>NW_006160128.1:2196308-2281936 GCF_000334495.1 Tupaia belangeri chinensis
AGTAGATGTTGTAATGGTTACGTTGCTGCCCTTCCAAGTCGTCAACCATGGTCTGAGTACTGGATTCAGCAGCTTAGAACTCACACCACATGCATGTGCATGAATGCCCAAAATCCTGAGAAGAGAAGTGATTGCAACATGGCCATCTCTCCTGGAAGCTGATTTTTAATTTTCTGTCTCTTTGTCTCTCTGGTGAGTACACAAGCCCTATAGCAAAAATCTCTCTTAAAACAACAAAAAAAAGAATTCGAAATCTTCCATAAAATCTATGATAGCTTGTACATAAAATCTAGGGAGAACAGGATGATTTATAAAAAGCAATTTATATATTTATATATCTTCTATTGGTTGTAAATGGAAAATGCTTAATTTATAAAATAACAAAGGCCTATTTTGATCTTTTTTTTTTTTTTTTTTTTTTTTTTTGCCATAGGGTGCATGCACTCACCAGAGACAGAGAAAGGCAACAGGAGGGAAAGTGAGGAACACCCCCTCCCCCGCCACTGGGGAATGACCATGCCACAATCCCTTCTCTTCCATCTTCCTCCTGGGGTTTTGGGCACACATACACACACGCCCAGCATGACCTCCATGTCAGCCAGTCCAGGACTCAAACCATGACCAGCGATGTGTGAGTTCAGTACCTTAACCACCATGCCTCCTGCTGGCCCCAATAATCCCTTTTAATTCAACAAAAACTTAGAACTATTAATTAGAACTAGGTTTTGTAACAAAAATATTATATTTTCATTGTAAAAATAAAGTATGCTTCTCATGGGAAATTTGAAAAATGAAGAGAAAGGTCAATGACAAAACCATGGTTTTAATCTCTCTAAACATTACCATTTCCCTCTTCTATTGACTTATTTTTTTTTTAAGATTTTGATCATGTTATATAAATTAGATATTCAGTATTCTTTCTTTTCTTTTTTGTTTAACCATGTGTCATTTTCCCAGGCTGTTATAAAGACTTCAAAGAATTCACTTTTAATTCCAGGAAACATTCCAATGAATCTGTTTAATCACAATTCACTCTAAACAATTAGGTTGTTTCCAACTTTTTGCAATTATTAATAGTGCTATGATGAACGTCTTTGTGCTTTTCCCAATTTGTAGATAATTTCCTTGGCATAGATCCTGGCAGTGGAATTACCAGTCAAAGTCAAACAGTCAATAAATAGTAAGACCTGTATAAAGAGATGTGGTAGAGTCAGATTGTTCTGGTTCCTGACCAAGTGATTGTTAGGCCTTCAAGAATTTTTTAAGCCAGTTGTTAAATACTTGGTTTTATAAATGCACAATTAAATAAACTTTATTAAAACAAAGATAATACTCAAAATTCATCATTTGTTAATTACATTACTACATTGTGCTATTATCTTTGCTCCTGCCGTTATTTACATCTCGTCTATCTATTAGTATTTGGTAAGAAGCCTAAATAATAGTGTTCCATGGGCCATCTTTTTCCAACTTCACATTCAGTGATGGCATGTGGGTGGCCTGAATATTAAAATGTTACAAATTTTTGCCCCTAGAGAACTCTAAAGCATTGCCCGGATTATTTGGTGAACTAAATATATTTCTTGTTTATCTCACCCTCAAACTCTCTATTTATGCCTTTAAAAAGTCTTTAAAAAGATGGAAAGGCTAATATCTAAGCTTTGATTTGCTACTGAGTCACTCAGTAAATGTTTACAAAGCATTCTTTGGGAGGAAGGAGAGGTTTGTTTGTTTGTTTGTTTGTTTGTTTGTTTGTTTTAATATAGGGTGAGTCTGTTCTCCAGAAAGACGGAGAGAGACAGAAAGCGAGAAATCACCCCTCAGGGAGAATGGCCACGCCGCAATCCCTTCTCCCCCATTCTCCTCTTGGGATCTTGGGCACGCATGCACACGGGCCCAGCGTGAGTTTAAGCCACAGAGTCCGGGACTTGAACCACGATCAATTACATGGGAGTCCAGCGATATAGCCATTACGCAACTGCTGGTCCCATACAAAGTACACTGATAAGTACATTGATGAGTGGTTGTCAATGACAGAAATGTCTAAGTCTTCAAGTAAAGTGGATAAGACAGAACAAATAATGATCTTGTGAGAAAGAAAATTATAATTGCTATAAGATAACATAACACAGGAACTCAAAGAAAGGAAAGATTATTTCCTGCTGAAAAGAAAGGAAAGATTATTTCCTGCTGTAGAATTTTTAAAGTCCATAAAAAATAAGGCATTTTTTTAGATGGCTGGTATCAGAGGAAAGTGAAATGATTATTTGGACTATCTTCATAGTACCCTCATATGTTTGCTTTATAACACATATTACTCCCTAGCCTACATTTTAATGATTATAACATACCTCTGTTTTCCCCCATTATACCACTCATATCTCCAGAGTATTCATCTCTGTATCCCTCTCATAGTAGATATTCAATAAACACTGTATCTTAATGAATATAAGAGTGGATTAAAATATAGAATTCACATTTATGAGTTCAGAATGTGCTAAGCACTGTCCTAAGCACTTTATGAATACTTAATCATTTCATTTTTGCAACACTGTGAGGCAGGTGCTATTATCAATGAGAAAACTTAGTCATCTTTCAGACAAGCAAAGAGAGTCACGGTGATCAAGAAACTAGTCTGAGATTACACAGATGGTGGGAGAGCTGGATTACAAACCCGTCAGTCTAACTCCAGAGCTTCTGCTCTTTACCCCTCCACCATAACACCTCTCCAATAAATGAAGCATCCCTGGTGGTCTAGAGGTAAAGTTTCAGTGCTCTCAAACGTAAGTGAGTGAGTCATAGAAGGATAGTATCAAATCCACATAGCTTCATTTCTTTTTCCTTTTGTCCATTCTTCTTACTAAGTCAAAATAAATAATACATGCTTCTAAAATATATATTCTAGTAAATGTAATCAGTTCATTTACATTCAACTGACATTCAGAGTGGAACAGTCTCTCTCTTACTTCTTTAAATTTAAACAAATAAAATAAAATTAGTGAATCTCAGATGCTGCAAGTTTTGATCAAGAAAATGTCTCCATATACTCCTAATCAGATATTGCTTTCAAAGAATCCCTCAGGTTTTCCTATTCAAAAGAAAATTTTCATTTAAATATTCAAAAAGGAACTTAGAAACTCCATTTGCATTTTGATAATCTAACAAGAATACCTTTTTCTTATCTACCTACCTTGTATTTGCTATATAGTTATGTGTAGAAGACAAGGAGATATAGTATAACTGTGTCACAAATGTACCAGGGTGAAAGTCACTTTAGCCCACCCTTGAAGTAGCACTACTGGGTTCAGAGTGACAAAGAGGATTAAGAAGCCTCTAAGCAACTTGATCAGAGACTGAGAAATCTTCAAAGCAGACTCGAACACTGAAAAAATCATAAGACTTGAAATATGTCCAACAATCACTCATACAAAGAAACAGATCTTCATAGACTGTTAATGAAAAAAAAGAGGGGAAAACAAAGAGAAAGAGAAGAACAGTCTTTGTTCCTGATACCTTAATCATAATAGATATTAAAAAACTAACCCAAATTGTATTACCCTTACCAACAAACAGTTCTAATTTCAATATAAATGAAGGAAAAGATTGTAAGTTATGAGGTAAGATTATCACACCAAGATCAAAATATTATACTATTTTCATAAAAGGACATGGAATCAATTTATCAATCAAGTTTGGTTAAGTCAAGACTATTGTCAAATAAAACATTTTCATAACGTATTCATTCATTTGGGCACTGTTTCATGAAAAATTCTGACTGACTGACCACATCCCCACTCTAAAAATACATATGGATGGAATTTTGGAGCCCTGCCCACTGCACTCCTTCAAGAAATTACTTAAGGGAACCAGCAGTTAGCGTAATGGCTATGTCGATGGACTCCCATGTAGTCGACCGCGGTTCACGTCCCAGACCCGGTGGCTTAAAACTCATGCCGGGCGCGTGTGCGTGTGTGCCCAAGATCCCGAGAGGAGAATGGAGGAGAAGAGATTGCGGCATGACCATCCCCCCTGGGGGGTGATTTCTCGCTTTCTGTCTCTATGTCTCTCTCTCTGTCTTTCTGGCGAGCGCATGCGCCCTATAGCAAAAAACCTCTCCAAAAAAAAGAAATTACTTAATAGAAATTGTGCTTCCTTTAAATCTATCCTAATATCATTTGCACAAGAAATATAAATACATATTTAAAATATTTTAAAATGTTTAAATAAATAATTCTTCACTGTGATTTTAAAAATCACAGTAAATTCTTTGTTATCCATCAAGGTCAGAGAAAGTTACAATCCAATATTCTGATTCAGTTTCTTTAATCCATAAAATAAGACTGTTATAGATTAAATTAATTAATAGTTGTAAAGAATTTAAAATAGTTCTCATGGGGTCAGACAAGGGCAAAGTGTTAAAAAATACACAAGGCTCTGCAAGGCAGTCCCATATAGGAAAATTACTGGTTCACATCCTCATGCTGGGCATGATCAGGGCTGGCTGGAGCTTGGGGCAGACTGTAGCATCGAATCCCTGTCAGGGTGCTCTCTCCCTCTGTCTTTCTCACTTATGGAATAAATAAACTTAAAAAAATGCCCAGTATATACATTAAATGCTATCTATATAACTGATTATTAAATAAGTAAAGTGGTAGATTATAGGGGCCAGCAGATGGCATGGTGATTAAAGCACTGAACTCTCACATGGCCAACCACAGTTTGAGTACTGGACCTGGCAGCTTGCCTTCTCACTTTCACTCTCTCTTTCTCTCTGTATCTTTCAGGTTATTAAAATATATAATAATAATAAATTAATTAATTTAAATAATATTTTTAAAAAGTGGTAGATTATATTTTTTAAAAATGGAAACATTTTTGTTCATATTTCAGGTTCCACATGATCTTCCAAAACCTTACCACTCCCCATCAGAAAGTGGAGTCTATTTTCTCCCCTCGAACCTACACAGATTCATGATTGTTCTGACCAACAGAACAGGATAGATTTTCAAGGACATGTCATAGAATACAGCTTCTGCCCAGCTTTCTCTTTTTGGAATTCTTGCTCTGGGGAACCCAGACACTCCATTTAAGGAACCCCAAACTAGACCATTTGGAAAGATCACATAAGAGACCTATGTGGAGAGGAACTGGGTCTAACAACCAGCAACAATTACCAGACAGATAAATGAACAAGACTTCAGATGATTTATTTCCCCCAGTCTTTTGAGTTTTCTAGCTTCGGACACCATGGAACAAAGAGAAATTACCCCTGCTATGTGCTCTCTGAATTCCTGACCCGTAGAACCTGTAAGGATAATAACTTACGTCACTGAGTTTTTTGTTAATTCATTGCACAGCCATAGGAACAAGACAAAAAACTGCTGTTTTTAAGATTTTATTGCAATTAAAATTTTAAAAAAGAATTTGAAGTTTTAAAGTGGCTTACAAAACTAAATACAATGCAAATAAGGCAGAGATAAAACAGAAGATTGACACATAATACAGAGTATAATAGAAACAATTGTTAGCAACCATAATAATGTGACAACAGCTAACAATTATTATCTTCCACTTCAAGGCACTACAAAAAAGAAAAAATAATTATTTCATCCTCCTAATAACCCTATGGGGATATTGGCATTTTTACTATCTGATATATTACATATAAATGAAAAATGAAACACACCAACACTAAAACTATGAAAGCATTCATCTGGCTTTGCTGTTTTGTTAATGGCACATTTTGAATACTTATAATAGATCATCTGCGAAACTGTTACTAATATAGACTAAGGATTGGCAAAGTTTTTCTTAAAGGACCAGATAAACATTTTGCTCTTTTAATCTTACTCAGAGAATTTGGAATACTGTAAGTTTAAGTTAGTGAACATATTTTTATTATTATAGCATCTACAGTTATACCAAATTAAGAAAAACATACTTTCTGGATCTAGCCTATCCACTAAGAGCACAAGCTTGCCTGAACTGTGTTGGTAAGTGAGAATATAGACCCAAGCATCCATATTTCCATTATGATCTATGTCTCTTCATAAATGACATTCACTACTTTGAAAAGGTCTGGAACACTGAAAGAAATTCTCTCGAATCTAACCGCTTCTCCAGGCATCTTCATAGATATCTCTATGTTTGTTTACTGAAATTCACGACAGTTCAGTGTGATTGATGAAACACTGAACACTTCTAACCTTTACTGTCGATACTTTGCAAGAAAGTGTTTATTATTCTTGGCAGGAAATGATGGAAACTGGTGAAGAAATAGCCAGACTACCTTCATATGTAAGTGAACTGGAATTTTTAGGGAACAGTTCCCCCTAGTAAATTTGTCTACACACAGCTTAATCAACCAAATTTACAGCTGTTAACAGGTTGTGCCTCTGTATTCCCGGACGTATAAATAAACTTCTTAATCAGAACCAAAACAGGTTCAGAGTCCAGTTGTTTAACTGGAATTGGTACAGCCAGTACCTAACTGTAGTTAAAGTGACTGTCAAGGAGAATCATAATCTCAGTAGAAAAGTTGTTTTTCTGTTTCCTCAGAGTCACAAAGATGCTGCTTGGCAAACACTTCTGTGATCATCTAAAACTGAAGCTGCATGATCTCATTTAAAGTAAGATGCCCAATCTAATGCCAAATCAAACACATGTGTTTTCATACTGAGATTCCAAATTAGGAAAAGGCTAATTACTTAAATTCAATTTGGAAGGAAAAAGATTTTTGAGAGCCTGTAAATCAGAAGACTCTCAGAAACTGGAATGAGTGTGGGAGTGAGGAAATTAACTTAACGTGTATAAAAACTTTTATTCATTTTGCTTGGGAATGTGAAAATAAAGTTTAAGTATGTAAAAAATAGTAAGCAGACTTCCATAGACAGCCCTCTTTACAGACTGAAAATAGAAATGTGTTGATTGCTAGTTTAGTAAGGTGTTGGATATGTCACATTAATAGAAGTGAATTGCCTTGCAGGATTAATTAGTTAAAACAGTTGTCAGAGAAGTAACCAATCCAATCATTAAAAATTCTCAGTGAGGCCCAACTGTGGAGCCACAATCAGGAGGTGACACTGCATGATAATGGGGCCACCTGGGAAAAAAAACCAAACCAACCTAATCAGGCTGGTCAGAGTGATACACACAGGCAACCCTAGCTAACCAGGAGGCTGGGAGAGGATTACAACATGGTAAAACCCTGTCAAAAATATATACCTATCTCTCTATTCCTATCTTTCTTATTAATGAAAATGGGGGGGAAAAAAAAACCTCAGCTAATTTACTCTATTTTTTTTTAATCCCTGGAAAATTATAAGTATTATGTCAAGGCACCTGCTTTTTTTTTATTATTTTGTATTTCTACATTTCTTTCACTGAAAATACATCTTTGGACATTTACATTTCTGCAAATTTCTTTGTATTAAGTAGTAAGTAGAGCAGCTAAACATATAGGAAAAAACCTACCACCCACAAAAATAGCACTCTTTGAACCTATATTACTACATAATTGAAAAGCTCTATTTATTTTAAGTGTAAACCATGCCATGCCCTGTATGAATCCTAAATTTTATCATAGATATTTAAATACTACAGTATCTGCCAAAATCACCTTTTCCTCAAATTATTCCAATATGGATCAAAACTAAGTTCCCACAGTAGAAGCTGAGCAGAAGAAATAGTTCGGATGCATACATTTCAAAGTACTGGGAAGGGACCCAGTAAGATTTCAAAATAATAACATTTAAGTAAAATGTCTATTTATAAGCATTTGAATTCTTCTGACATAGAAAATATTTTTATACAAGCAACACAGAACCCATTACTTTAAAATCTATTTGCATTAGAAAAACATTAACAGATTGAGACTCAATAAATAAAGTAAATAAATAATTTAGGACCCCAAACAACTATCAGTTTTTCCCATGAAGCTCTGATAACGCAAGATTTCAGTGATTTTTTTTTCTTTTAACTTTTTAGACTCTGTAGACTCTATCATATTGCCAAACAGTTGATTATATATTGATTTGCATTATTTTCAAGTCATTTATTATTCTACTCCATATTTTTAAATTCTTTTAAATCTCATAGCAAGCTAAATAATTCTTATAGCTATTACTTCCTTAAAATTTAATGCTGTGGAAAGGTAGGTTCCAATTAGCTATAAAGAGCTTTGCATACCACTTAATTCAGTGGACTATGGTAAGCCACAGAAAGAGAGTAAAGTAAGAGTAGCAATACTTGAAGAAGAGTAAGCTACAATAGATGCTGTGTGCAAGTTTGATTAAAGAATTGAGGGACCAGAGGAGAAAAAACAAAACAAAATTAAGACACTACTCAATTGTTCACAAAACCAGTTACAGGTACCTGAACTAGTGTGGTGAGAGAAACAAATGAATAGAGTGAGGGAGCCTAGAAATAATCTGTCACAGACTGGGAATTTATTAAATTAAGAATAAAACAGAAGATATGAATTAATATTTTTATTAATTTATTTATTTGTGAAGACTAACTTGTGCGCTAAAAAATATGAAAATAGATCAGCTCTGAAAATGCTCAGAGTCTAGTAAAGCAGGCAATGTCCAAAATAATGAAATTTGACTGTAATATAGTTGTAAACAATAAGTCACCAGCCTAAAGATGACTTAATCAGTGTTGAATAGAATTGGAAAGACTAACATCTTAAACCTGAGTGACTGATAGAATGGAACCTTTGCCAAATTGTGTGTTATTTCTTCAAAATGTATATTAATCCACTTCCTTTAAACCCATTGTACTCATAAAGTCCAAGCAAGGTTACTTTTTACCTGTAATACTTCATCAGATTCTCAACATTAAACATAATCTCTTATCCAGTTGCTCTTCAGTTGAGCAAATTAAACTATTGGGTTGTCAGAAAAGTCATGACACATTTTTTCTGATTTTCTATGCAAAACTGCATCATGACTTTTCTGACAAACCAATAGTTACCAAAGTCCCAGCAGTCTGCTTTCCTCATGCTCTCCTTTTACTACTCTAAGGATTTCAGTGACTTTGAAGATCAACCCTTTGCTACCTAACAGTCATTTCTCTAAAACCTCTCATCCTATCTTTCATCTCAGCTCTTCTCAACTTGGTCATACAAGTTTTAAGTTACTTTTATCCTGGTTAAAAAAGATGTAGCCTTATTGTAAAGGAGATTTGAAGAGCACTTGAATTATCATCATGTCAGAAAATCCGAGCCCATACCGGCTCTGCCACTTCTCAATTATGTGCTACTATTCTGTAATCTGATGAGATAAAGCCAATCTCATGGGGATAATTGAGAGGATTTATGAGAAGTCTTAACAAAAAGTGAGACGAGCCAGAACATAAACTTCTGCATATTTTATGAATGACTATAGCTAGTTACCACATAGAGCCAATTCCTGACCTAGTGGGTGATCAACCTAGATAGTTCAGAGTCTGGAGCAAGGTTATCCCAAGCATATGATTCCATCCATTTTGTCATGCCAGGCTAACAGAGAGAAGAGGTTATTCAATGATTCTTAATCTATATCCATGCAGTGATTTCTCAAGACCACTGAAGCTTTGGGTATTGTATTCCACTGCAAGCCAAAGGTACTGAAGTTTTCATCTATAAAAAAAAAAAAAAAAAGCCTTGGGCCGACAGGTGGCGTGGTGGTTAAAGGTGCTGGACTCCCACATGGCCAACTACGGTTTGAGTCCCGTAGGTGGCTCGCTTTCTCTTTTTCCCTCTCTCTCTGATCAAATTGGAAAATAATAATAATAAAGTTAAATAAAATAATTCTTAAAAAAAAGAAATAGAATAACAAAAGCCTAACTGGCCTTTTTAAAGCTTGATTAGTTTAGAATTTCCAATAATCACCCATATCCCATTTTTAAAACCATTTGTAATCTTAGAAACTTCAAGCTTTTTTTAAAATTTACTATTCTCTTCTATGTAAATGATTTGGTAGAGTCATCTAGTCTTATGTGAACTTTCTTTAACAATATTATCCATTAGAACTCTCTGTAATAGTGAATCTGTTTCCTACCTGTACTGTCCAATGTAGTGGCCACTAGCCACTTGTAGCTACTGAACACCTGCCATACAGCTCGTACATGTGAAGAACATCATGTTCACTTTAATATTAACTAATTTATATGTAGATGGCCACATGTGTCTAGGGGTTACCTTTTTGAAGAGGTCAGGTCTATAGCATACATTCCAGAGACAGATTATTTCCCAAAAATTCATGTCATTCCTCATAGTGTTCCTTCTGTTTAGAACCCCTTTCCCTCCAGTGTGTGCCAAGAAAACTCCCACTGATCCTAGGAGAAGGAATGGAGTTACTGGGAGTTATTATGTAGTAGAACCCATACTAAATGCCAAAAATACATGAATAAACCAGAAAAAGTACATGTCTTCTAGGATTTACTTACATTATCATCAATAAAAGAGCAAAAACATGTCTTAGAAGTGAAAAGTTCAGTGAAGAAAGAACAAAAAGGAAATAGAAAGTAATGGAAGAAAATGCTATTATTTCTACTTTACAAATAATGATGTTGAGAAATTAAATAATAAACTGGTAAATCATAGAGGAGGCATTTCAACTCATAAAATCTGACCCCTTAGTTCCTTCTTTTTAATTGGTATGCCATTCTCTCTCCCTATACTACAATACAACATCTCTATAGGGAACCACAGGATATAAGGACTATAGTCCATTCTTTGTTATGCCCCTAGTACTACTACAATGAATACAGTAGATATAATATGATTGAGTTGGGGCTGCAGGTGGCATGAGGGCGCTGGACTCTCACATGGCTGACCGTGGTTTGAGTGGTTGAAGTCCCAGACATGATGGCTTACTTTCTCACTTTCTCTCTCTCTCTCTGCTCCTCTCTGGTCAAATTAAAATAAATAAAGTGAAATAAAATAATTTTTTAAAAATATTGATTTAATTTGGATTTCCATTCTAAATAGAATATGAAAACTCTCAAAATTAGAGACCATAATCCTAAAATCTCCTTATTTAGTAAAATTCTATAAAAAAAAATAAATAAAATTTATCATTTAAAGATAAAAGTAGTTTTCAAAGAAAGAGAGAGATCTATTCAAAAAGACCTATTTTTTAATCTTACACCAGACCTATTTTTAATCTTATGTGGGCTTGGCAAATGGAGGAATGGGAGACTGTAATCAATGGGGGAGAAAAAACAGTTATTACACAGATGTTAACTGCACTAGTGACAAGTTATCAATACATATAGGAATTAATTGACACTATTTGTTCAATTATTTTCTTCAGTATAAATCTTTAAGCTTTAACTTCATTTCAAAGCCGCTTCCTTAACAAACTAGCTCACAACTGTCAACACTTTAACTCATAAAATAAAGGGAAAAAAAAATCTCAGGGCCATATGGTAAAAATTCTCATCAGGTCATAATAATCTGTTTAATCTGTTTTTCCTAGTTAAAAAGCAATAAATACTTATTCTTGAAAATGTGGAAAAGTTAGAACTATATAAAAAAGAAAATAAATATCAACATTAATTCTATCATCCAAAGGTAATAACTATTAACATAATAAAGTATTCCTTGGGGCCAGCAGGTAGTGTAGTTGTTAAGGGCACTGGACTCCCACATGGCTGGCTATGGTTTAAGTCTTGGACCTGGCGGCTTTGCTTTCTCACTTTCTTTTGCTTTTTCACTTTCCCCCTCTTTCTCTTTTATTAAATATATATTTTTTATTTAACTTTATTTAAATACTTTTTTAAAAATATTTTATTTAATTTTATTTATCCATTTATTTATTTTAATTTTATTTATCCATTTATTTAGTTTTATTTTGATCAGACACACACACACACACACACACACACACACTGAGGGACAGAGAGAGAGAGATAGAAAGCAAGCTGCCAGGATTTGCTAAACATCATTAGTCATTGGGAAAATGCAAGCCAAAACTACAAGATGCCACTTCACAATCCTTAGAACAACAGCTACAAATTTAAAAAGAAAGAAAGGAAAGCAGGAAGGAAGAGAAAGAAAGAAAGAAAGAAAATAACAAGGGTTGATGAGGATATGGATAGATTAATACCCCCATACATTGCTGGTATAGCTGCTGAGAAAAGTTTGGCAGGCCTTGAAATAATTAAACATAGATTACTATATTACCTAGCAATTTTACTCCAGTTACAGTATCAAGAGAATTGAAAGAATACGTTTAGACAAAAGTTGACACAAATATTCATAGCAGAATTATTCATTATCACCAAAAAGTAGAAATGAGCCAAGTACCCAGCAAGAGAATATTATGTGACCATAAAAGGAAGAAAGTACATACTATAATACATATGAACTTTGAAAATGTTATACTAAGGGCCAGCCCAGTGACCTAACAGGTAAGATAGTCAGATCCCATACAGATGACTGTGCAGTTCAAATGGCTTGGAAAAAAGACTCTGGGCACATTTGCACGTATGCTCAAAATCCGGACAAGATGGAGAAATGGAAACGAGATGGTGGTGTGATCATGCCCATTGGGGGGTGCTTTCTCCCTCTCCCCATCTTTCTCTGGTGAGTATATGTACACTCTGGCAATTTTAAAAAAGAAAACATTATGCTATGAAGAAGAAGGAGCAAGACATAAAAGAACATATTTTATATGATTCCATTTATATGAAACATTCAAAATAGGTAAATACATGGTGACAGAAAGTAGACTATTAGTGGTTGCCAGGAGTTTGGGGAAGTCAGGAATGCAGAGTGGCTGCTAATAAGGAGGAATAATGAAAATGTTCCGAAGTTAGATATGCAGTGGTAATAGTTGCACTACTCTGTGAATAAAGTAAAAATCACTAAATAATACATATTAAAAATGACAAAATTTAGGGCTGGCAGATGGCGTGGTAGTCAAGGGTATAGGACTCCCATATGGCCAACCACAGTTCAAGTCCTAGATCTGGCAGCTAGACTTCCACTTCAGGAATTTACCATCATTGCAGCTTTGCACATTACAGCAAAAGTCTAGAACTAATTCAATTGGCCATCAGGATCAGGTAAATAAATTATCACATAATAATATTAAATACTATGAAGCTATTTTTTGAAACAATGACCTCTGTGCACACTGAAATGCAACAATTCTCAATAAATACAAGTGAAATCTTTGAAAATTATATGAAAAATGCAAATTATGAAAAATAACATACATTAATAGAAATTTGGATTGTAGCATGACCATTCCCCATGGGTGGGAGGAGAGGTGCTTCTCACTCTCTCTGCTTCTCTCTAGTGAATGCACACAACCTCTGGCAATTTTTTTTTTAATTATCATGTTATAAGAAGAAAGGAGGAAAAAACCCATGTGATATATCTCAGTAGAGATAGAAAAAAATTTGAAAAATTCTGTATTGATTCATTACTTAAGAAAATAACTTCCACCAATCTAGCAACAAAAAGAAACTCTACAGTGAAAAAAGTTATATTAGAATGAGTCTCTTTAAATCAGGAAAAAGACAGGATTCCTCTATCACCACTTTCATTCAAGAAAAAAGAAGTATGAGATTTGAAAAGGAAAAAGAAAAATTGTCACTTCCTATAATATGACTCTCTTCATGGAAAATACAAGAAAGCTTATAAACCATTTCAAAAAGCAAGTTTACTAATTTCAGAACCCTTATGTAAAAATCAATTTTGGAATACAAAATCAATTTGATTAATTAATAAAAACAGCCTCCATTTTAAAAAACTTACTAAACACTTATGAAAAATTGAACCAAAAAAAAAGTGATGTAGAAGACCCTCGGGAATAAAAGTCTACAATAATACTAGAGACTGCTTAGAGAAATAAGCCATTTCATGAATAAGAAGAGTCAGTATTTTAAATATAGAAGTTACTCTCAATTTTTGAATTTAATATAATTCTAATACAAACAAAAGAGGATGTTTTATGAGAACTTATTACAGAGACGCACAGGGATAGACTGCTCAATGACCGACACCTGAGACAGAAGAGAACCTTCTAAAAACTGAATCCACATTTCAAGGGTGATATTTGATTTCTGTTTTTCCTATTTCTGGGATAACAGCTCTTCTCCACGAACATTACTTTTTCCAAAATATTCCAGAGTTTCAAAAAAACAAACCAAACATACTAGACCTAAAGATCACATAAAAGTTACCCACTGAAGAAATGAAACAAGTTCAATCAAGGAAGCCATGTGAGTCTTAACAGGTAGTACAAAAAAACTAATAATTTGAAATACAAAATAAAGTTTAATAGGACAAATTGTAACTTCAGTAAAAAAAAAGATTTCAGTTTATAATTCTCTACTTAAAAAAATACAGAAAGAGTATTAGTTGCATATTTCACAAAGCCCTTGACAGTATCTGTACTGAAAGCAAACATACCAGAGTCTAAGGTCTTCACAGTACTTTCTCATTATCTCACTCAGAAAAGAATAGGAGTCAATTTTCATAGAACAGAAAGGAAAAAAGAATAGTGAAAATAAACCAGGCAAACAGATAACAGAAAAAAAAAATCATCAAACTCTTGGAAACTTGGGAGTGCACTCTGGTATTTAATATTAATGAAATGATCAGCTTAAAATATCAACTTAAAGCAGTCTTGAATAGTGGTTAAGAAAAATATCAGCCCACAGGAATTTTCCACAGGCCTTCCCAAATTTATTAGTCATGATAGTAAACAGAGATGGCCTACGAAAGTAGAGTTTTACAATGAGTTAGCCTTTCTGTTCTTCTTCCTTCATTTTTGCTTCCTTTCTACTAAATTTTATTTATTTATTTAGAGCAAAACTGCTTTTCTTGAGGTTCTGGAGTAAGCTAACTTTCATAAATACATATCCAGAGTTCCTCACCTTTTGCATTTGCTCATTAGTTCTTTAAAAGCAGAATTCTTTGGAACCCATCTAACGTAATAAGAAAATTCTGCTCAGCCTGCAAGGCACAATTTAAATGTCATTTCCTCCCTGAAGAATTCTATAGTAATAATAAAAAGTAACTGCTCCTCTATCCTATGTTTATTTTAAGGGGAAAGAAACCAACACTTAATGAACCTCTACTATATGCCAAGTGTTTTATAGAAGAATTTCATTTTAATTTTCTCAAAAGTCCTATAGTATTATTATTTCCATTCTACAGAATGGGAAACTAAGAGAGACGTTATACAACACAGTAAATGATGGAGCTGGGATTTAACCGAAATATATGGTCTATATATAATTTCATGTTCCCTCTATTATATTCCTTATCATAGACTGCCTTAGAATGAGTTGTTTATAAACCAGTCCATTCTTGTAGGTTAAGACATAACTAATGAGTCTCCAAATCAGCCCTGATGTCTGTTTGAAAGTACTTTCTAGAGTGCACATGAGAAGTGGTAACCCAAGTAAAATAAGAGGTCTCCTTGACTTAGGATGACAGAGTTCAGAGTTTAGAGAGAAGAAAGGGAATGGACTCTTTGGTAGAGTCCTGAAGAGGGGGACCCACTCCAAGAGCTCAAGAAATCTTCAAGGGTGGGAGCGAGGCAGGGGTTGGGAGATGGTTCCCCTTCATATCATGGGTAAAACGAGGCTGCACATGCACAGGGTAGACTCCACAAGGCCAAGCAAATTACCATGAAGATGATCTGAATAATTTCCAGAAGTCATTGAATACTAGGGCACTGCATAGTCTCCAGACAGGTCACATTGTATCAGCAAAGCTAAACTAGCTATAGGGGGGTGGCTCTTAAATGTTAGAGTACATCCTAATAACTTGGAGGGTTTATTAAAACACACTCTGCTAAGCATCATGACCAGCGTTTTTGTTTCAGTAGTTCTAGAGCACAGCTCTGAACTTACTTTTTAACAAGTTTCCAGGTGTCACTGCTTATCCAGGTACTGCTTATTCAGGTACCACACTTTGAGAACCACTGCCCTAATAAAGACAACTATAGACACATTGTAACAAGCTTAAAAAAAATGTACAATTAACTCAAACTCCTTGCTAGAACTAAGCCTAACACTCTTTTTTTTGGAAAGACAACAGAATTCTGGCATTCAAATATAACATCCATATTAATATTAATAACAGGATTGATAGCAGATTAGACATAAGAAATATCAATGAACTGGAAATACAATAGAAATTATCCAAAATGAGGTACAGAGAGGAAAAAAGACTAAATTAACAAAGACTCATTGATCTGTGGAATATTATTAATTGATTTAACATAGACATAATGAGAGTAGCAAAGTGTATAAGGGAGACATGACACTATTGAAAAAAACTGATGGCCAAAAATTTATCATAGTTGAAAATGATCAAAAAATAGATAAACATAGCTCAATAAATGACAAGCAGAGTAAAAAAAGAAAATCACAAAATGGACATCATAATCAAAATGCTAAAAGCCAGTTATAAAAAGAAAAATTTTAAAAGCAGTAAACAATATATAGAAGAACAAAGTTAAGAATTTCACTGGCTTCTCATCAAAAAAATGCAAGCCAGAATACAGTAAAATGACAACTTTAACCTAGAATTTTATATCTCACAAATACGCTCTTCAAAAGTAAAGGTAAAATGAAATCTTCTTCAGAAAACCAGAAACTGAGAGAATCCAATGCAAACAATATAATAAATGTTAGAGAAGTTCAATGATGCCAGATGAAAGCCTGGACTTACAGAGGAATAAAGAATACCAGAAATGATAAATTTGTAGTGTTTAGTTTTAATATTTAGTTCTAATAGTAACATTTAGGATTTTTCTGTTTGTTTGGTTTTTGTTGTTGTTTTTTAGATTTTTGCCATAGGGTACATATGCTGCCAAAGAGAGACAAAGAGAAAATGAGAAATCATCCCCCAGGGGGATGGCCATGATGCAATCCCTTCTCTTCCACTCTCCTCTAGGGATTTTGAACATGTGTGCACATGCACCCAGCATGATTTTCAAGCTATCAAGTCTGGGACTCAAACCACAGTCAATCATGAAGGAGTTTAGTGCCTTAACCACACCACCACCTGCTGGCCCATTAATAGTTAATATTTATTACTAAATATTAAAAATTTTTTTGAGAGGTTTTCGCTATAGGGTGCGTGCGCTCACCAGAGAGACAGAGAGATAGAAAGCGAGAAATCACCCCCCCAGAGGGGATGGTCACGCCGCAATCCCTTCTCCTCCACTCTCCTCTTGGGATCTTGGGCACACACGCACACATGCCCAGCGTGAGTTTTAAGCCACCGGGTCCAGGACGCAAACCGCAGTCGACTACGTGGGAGTCCAGTGACATAGCCATTACGCTAACTGCTGGTTCCCTTAAAATATTATTTTAAAGTTATTTATTTATAATATTATTTTAAATATTTTTCACAAGTTAATTTTAATTTAAAATTTTATTAGATAGGGACCAACGGATGGTACAATGGTTACATCACTGGACTCCATGGCTGACCACAGTTCAAGTCCCAAACCCAGCAGCTTGAAACTCATACCAGGTACATATGTATGTATCTCCAAAATCCCAAGAAGAGAATGAAGGAGAAGGGGTTACGGCATGGCCATCCCCTCTGGGGGGTGGGGGTGATTTCTTGCTTTCTGTCTTTCTGGAGAGTTCATGTACCCTATAGCAAACAAACAAACAAACAAACAAACACACACACAAAAAAAAACCTCTCCAAAATTTTTTTAAATAAATTTAATTTTAATTTAAATAGAGTACTTAATATAAAATTAAATATAAAGATTTTTCCTATAGTGATAACTGACACTTTAAAGCAAAATAATAATAATAATAATGTCAACACTTTTTTCTTAAATTTGCTAAAAGGTGCATGCACTTGCCCAAAAGAAACAGAGAGAGAAAGAGGGAAAGCGAGAGGAAACCACCCCCCTGGGGGAGGGGCAGTGATGACACACAATTTCTTCTCCTCCATTCTCCTATCAGAATTTTGAGAATGCACGCATTTGCATATTTTTCAAGCCATCAGGTCCGGGACCCAAACTACCCAGCTGTTCATGTGGAAGCTGGCCACCTTAAGCACAACACTATTGGTCCAATAATAACCCTTGAACAAGAATTTGTTTGGCACTACTATGTATCACACTTTATTCCAGAGTTTGGGGAAATAGAGATGACTTGGGAATAACACTCACCCTCAAGAAGTTTATAAGAGAGATATTCAAATAGACAAATAGCAAAGCAGTATATATTCCAGAAAGAGAGAAGAGGATGAGATGGTCTAAGAGTCAAGTAAATAGGGACCAGTGGATAGTGTAATGGTTAAGTCACTGGACTCCCATGTAGTCAATTGTGGTTTGAGTCCCAGATCCAGCAACTTAAAAGTTCATGCCAGGCACATGTGCATGCATGCCCAAAATCCCGAGAAGAGAATGGAGGAGAAGTAATCGCAGTGTGGCCATTTTCCCTGGGGGAGTGATTTCTTGCTTTCTGTCTCTATCTCTATCTCTCTGGTGGTCACATGTGCCATATAGCAAAAATCTCTCTTAAAAAAAAAAAAAAAAGAATCAGTAAATAATTCAGGAAGGCACAAACAGAAGATAGGAAGGATATAGAAATGACCCTGGAGAAACAGAGACAGTGGATTATGAAAATCTACATCATGAAAAGCAGTGTGACTTTCATAGACAACTGGAGGTATTTGACAATATTTTTTTACTTTTTTTTTTTTTTTTAATTGCCAGCACAAAGCACCCCACAATGGAGCATGGTCATGCTACAGTCCCTTCTCCTTCATTTCTAGATTCCATTGAGACTTGGGGCACACGACCACATGCCCAGCATGTTTTTCAAGTTGCTGGGGCCAGGATTTGAACTGCAGCCAGCCATATGGGATCTGACTCCCATAATCAGTAGGCCGCAGGGCCAGTTCTCCAACAAAATTTTAATTGCTGAAGAACATTTTCTTTGTGTTTGTTCAGGCATGTGTACGTGTGTGTGTGTGTGGGGGGGGGATACGTGCGCATGCGCACGTGTGCACACATGTGTGTGTCTGTCTGTTTGTGGTAACAGAAAGAGCCAAGAAAGGACATGATGTAGAGAAGAGACTAGGGACAAAACTGGAGCCAGGAGAAAGCCTTATTCTGACTCTTTCTCTCATACCCGATATCTAGTCTATTAGAAACTTACATTGGCTCTATCCTTAAAATATCCAGAATCCAGCCTCATCTCCTACTTTCACTGCCATTAATCACTGTCCAAGCCACCCTTATCTCTTGATTGAAATATTCCAGCGATCTCCTAACTGTTCACTGTTTTTTCTCTTGCTCACACAATCAACTCTCAAACTAGCAACCAATGAAATTTTTCTAACATAAATCAGGTGTCTCTTCTCTGCACAACATATCCATCCCACCAATGCCCTAGAAAGCCCCAACACGAGCTGACCACTTTTGCCTCTGTGCCCTCATTTCCCATGGCTCTCTCCTTGCTATCTCCACTCCAGACTGGCTTTCTTGGTGTTACTTGAACTCACCAGGCATGCTCTCATCTTACAGCCTTTGCACTGACTGTTGTATCTAAATACTTTTTCTGAGATACATTCATGGCTCACTTTTTGGTTTTCACTCAGATTTCATCTACGGACCTTCATTTTTTAAACTGCAGCTCACTCCTGAGCCCCCACGCTCCCAACCCCCTAGCCTACTCTGCTTTCTTTTTGCATGGCATTATCACCTCCTAACAAACTGAATTCATTTCTT
The DNA here is from genome assembly GCF_000334495.1 of Tupaia belangeri chinensis. Lineage (NCBI taxonomy): Eukaryota > Metazoa > Chordata > Mammalia > Scandentia > Tupaiidae > Tupaia > Tupaia belangeri. The sequence continues at coordinate 2,216,027 of NW_006160128.1, forward strand.
AGATCTTTTCTTCATTGTCTGTCTTCCCCACAAGCTTCAACAGGGCAGGGATCTTTGTTTTGTTCATTGAAACATCTCACAGAAAAGAACAGTCTGGCACACAATAGCTGCTAGTTAAGTATACCTTGACTGAATAAATTGTATTAGTAATGTACAGAAGGTAAATAAAAGCAATCAGCAGGATGTGACCACTGATATTTGGTGGGTAAAGGGAAAAAAGAGAAGTGTGGGGTGACATTCATATATCCAACTTGGGATGGAGTTAGGAAATTTGTGAGAAAAAGATTCTAAATTCAGTTTTGGACACACGGATAAATGACTTACTATTATCCTTTTGTGAGTCTCTCATACCAAATCCTGAAGATCAAAGTTCTTAATCTAATTATCATTTTGTTCTGGTGGAGGACTGCTTTATGCATTTCACTGCCATCTTTTTTTCTTTCTTTTTAAAGAGAGATTTTTGCTATAAGGTACGCATACTCGCCAGAAAGAGAGATAGAAAGTGAGAAATCACCTCCCAGAGTGGATGGCCACATCACAATCCCTTCTCCATTCTCTCCAGATCTTGGGCATGCAAGCCCACGCATCCAGCATGAGGTTTAAACCACTGGGTCCAGGACTCGAGCCACAGTAGACTATGTTTTTGCCATAGGGTGTGTGCCACCATGTCTCCCCCCACCTTTTTTTTAATGTTAAGGAAATGTTTTTATTTAGCTAACTTTCAAAAATATTTCACATTGTTCACACTCTTATGCAACCAATCTCTAGTAATCTACCATCTCACAAAACTGAAACTCTATACCCATTAAACAACTCTCCATTTCCCCCTCACTCTACCCATGGCCAACACAATTGTACTTTCTGTTTAAATAAGTTTCACTATTTTAGGTATCTCATATAAACTAGAACATTAGTTTCTAGATTCATTGACTACTTTTCTATGTGTGTGACTGGGTTATTATACCTAGCACAGTGTCTTCGAGGTTCATCCATATTGTAATATATATCAGAATTTCCTTCCTTTTAAAGGCTGAATAATATTCTATTATATTATATACCATGTTTTGCTTACCCATTCACCTGTTGATGTGGATTGATTCACTATTCAGTTATGAATAATTCTGCTATGAACAGGAATAAACAAACACCTCTTCCATTTCTCTGTAATAATCTTAGATGACTATGGGAAATGTCAGAGAGAAATCATGAGTTGGGGATGGGAAGACTGGTAAGCAAAAGCTAACATTTTGCCAAAGAATCCTGGAAAACCAAAGAAAGACAACATGGCAGAAGCAACCAACTTGGTTGTGTTTAGGTAAGACTTGAAGATCAAACAGTGGAGATGCCTCCCTGTGTAAACCCCTTTTAGCTTTAGTTACACAAGGAAGTACTGGCTTCTCATTTTATATTTCCAATTTGTCAAAACTAAATACTACTAACTTTCTACTCTTGGGTTAGATAATGAATTTATAAGCTATTGTTAATCAGGTTACTCTTAAGAAGAAAGAAAGGCAATAACCATCTCATAGTAAAAGAAATTAAAGATAAAACTTAACCATGTAACCAATGAATTTATACAGTTATTCATCTATCCTATAGGCAATGCCTTTGTTGGTTTCGTATTTCAAAGGCTTTCTTTTTCCGAAATCATTCTTTTCTCCCTAACAGTTATACACATTAATTAATTTTTTTGTGTGGGGGAGAGGTTTTTGCTATAGGACACATACACTCACCAGAGAGACAGAGAGAGACAGAAAGCGAGAAATCACTCCCCAGGGGGGATGGCCATGCCATAATCCCTTCTCCTCCATCTCCTCTCGGGATCTTGGTCATGCATGCACATGTGCCCAGCTTGAGTTTAAGCCACCAGGTCCAGGACTCGAACTACGGTCGACTATATGAGAGTCCAGAGATACAGCCATTATGCCAACTGCTGGCACCTATTTTTTGTTTTTATTAATTACTAGAAGGTGTATGCACTTGCTAGACAGAGAGAAGAGAGAAAATACTTCCCCAATGGCACATGGTCATGCCAGAATCCTCTTCTTCCATTTCTCCATCTCATCAGGACTTTGGGTGCACACACACCCACACCAAGGGGGAATAGCCCCATCACAATCCCTTCTCTTCCATTCTCCTCTTGGGATTTTCGGCACGTGCAAAGCTGACAGGTCCAGGATTTAAACCATGCTGTCAGTCATGTGGTACCCAACTGCCTTAACCACCATACCACCAACATAACTATTTTTTTTAAGAATTATTTTATTTGGGGACCAGCAATTAGTGTAATGGCTATGTCACTGAACTCTCATGTAGCCGACTGCGGTTCAAGTCCCGGACCCGGTGGCTTAAACTCAGGCCGGGCGCGTGTGCGTGCATGCCCAAGATCCCGAGAGAATGGAGGAGAAGGGATTGCAGTGTGGCCATCCCCCCTAGAGGGTGATTTCTTGCTTTCTATCTCTCTGTCTCTCTCTGTCTTTCTGGTGAGAGCACACGCCCTATAGCAAAAACCTCTCCAAAAAAAAAAGAATTATTTTATTTGATGGGAACAGCAGTTGGCATAATGGTTATGTCACTGGACTCCTATGTAATCGACTGCAGTTCGAGTCTCAGACCCGGTGGCTTAAACTCACGCAGGGCACATGTACGTGCAAGCCCAAGATCCCGAGAGGAGAATGGAGGAGAAGGAACTGTGGTGTGGTCATCTCCCCGGGAGGTGATTTCTCGCTTTCTGTCTCTCTGTCTCTCTCTGTCTTTCTGGTGAGTACACATATCCTATAGCAAAAACCTCTCCAAAATTTAAAAATATATATATATATTTCCTTTGACATTATTTATTTTATTTGACCAGAGAAAGACAGAGTGAGAGAGAGGAAGGGAAAGTGAAAAATCAAGCCTCCAGGTCTGAAACTCAAACCATGGTCAGCCATGTGGGAGCCCAGCGTCCTCAACCACCACGCCACCTGCTGGCCCCCCAGCATAACTTTTATATGCACTAGGAAACCAAAAAATTCATATGACTCACTTTATTGTGACATGTACTTCATTGTAGTGGTCTGTCCCTACAATATCTTGAGGTATGCCTGGATATCAACTTCTTAGCACCTGGCTAAGGCACTTACCAGGTTCCCAAAAGATATTTATAAAATAATAATTTTTTAAAAATGAGTGAACATGCCAATAAGCCTGTTTATTCCAATGTGTCTGTATAGATTCATTTCAAAGCACTACCATTTTATAGCTACAGTAGAATCACTTTGGTTTTGGTGTACTCAAAATGTATCAAATATAAATACAATTTCCTGGAAACACTAGTTTCCCTTCTAAACTATGGTAAATCCTACGGGACCAGCAGTTAGCATAGTGGCTATGTCGCTTGTATCCCACATAGTTGACCATGGTTCAAGTCCCAGACTCGGTGGCTTAACCGCCAGGCGTGTGTGCGTGCGTGCCCAAGATCCCAAGAGGAGAATGGAGGAAAAGGGATTGCGGAGTGGCCATCCCCCCTGGGGGTTGATTTCTCGCTTTCTATCTTTCTGTCTGTCTCTGTCTGTCTGGCGAGTACACATGCCCTATAGCAAAAACCTCTCCAAAAAAAAAAAAGTTATGTTTCAAGTGAATAAGCAAGAATAAAACTCACTGCAAAAGCAACAGGCATTTTTTTTTTATGATAACCTATATAGATTCACAGAACCCTGTTTATCAATTCATAGTCAAATACATTCTTTGCTTCATAGCCAAATGACAGGGAATAAGACTGGTTGTAAACAAATAGGAAACACATCACCAAAAAGTCGGTCTGAATCTTATAAATCAACTGGTTTTACTCTCTATCTGATCTGAAGAATAAATTTCTTCTATTACTATATGCTCAGAAGATGGTTTGGCAACACCCTGGAAAATTCATTAAGTTCCCAGCACAGTCCATTTCAATTTTGGGGCGGCTTTAAGGACCAGTGAATTCCTCTTTATATGGAACCAAAAATCTATCTCCATATAACATCTAATAATTGTCATTTTGTAACCTAGTGCCTCATAATCTCATTCTAACAAATCCTTCCTTATATGGAACCAAAAATCTATTGCCGTATAACATCTAATAATTGTTGTCATTTTGCAACCTAGTGCCTCACTCTCATTCCAACCACCCTTCCACAGGATCATCCATTGCATAGTAGAAGGTGGCTATTATGGGGGCCAGCAGGTGGTGTGGTTGTTAAGGGGACTGGACTCCCACATGGCTGACTGTGGTTCCAAGTCCTGGACCTGGCGGCGTGCTTCCTCACTTTCCCCTTCTCTCTCTCTTTCTCATTCTGTCCCTCTCTGTTCAAATTAAAATAAATAAATAAATAAATGCTTTTCTTTTTAATTAAAAAAAGATGGTTATTATGACCCATATAAGATAAACATCCCTTCTTCCTTCAGCTTGATTATATGAAAACTTTCTGTATTGTTTCAGCCATTTTCTTCTGGATGTACTTGTAGCTTTGTCTAAGTGTAGTAATCAGAGAATAGTCTGATGCACATTAAAAAAAAAAAAAGAAAGAAAGAAAGAAAAACAAGGCAGTACTAGCACCAACCCTGTTCTAGACATTCTATTAAGATAATAATGCATTTTGGGGGACCAGCAGGTGGCATGGTGGTTAAGGCACTGGACACTTCCACATGGCTGACCACGGTTCAAGTCCTGGACCTGGTTGCTTGTTTTCTCACTTTCTATCTCTCTTTCTCTGTTTCTCTCTGGTCAAATTAAAATAAATAAATGAATAAATAAAAGTTAAAATAAGTATTTTTTAAAAAAAGATAATAATGCATTTTGGGAAAGGAACATGACAAAGTTGTTCATATTAAGTTTCAATTAACTTCAGGATGTTGTTTGTTTTTTTCTATTTCTACATTTAAGCTATTTCTATGTGATTCTGTAGTATATAGTATTATATATTTTATAGTACATTATAACTTGTTCTCAGTAAATTGTATCATACTGGTCAAACCAGTATAGTCCTCTCAGTATGTTTAGACCTTATTGACTCTTACCTCTATCACCTAATAATTTTAGCCATTTTCCAACTGTGTATTATCTATAAATTTTATTAGTATGCCAGCTGTATTTTCTTTTAACTCTTTGTTTATATATTATATAACATAAAGTCAAAGACAGATTCCTGAGGTATCCCAGAGCCCTCCTTCTAGGTTAACAAAGATCCATTAATAACACTTGTTCAGATGGTTACTCAAACAGTTCAATATCGTCATATTATCTTATCATATCACTCTCACACAGCTTGCTCACAGTAATATCATAATGGGCCATGTAAAAAAGCTTCATAAAATTCTAACATTTGAATGGTGTGATCAATAGTCTAATAGCCTTTTGAAGAATAAAATCAGGCTAACATTTGACAACATTTTTTCATAAACTCAGGCTGACTCCTAGAGATCATCATTTTTTCCTTCTGAGAATTTAACAACCATCTGCTAAATCAACTAATCTGAAATTTTACTGAAGATTCATTTCAGGTTTACCAACTGTAGGGAACAAGAAAAAGAAACAGAAACTCTAATGCTATTGCCTCAGGCTCTGTGATGTGCTCTCTCATTTCCCACCATCTTCCTAGCTGACAATCCACCTCAAGGGATCCTACCCGAGCTGCAGAGGCAGTAGGAAAACAGGTAACAAAAATGGGTTTTTCAGATTTAAGTGCTAGCTCCTATTCCCAACTGCTTTCCCCATGCTCCCACCAAAAAAGAGGACCAATAATAACTCATGTTTGGACTTGTCTATACAACTTTTATTCTCTGTTAGCATATGGTCTGGAGTTTATCCTGAAATGGTTTCTAGTAAGTCTTCCCCTTTCTACCCTCTCTAAAAAGAAAGAAATGCTATAATCTTAACACAGCAATAGTCTGTGAGTAGAAAAGAGAATGGCTTGATATACAGCTGCAGGATCATACCTTTCTGGTTTTGCTTTGCACTCTGCCACCTACTTACCACAAACTATACATATGTGTATGCTTTCACTTAAAAAAAAAAAAAAAGAATTTACAGATAAAACATACCATGACTATTCAATAAACAAACTCAAATCAAAGTAGCACTGTTTAGTTCTTAGGCAGTAAATAATTGTGCAGGACAGATTTATTACAATAGAAGACATCTCCTAAGCAAGTAAAGAACTAGTAGGAAAGCAAAAATAAGCAAAATTCAGGATAATAATACATGGGATATTATGTCTCCTAATGATACTCTGTAAATAGGCACTGGACTTGTAGCATTCTGTTTGTTCATTTTTGCTTTTGTGGTTTTTTGGTTTTTGTTTTTTGTTTTTACCTGACTGCCCCTTATAAATATTGGCAAAATTGATTAAATGGTGTTAAAAGTCAAATTACTATATCTGGCTAAGATATGAAAAGAAAGAATAATTTTGCGATTTCCCCTAGAGAATTGGGACCAGGTTCAAACTCTTAAGAAGGGCTTTTCAGAGGTGGGGCTTATAACTGCCCAAGTTGGGAAAAAAATCAGGGTTGGGCATGTAAATGCAAGCTGATTATTTAAAAGAATGGCATCATATCCTCCAGGCTAAGACACTGGCATAATACAGGAAATTCCAAATTAAAGTTTTCTCTTCAATTGTGGCATACCATGGGGCTGCCCACCAACCCACTGCCTCTTCCCCAGGATGAAAAAGTCATTTTGGTTTTGTTTTTAAGTATCTCATTTCCATATCAAAACACAAGCTCAAAAATCATTAACTGAAAATAATATTTTTGAAAATTTTTTTTCTTTTTTTAGAAAAATGTGTCAGGAATTTCTATTGTATTCTGCATTATATCCATGATAGATATCACAGAGTAGCAGAATCACAGAATTTCAAAACTGAAACCTTGGGCATCATCTAGTCCAAGTCTTTCATCTTTCAAAGGTTCAGAGGACTTAAGTGATTTACCTGAAGTAAAGCATTCATTTAGTAAATAGATCAGGAAACCACCACACATAATTCTGTTACCTCTGTAAAATAAGACACTGGGTCCCACAGGGCACACGCATAATCCTATTGCACAGGGATCATACTTTGCCTGTCTGCTAAGTATCTTATATTTTAAATGTCTGCTAATTCAGAAGTCTAATACTTTTCATTTAAACAAAACTAAAACATCACTCTGCAAATTCTTAACTACAGAAAAATGGGTGTTGAGGTTATTATATACTACAAACTACATTTTACAAACCACATTATAATAATCTAAGTGTACAGTAATCAAATATCATCACATATAATTAAAGATAAATTCAACATGTCAAAACAGAAGATCAAAGCACTTTTAATACTTCAGGGCCATTATTTTCTATGTTCAGTGAATCACAGTGTCTCTTCCTGCTGCAGTAGAAAATAAACCCTGAAGAACACTATTTTTAAAAAATTGACAAGCATATAAAATATTTTCAAGCCATGTCTGTGAGAAAACTAGTGCACCACCAGTTTTCTATTAAACCTGATCCTGGAAAAAAAAAAATAGACAAGATGTTGTTTTTCATTTTCTAAATCAGATTCTGATCTAAGCATACATTTCAGGAAGTTCTTGGCTTCACACTGTGGTAAGAAAGGAGATCATTTGAATTAACTGGTATTTCCTGTTTGTTGGTTGTTGTAGGGTTTTCTTTGTTTGCTTTGTTTTGTTTTGCTTTGAATACCTACCATAGCAATGAACCACCACCTACTACCTGAGCAATTCAGTAAGAAAGAACTTAGGATAGTATCACTCAGTATTATACAAAAAAGTCCCACTTCAGTTATTTCATTCCTCTAAACTTTGGCTGAACCACCCTGGCTGTTATTTAGCTGAGGAAGTGATTGCCAAGTTATCCACAGGCACATACACACAGACAAACCACAATATGGAGAATGTCAGCCGTTACTCCTCAGAATCTCTTCACTGAAGTATGTGCTGAGTAATGAGGAGTTATTCAGTAAGTTCAGATAAATGTAGAGTTAGAATAGACCTTCAGAGAGAAATAATAAACTGAGATAACTATACCAGATGACAGTTATGAAAGTTAATACTAAGAAAAATGTTTTTCATCAAAACAGGAGAAAGCAATGTTCTAAGAGTTCCTAAAAGTTTACAGAGTTAAGATCCTAAATAATCCTGAATAATAAATTCAAGCTTACTATGGACCTTCAAAACTAGGTGATGAGCTTCAGGAAAATGAAAGTCTCTAAAAAGCTACAACGTATCTTTTCAGATGCTGACTTCAAAACAGAAACTTCTTTCTTATGCTTGCTTTTAAAACTTTGGGTGAGTTGCTTTCTTGTAACTATGTTTATTGATAATAAAAGGATAATAAGGATCATAAAATACTTTGTTTTGACAATCTATGATATTTCTAAACTTGAGCAAATTTTTTTTAGAGCTTTTTGCTATAGGGCACATGCACTCACAAGAGAGACAGACAGAAAGTGAAAAATCTTCCCCACCCCAGGTAGGGGATAGTCACACCACAATCCCTTTCTCCATTCTCCTCTGGGGATCTTGGGCATGTGCACATACATGTGAGTTTTAAACTACTGGGTCCAAGACTTGAACTGCACTCAACCATGTGAGAGTCCAGCAACATAACCATTACGCCATCTGCTGATCGCAAGCGACATATTTTTAAAAGTTGAAGATCTTTCATGATAGTTTCATTGACCACTTACCAGGTAAGATGGAAATGCTATTTGGAACTCTGTACATGGAAAGGAGGTCAAATATTATTGTAAAGGGTTTCCTCAGAGGAATGATGAAAAAAAGTAACACATGTCAATCAGTACAGGGTTCACAGTGTTCTGCACGTGCTACACATTACATTACACTTTGTAGTGTCCAATTTCCCTCAATATTCAATAAAATAAAACATAATGCTTCTACTATTTTTTTTTCTTTTTCTTTTTTTGGAAAGGTTTTTGCTACAGGGTGCGTGCGCTTGCCAGAAAGACAGAGAGGGACAGAAAGCAAGAAATCACCCCCCAGGGGGGATGGCCACACCGCAGTCCCTTCTCCTCCATTCTCCTCTCGGGATCTTGGGCACGCACGCACACGCGCCCGGCGTGAGTTTTAAGCCACCGGGTCCAGGACTCGAACTGCGGTCGACTACATGGCAGTCCAGCGACATAGCCATTACGCTAACTGCTGGTCCCTAATGCTTCTATTGTTACTATGTCATTCTTTGACATCCTTAATTACTTAGAGTTAATTAATAAATTAATGTGATATGTCCTTCTCTATATATATATTTTTTTTTTTTTGGAGAGATTTTCACTGTAGGGCGCGTGCGCTCGCCAGACAGACAGAGAGAGACATAGAGACAGAAAGCGAGAAATCACCCCCCAGGGGGGATGGTCACGCCGCAATCCCTTCTCCTCCATTCTCCTCTCGGGATCTTGGGCACGCACGCACACGCGCCCGGCGTGAGTTTTAAGCCACCGGGTCTGGGACACGAACCGCGGTCGACTACATGGGAGTCCAGCGACATAGCCATTACGCTAACTGCTGGTTCCCCTTCTCTATATTTTTCAATTCACCTCCTTAATCTACAATATTTCAGGGTGCTGGCAGGTGGTGAGATGGATAAGGTACTGGACTGCCACATGGCCAACCAAGGGTCAAGTCCAGACTTCACAGCTAACTTTCTCACTTTCCCTTTTCTCTCTCTCTCTGTCTCTCTGTGGTAAAATTAAAAATAAATAATAATAAAATTAAGTAAAATAAATAATAAAAATAAATAAATCTTTTAGAAAACTATAATATGTCAGAGTTTTTGACTTATGAATATGTTTAATTTTATTATGGACTATTAAATGTGCTTGAAAGTGTGGAGAACAAAACTTAACAGGATGAATCAGCTCTGTCTAGAATTTGTAACTAGTTTGGAAAAGAGGATTCAACATAAGCACACAGCATGTAAGTGCACACTTGTGTGTACATATGTGCGCACATACACAGAATTAAACTACAACAAAGAAAAAAACAAGATAGAGTAGAAACAGTTATACAACCCAAATGAGGCATCATATAAAATTAAGGATCTGTTCATATCCTCCAAATATGTCAATGTTGGAGGCCAGCAAGTGGCATGATGGTTGGGGCGCTGGACACTCCCACATGGCTGACCATGGATCAAGTCCCAGACCTGGTAGCTTTCTCTCTCTCTCAGTCTCTCTCTGAGTCTCTCTCTCTCTCTATGACCAAATTTAAATGAGTAAGTAAAAATTTAATAAATAAAAATTCTTAAAAAAAAAAAAGTCAGTGTCATGAAAGACAAAGAAAAACTAAGAAACTGCTCCACTAGAACAGAACAATAAAATTCCTATACCCCCAATCTCTGGATTGGAGAGAAAAGTGCTATAAAGGTCATAATGGGACAATAGACAAAATTTGATTATGAGCTATATATTAAATGTCAGCAAAATACTGAATTTGATGAATACACAATTCTTACAAAAGAGACTTTGGCTGGGAAACTGCACTTGTTAACACTGCTTTACTTTTTCTTTTTTAAAAATGAGGTATAATTTTATTACACTATAAAAAGCTGCACAGAGTTAAAATGCTCAGCTTGGTATGCTTTAAATTACATATCTGCCTGCAAAACCATCAATACAATTAAGACAGGGGAAACATGGAGCCAGCAGGTGGCCTGGTGGTAGCTAAGGTGCTGGACTCCCACGTGCCCCACTGCAGTTCAAGTCCCAAACCCAGTATCATGAAAATCACACCCAGCACATTTACATGCATGCCCAAAATCCCAAAAGGAGAATGGAGAAGAAGAGATTACAACATGGCCATCTATCCTAGGGGAGGGTGGTGTATGATTTCTCACTTTCCCCCTCTCTGTCTTTCTCTGTCTCTCCAGTGAGCACATGCACCCTATGGCAAAAACTAAAAAGGAAAAAAAAATGTGAATGGATAAACAAATTAAAGTATATAATAGAATACTACTCAGCAATAAAAATGAATTCCTTATTGGTACATGTATTAATAACAGCATGGATAGTACATTAACGACGCCACCTCTGATTCTATCAATTCACTTTTAGATGGACAGATAGGTGATTTGGCTGTTATGAATAAGATTGCTATACACTCATGTGCATATACTTTTGATTCTCTCATGTAGAAAGCTAAATACAATAGAATGGCTAGATCATACAGCAGGTATAAGTTTAACTTTTTTAAAAATTCTTTTATATTATTTTATTTATGTATTTATTTATTTATTTTAATTTGACCAGAGAGAGACAGAGCGAGAGAGTGAGAGAAGGAAAGTGAGAAAGCAAGCCACCAGGATTGGGACTGGAACCACTCTTGGCCATGTAGGAGTCCAGCACCCTTAACCACCACGCCATCTGCCAGCCCCACATTTAACATTTTAAGAACCTACCAAACAATTTTTCAAAGTAGATATAACATTTTACATTCTCACCATAGGACAGGAGAGTTGTAATTCCTTCAAATATTCATCAAATCTTTGTAAGGTCAGTCTTTTTCATTTTAACCAATAATAAGTCGAATATCTCATTGTGGGTTTAATTTACATTTCTCTAAAAATTAATAATATTGGACTTCTATTCAAGTGCTTATTTGTCATCTGTACATCTTCTTTGGTGATATGTCTGGTCAAACCTATTTTTTGTGGCTATTGGGTCATTTTCTTTGTGATTCCCTTATATATTCTAGATAGAAGTCCTTCTCATAAAAATGCTTTGCAAATATTACCTCTCAGACTGTGGCTTTTCATTTCTTTTTAAAGACCAGAAAAATTTAATTTTGATGAAATTCAACTTACATATTTGTTCCTTGATGGATTGTTTTTAGAGAAAATAGTAGGAAATCTTTGCTTATTTCAAGGGAACAAAATTTCTATGTATTTCTTCAGAAATTTTATAGCTCTAAGTTTAACATTTTAGTCTGTGATTCATTTTTGAATAAACTTTCATATGGTATGTGATATTTGTCATTTTTTTTCACAAGGATATCCAGTTGTTTTATTACCGTGTATTAAAATTTTAAAAGATAGGCCTTTGTTCAGTGAATTGCCTCATATCTTAGTTAAAACTCAGTTGCCCACGTATGTATGCATGCGATTCTCCTTTCTTTTCCACTGATCTATTTGTCTATCTTTATCCCAGTACTGCTCTGCCAGGATTGCTGTAGCTTTATTTGTCTTAAAATCAGGCAGTGTTACTCCTCTACCTAAATCTTTTTGAAATATTTAAATATAGCTGTTTTATTTTTTACCATGTTTGGTCTAAGACACTACAGTAATAGAAATAAAACAAAAGAACTTCTATTTATAACCACAAGAACCTCAAACCTATTTCTCTAAGCTGGCTGGTAGTGTAGCGTTAAGGTGGCTGGACCCCACATGGCCAACTGTGTGGTTCAAGTCCCAGACCCAGCATTTGAAAAACATGCCAGGGCACATGTACTTGCATGCCCAAAATCCCAAGAGAAAAATGGAAAGGAAGGGGTTATGGTGTGGTCATCCTCTCTGGGCAGGGGGTAATTTCTTACTTCTCCCCTCACCTCTTTCTAGCAAGCACACATACCCTATAACAAATAAATAAACAAACAAAAAGACAAGATCATCAATTACAAAAGCTAAGCAATAAATCTTTAAAGTACAGACTTCAGTAGGATTTATTTTTATCATCTCTACCATATATTAAGCATTGTGTAGGTACCATCACTCAGCTCTTCTGTTTGATCATTTATATGATTTTTAAAAGCAACCACAATGTTAAATTTGATAACAAGCACTGACAGAGTATATATTTAACTTATATTGTATGCTCAGACATTACTAGACTCAAGTCACAAGAAAAAGAAGATAGTAGTGTTTCTAAAGATAGTCTTTTTCTAAAGAACAGACGTAAAACAATTTACTTTAAAAAAAAAATTTCCGGACAGTGTGTGTGCTGCCAAAGATAGACAGAAAGAGACAGGGAGAGGGAGAAAACACCTCCCGTGAGGAATGGTCAGGCCACAATGCCCTTCTCCTGAATTTCTCCCTCCTGGATTCTGGACATACACACACACATACCAGTGTGTTTTTCAAGCTGCCAGTCAGGACTTGAACTGCAAGATCAGCCATGTGGGCTCCAGCTCCCTTAACCACCAGGCCATGTAACAAATTTTTCTTACTGCTCAATATATCAACATAAAAATAATAAAGTAGGAGCTTGGTTCAAAAGTGTTGTGGTAAAAAAGGGCCAGATGGACTTTCACAAAGATTCTGGAGAGGAAATCATAAATCAGATTGTGAGAAAAATCAGTGAAATTTATGTAAATGAGATCAGTTGATAGGAAAAGGCATAATGTTATTTATGAAAGATAATCCTAGTAGTATCAGGTAGCATACGTTAAAGGGAAGATGACAAGGTTAGGGAGATCAAGGAGAAGACTGTCACTAATATAGGCATGAGGGATCGGGGGCCCAGACCACAGTCGTGTCTCTTGAAAAGCCTTTGAGATACATAAAGAACATGGAAGCAAAAGCATTTATTTACTTGAAATGCTTAAATCTGTTAGAAATCAGAGTTTAACACTATATTTTAACTGCATTTAAATATTTTAAGCCATATACAAATCACAACTGCATTTTTAAAACTTTACTTTTGTGAGGCACAGAATAAATAAATAAAAAGCTCTCCACACTCATCTTGAACAGTAGGGAGGCCTCAGGGCTGCAGTTGTTTACAATGAACTCTGAGGGGCTTGCACTGCCAAATCTGCCCACATCGTAGCTTCATGTTTACATGACGGCTAGCCAGTAGAGTATGCTTTTATTTTTTTAATTCTTCAGCAAAATGAGTAGACTTTAAGCATATGGAAGCATTTTCATATTGCAAGTTCTGATGGGGGTAGGAGAACAATTTGCAAATGCTATCCAATGAAATGTGCACTTTTAAATGAGGCTAATTAGACAAAGTTTCACGTGGCAAAAGTTGTATTCAATATGTCTTTTCCTTTTTTTCAAGAAATGAATGTTCAAATTTGTATAAAATTTAACACAATGATCAAGGAAAATGGAGAGTAAGTAAAAACCATGAGATTTGATCTTAAGGACATCACTGGGAATTTTCAAAAAAGCAGTTCTTTTTTTTATTATTTTACTATAATCTTTATTTTTCTATTACTGGTGTGTACTATCTTTAACATACATAGGATTAATTTACACTTTCTGATATGATGATTAAATACATGGACAATTTTTCTCCCATAAATACCTATTCATAACTTTTAGTGTTTACTAACACAATTGTTAAAATAGGCTAATGATTGACTTTCTGGTTTCTGGGATACCGATAGCAAACTACTAACTTTGAAAGCATAGAACTGAGCTTACTTTTCAACTTAGGAGAACACATTCTTTTTTTTCTAACCTCGAATTTTAAAATCAACTCACTGGAAAAATGGAAGAGTTGAAAAGTCAGTGTTTTTTTATGTTGGGTTATGTATCTGTGGCTCAGTAGAACCAGCATTTATACAATACAGTATTGAGGACTAAAATACAAATAAATTTAATTTTTATTTTAAATGTATTTAGAAATATTAAAGTGGTGGCAACAAGAATAAGGCATAATAGGGCAATGGTTAGAGAAGGCAATAAAGTCCTTTGTGGGCTACGCTCATATTTCTTCCTAACACTTATTCATGTCAGTCTCTGGCCCCCTCTTCCTGACTCTCTCGCCTCCCTTTTTCTTTTTCTTTTTTCAGTTCACTTACATATTTCTTGAGAGAAAGAAGGCACCAATGTGGTCTTCAAGCTACAATCCACTCCCCACACCAATCTCCACCTGCCAGGATCAAAGATACAAGTCCTCATGCCTGACCAGATAGGGAGACACCTTGGGACACAAACGTGACTTCCATATGACTTCCGCTTCTAAGAGCATGCCCTACCGCTGCACCCCCACGCCTGGCCATGTCCTCCTACACCGTTCCTCTTTTACCTTTAAATATGACAGGAGGTTGACCATGGGGTAGAGAAGTGTGACATGGGGGAGTATGGAATGAGTAAAGAAGAAAACTGAAGGAAGTAATAGAGCTAATATCAATAGGTTGGCTTTGTGAGGAAGCCTTTAAAGGTGCATGGAATATAAAGGAAGGAGGGACAGGATACAAAGAGGTTATCTGGGCAGGAACCAGGTAACCTGGTTCTGATATGCTTTATCTTCAAAAGAAAAAAAAAAAAATGTATACAAGGAGGCCATCAGGTAGAATAGTGGTTAATGTGCTGGATTCCCACATGGCTGACTGTGGTTTAAGTCCCAGACCTGGAGGCTTGTTTTCTCATTTTCCCTCTCTCTCTTTCTCTGTCTCTCTCTAGTAAGCACATATGCTCTGTAGCAAATTTAGAAAAGAGGAAGAAGAAATAAAAATAAATAATTAATTTTTTTTTAAGTATCTAAACATCATTAGCTATATGAAAAAGAGTTAGGAATCAAGAGCTTTAAACTTTCTCATTTCCTAAATTTCTCTAATCCAAGTATTCCAGCACTAAAAACAGAAATCTTGGCTAAAACACCTACATGCACAAATAACAGGGGAGGGAAAAACCTTTCTTGTATAAACACCAGTAATTTAACCATAGAGAATTAAAAAACATGCAAATAACAACTGAAACCACAGACTGATATAATAAATAATTCTAAAACTAAATCTATGAGGGGCCTTCAAAAAGTTTCTGGAAAAAATGGAATTAAAATACAATTTTATTTTGGTGCAAAAAAAAATTGAAAACCATGCATAGTTTTTTTTTTGTAAAAGAAACTATGAACTTTTTGAAGATCTGCTGTAAATAAAATTCGAGATGGTTATTATGAGAAGGCAAATGCTCTCCCTATACCCTAATTATGACCTAACGTTCTATCTATAGTTTTAGTGGAAAAATAAGAGAAAAAGAAAGGTAAAGAAAAGGTAGAACAAAAAATAAGAGACAAAACAATATAGATAGAAACTAATGTGAATAGAATTATATCTTAGTAAAAAGCAAAAATCTAAACTTAAAGTTATCAAAGGAACTAGAACTTTACTTCCCACTGGTTCTCAGGCCTCATTCTTCAGGACTGGGACAAAATATACCAAGAATATTATGGAACACAATTAGCCACAACTTTATTTTCAGGCTATATGCATACCTATATTTCGATTAAAATTATTACCTGATTTTAACTTTTCTTGGTGAATAATGAGACCAGGCTAACACAGAATTTCAGCTATTGCCTTTTCTTTGTGAATCAAATCCATGAAACTTTTAAGAGATAAAAGTAAATTCCTTATTCTACTTATCTATGCCAAAGGGCTTGGCCTGCCTATAGCTGAAGCAGGCTAAGGATCAGAGACCTTGAATTGGTTGCTACTTAATACCTGTTCCACTCCAGGCAACTCTTTTTTTTTTTTTGGAGAGGTTTTTGCTATAGGGTGCATACGCTCGCCAGACAGACAGACAGAGACGGAGAGATAGAAAGTGAGAAATCACCCCCCAGGGGGGATGGCCACTCCGCAATGCCTTCTTTTCCATTCTCCTCTAGGGATCTTGGGCACACACGCACACACGCCCAGCGTGAGTTTAAGCCACCAGCTCCAGGACTTGAATGTCCACTACGTGGGAGTCCAGTGACATAGCCTTTACAGTAACTGCTGGTCCCTCCAGGCAACTCTTGAAACGTTTGCTTTGACAGTTCAAGGCTAAATGCCAATTCTTACAGTTAGCCAAAAGGAACTTTCTTTTCTTAAAAAATAATCTCTTCATACAGCAATGCTTCTTCAGGAAAATGACAAAATGTAGTTCCAAACTGTCCTGAAGTCCCAACTCATTCTCATGAATGACTCTGGGAGTTAAAATTCACTCACAGTATCACAGAAAGTTTTTTTTTTTTTTTAACTGTTGAGTGTCTAGACATATAATTTTTCAGTCAACCAACATACACTCAGAACACACTAGAAGAGAGACACAAGAAGTAAAAGGACTTTGCTCTTATAAAACTGCAATTCTAATTGGAAAGTAACACTAACCTAATTAAACTAATCAAAAACAAAGAAATGCACTGGTATTAAGTGTTAGTACAACAGAAATTCAAAGATTAAAAACTAGAGTGGGCCAGTCCAAAGTGGCTGTGTGAAAGAGTGAAAGGAACATAATCAGATTTAAGTAGAGAGAAACTTAGTAAGATTTCAAAAAACAAAGAGGGTAAGCATTACAAGTGAAGAAAAAAGAGAATGAAAGTAAGAAAATAAAGTAGGATTTAGTAGTATTAGGCATGGGAAAGCGGTTGGCTAAGGTGTGAACAACTAATTTAGAAATGTGTTAAGGAACATGGTTGAATTAATAGGGTGAGGCTGGTTTATAGAAGGCTCTGAATGCCAAGGGAACCAACAGATTGGGCCAGGGAGAGCCACAATTGGTATATTGATAAAGGAAGCAGCAGCATGAATTTCTTTAGAAAGGATGGTTTTAAAACAGCATGGGAGTAAAGATCAGAAGCCAGCAAAGAAACTGATATAGTCATTCAGGTGTAAATGCTCAACCTGAATAGCATCATCCATTCATGAATCATTCAGCAACATTCATTGAATGTCTGAGTGTTTATCACACATATGAGGATAGGATAGAAACAGTATTACTGGCCCACAGGAGCTATGAGATAATAAATGCTCATTGTTTAAACCACTAAATTTTAGGAGAATGTGCTGTAGCAATAGCTAACTAATATTAGGCATGAAGGCAACAAAAGGGACACCAAGTAAGGATAGAAAGGCAGGAGAAGAAGCCAAAAAGAACAATGCCACTGAAGACCAAAGAAAAACATTTCAGCAAGTCATAGGTAGGTAGATGGTGTCAAATGAAAAAAAGAATAGAGTATAATAAAAGTTTTTTTAACAGCTTTATTGAGATGTAATTCTGTGTTAATGATATGTACATAGGCTTGTACAATTCACCTATTTAAAATGTATTATCTAATAGATTTTAGTATTCACAGGGCTGTGAAACCATTACCACAATTTCTGAACATTTTCATCATCTAATAAAGAAACTTCATAACCCTTAGAACTCATTCTCCACTTCTCTTCCCACCCAGCTCTCCTCTTTATTTCCCCATCTCACCTCCTGGCTCCACGCAATCACTTTTTCAGTTTCTGCTACCACTTGTACACCTATTTAAGGCTTTTTTTTTTTTTTTTTTTTTTTTTTTTTTTTTTTTTTTTTTTTTTTTTTACTTCCATCTAACTATGATTGTATATCCTTTGACCAACATCTTCTCATCCCCTCCTCCTCCCTTCCCCTAATTATCCAAGCCTCTGGTAACTACTATTCTACTCTCAGCTTCTGGAGCTAAGATTCCACATGTGAATTAAACGATGGAGGATTTGTCTTTCTATGCCTGGCCTATTTCACTTAGCATAATTTTCTCCAAGTTCATCCATCTGTCACAAATGACAATATATCATTCTTTTTTTATGGATGAATAGCATTCTACTCTATATATCCCATATTTTCTTTAATCATTTATCCACTGATAAACACTTGGGTTAGTTCTATGTCTTTGCTTTTGTGAACAGTGCTGTGATAAATTGATTCTGGTCCTTTGGACACACACTCAGTGGTGGAATTGCTAGATTAATAATCAAAGTGTTTTAAATGTTATCGAACTTGGTATAGTATACAGCTAGTTAAAATTAGATAATGTACAAAAAATGCTTATTATAATTGATCAATTTTTACTGCCTTCCTTAAAAAGATAATGAATACAGGAAAAGTGTACACAGCTGACAAACAATACAAATTTCAACAAATTATACTCCTAAGTCTATGGAGTAATTGATTTAATGGCTAGTGAAAGGTGTTGATTTCACTTATAGTACAGAGTTGGTTTTTTAATTCTCTTCTGAATTGATCTAATATTCTACCCTTAGTTCTATCACTCTCCACATAACAAAATAAGAACTTGTAAATTTATTTGAACCTCTCTATCACTTCATCTACCACATAATGCTATAAATTATAACATGTTTGTGACCCCTAATGCTAGACATTAAAAATGGGAACTTGAGCTTTTTTATCTTTGAAATCTCAGTACCAAGAACACTATTTTGGCCACAGCAGATATTTAGTTGCTAAATGAAAATGACTGAATTTAGAAGAAAAACAATGGCTTTCTAAGCATATCATATATCCTCGCTTTTGAGGTATCAAAATTTTTCTTCCATTTCTGTCTCTGTTGGATGGTACTCCTATACTGTAATTCCCTAAAATGTAGCATTATGCCCTCTGTATACTTCAGAAAATAAGGCAAGGTCCTTCTATCATATATGTTCTCTTCTGCTTTTATAATATGCAGATTCTATCTTTTATATTGTAAGATATGAGTCCTTTTTCTACCTAAGTTAATAATACTCAGTGAATTAAATACACTGAGTATTTTGTTCAGAAGATGGATCTCAGAAAATAAAATATTTAAAGACAGAGTGAAGGATAAATTAGTGTTAATTCATAAAAGTGATTCTTGTGTCAGCTTTTACATGACTCTCATGGGTTTCAAGATATTTATTTCAGTAAGTTAGACTCTGTGTCATACTTAGTCTTAATTCAATTCTATAAGTCAAAGCTCCATCTCAATTATACTGAACTGAATAATCTTGAATGCATATTCTTTCATGTCTTCCCAGATCATCCCAAATCTTGGCTTAGAATGTCAAAATATTTATTTGGGCATATCAAGATCTAGAATTCTGTATTCCTGGTGTAATGATTATGTTGCTGGACTTCCATGTAGTCAACCGCAGTTCGAGTCTCGGACCTGGTGGCTTGAAACTCATGCCAAGCACGTGTGCATGCATGCCCAAAATCCCAAGAGGAGAATGGAGAAGGGATTTCAATGTGGCCACCCCGCAGGGGGTGATTTCTTGCTTTCTGTCTCTCTGTCTCTGTCTCTGGCAAATGCACACACCCTTAAAAGCAAAATAAAAATAAAATCCTGTACTCCCTTGCCCTCAAATTAATAACTGCCTGACTAAAATAATTAAGAGGCTATTTTTAAATAAATTTAAGTAGAAGCATGAAATATAAGACAATGACTGAAATTATTCAAAAATTAACATTTAAAATAAACATTGAATGCAAAAGATTTTTGCAGTCTATTTAAAGAACAACCTAATTTTTTAATTTTTAAAATGGTCCTGATATACCAAATTAATCTATAACTTTGTCACTTAAAATAGAAATAGGCTGCTACCAACCTTAAAGAGTTGTAATCAGGACAAATTCTTACATCAAAAATGTTTGTGAGTACTTATGCAGAACAGCTGCCACCCAGGATGACTAAAATAACACAAATTAGATGTAATTGAGTTAAAGGACCACACCAGGTTTATAATTCAATTTGTCCTATGTGGTTTAGGTTTGGGTTTCCCCGCCCCAACAAACCACAGTTAGAAAACTTCATCAAATGGGAAGTACAAAAGAATAGGAATATATAATGCAAATGTTTAGCATGAGCAATTTACATAAAATCCACTTTTACAGTTTAGACGGTTTTAAAAAAAAAGTCTGATGGCAGCAAGCACTTGTTTCAGCTTTCTTTAAGGGTCCTACTGACTAAAACTTCTTCTTGCAACTTCTATTACAATTTATCCTTGTTGAAAACTGAGTTTTGTTTTAATCTAGTTTCCTAATGTTAGACATTATTATCCTAGAATTAGAGTACAGAGTAGATTACGGGTCAGACTCACGCCACCTTACAGACTTTAGTCCAAAATCCTAGGGTCATTAATGAGAGTCAAGAGCAAAGCCAAAAATTTTACTACCTGTCAGCAGCCTTAGATAGTTGATTACACATTGCTGATAGCTATGGCTAATGACATTGTCATCACCATTTGGTAAATTTTTATTTCTATGGGTCTAGCGAGCATATATTTGTCCCTAGAAGTATGTTTATATAAAATGTCCCTAAACTAACCAATCTCTTACCCTTGGAAGCCTCTATCTACACAAGGCCACTGATCACTGAGGGACTTTTTGGGAAAAAAGCTTAGAAATGTAGTGTCGCCTCTTACTCCACACTTTTCATTAGAAGTCATGGGTTTTAAGTAAAATTTGATATGAAACATTTCCCAAATGAGTAGGCTGCCCAAGCAGGTCTCAAGTTATGCCATGATAATAGTTCCACATAAAGCCAAAGAGTCTGGTATAATTAACAGGTTCCCTTTCAGAAAATCTCGTTTAACAAGATTTCTCTGATAATTACAGTTTAAGCAGAACACAGTGTGCATCAACTTGATAACAAATCAGAAAACAGAGTTACCTTCTTTTGGCATTGATTATCTATAAAAGTATTTGGACTCTTACATGTACTAAAAAGAAATTCTGCCCTGGAAAGATAACATATGAGCATTTTTTTCTGAGACAAATTATTGCCTGTACAGTTTTGTACTCTGGCAGATACAGACATGAAGGCACCTGGCCTAATAATTCTTCCTGGCATAAAACTCCAGAAGCCCCCACACCATAAGCTTATTCATTCTAAAGCCTAGCTTCTTGCTAGCTTTCCTAAAATTCTAAAACACACCCAAGAAACTTAAGCTCCATAGGCTGTTCAGATAGTATAGCTGTCAATCATGTCAAATCAAAAAGGAAAATGTTTTAATCATATTTTTAAAGAATTTATTCAACTTTAATTTTTTAATTATTATTATTATTTAATTTGCTATAAGGCATGTGTGCTCACCAGATAGAGACTGAGGGAAAATGAGAAAGCAAGCCCCCAGGTCTAGGACTCAAATTGCAGTCAGCCATGTGGGGATCCAGCACCTTATTGACCACAACGCCACCTGCTGGCTCACTCAATCATATTTTAATGATACTAGTATCAGGGAGACACAATTTTCTAAATTAAGAGAGCCAGCTATTCAGTCCTCTGCCTGTTATCTGGCACCACCTGAAGTATACCACAAATCTTTCTAAAAAACAAGACCAAAAAAACTACCAGTTAATTATTGAGGTCTCATGAATAAATCAGATGCCAACTACAAGATGGTTAAGATTACTGCCAGCAAGAACACGCATAACGCACTCAAACTATCAGAAGCCTGATCATTGTTTTTACTCCAAAAAAGGAGTGTCACTCTTAAAAACAGAAGAACATACTATTGTGTCAATGTTCTTTTCTACCTTAAATTTATGCACAGTGAAAGCCATTTCAATATAACTTTAGGTTTGCTTCTGCTGAATTACATAAATCTCAAATAACAGCCATCACCATTTTACAGATGGAGAAATAAAGGCAGAGTGATGTGACATATCCAAGCCATGTTTTCTTGTTATTGTTTTTTAATTTTTTATTTATTTATTTATTTTATATAAGGTGTGTGTGCTTGCCAGAAAAATAGAGAGAGACAGTAAGAGGGAAAGTGAGAAATCACCTCCAGAGGGAATGGCCACAAAGCAATCTCTTCTCCTTCACTCTCCTCCTGGGATTTTGAGCATGCATGCACACATGCCCACTGTGATTTTCAAGTCACCAGGTCCGGGACTCAGACTGTGGTTGGCCATGTGGAAGTCTAGCACCTTAACCACCATGCCACCTCTAGGCCCCCAAGGCCATGTTTTAACATTCCAGAGTAGAGAATAAATATTCAACTCTCCACCCAGGCAGGATGAGCTAAGAATCATATAACAAACAACAGTCACACAGAACAAAAAACATCCAAGGGACAGTCTGGAATACATCAAAAACCACGTAGTCTTGAAAACCCTGCTCAAATCTTATCTAATACAGTTCATTATCCCTCTGTTTTTTAAATTTTCTCTACTGCTATTAAACTGTCTTTATTTTAGTAGTAATTTATTCTTTTTTTTTTTTTGGAAAGGTTTTTGCTATAGAGTGCGTGCACTCGCCAGACAGCCAGAGACAGACAGAGAGACAAAAAACGAAAAATCACCCCCAAGGGGAGATGGCCACGCCACAATCCCTTCTCCTCCATTCTCCTCTCGAGATCTTGGGCACGCATGCACACGCGCCCAGCATGAGTTTTAAGCCACCCGGTCCGGGACGCCAACCGCGGTCGACTACATGGGAGTCCAGTGACATAGCCATTACACTAACTGCTGGTCCCAGTAGTAATTTATTCTTAAGTACAGTAATTTATTCTAAAGTACAAAGCTATAATTCAGTTTTGTTTACAGGCAAAGGTAAAAACAAGAGATATAAGGCAAGTCAATGGTGTCCTCTTTAATCATCTTTTCTAGTTACTTGACTTGCAAAGTTCAAGAGAAATTTAAAAAGTAACCTTGTTTTACCTGCAAAGTCAAATTCCAAGGATAACTCTACTAAATCTGCAGAAAGAAAGAAACCATGCATAAGAAATGCAACAAATCTAAGTTTGGAACTAACCAAACACAAGTCATCTTTTAAGTTCATATGAAACTGCTGAATAAGGAAACAGATCTTTCCTTACAATATCAGATCTCAGCTGATTCAGGTCCGAAATATTTGAGTCATTTACCTATTGAATTATAAACACGACCATTTCATTTTACTATAGGTTATACTTAGAACTAGTCTCAAATGTATATATAAACACTTTGTGAAATATTGGGTTGTTGGAAAAGTCATGATGCATTTTTGCCTAGAAAAATATGTAATGAGGGGCCCAGCAGGAGGCATGGTGGTTAAGGGCGCTCCACTCCCACATGGCCAACCGCAGTTCAAGTCCCGGTCCTGGTAGCTTGCATTCTCACTTTCCCTCTCTCTTTCACTCTGTCCCTCTCTAGTCAAATTTTAAAAATAAATAAGTTAAATAAAATAATTCTTAAAACAAAGGAAAAGAAAAATACGTCATGACTTTTCCTATGACCAAATATACAGTTTTAAAATTATAATCTTGAGTACTTTACATAATAACACAATAATCCTCAGAAGCAGAAAACATATAGCAAACACCACTGGACTTCATGTGGTGTCAGTTTTGTTCAACAGTTGGACACTAAACTTTGAAAGAATTTGCACAGTACCTGGGGTGACATCAACTTGGAAAGAAGTACAAAGAAAAAAGAATGAGTTGCTTTAAATTCATCCCTCAAATAAATATCTCCTTTGTCTACAATTGATTTTTCCTTTAAAGAAAATGTTTACTGGTGTCTTGCATCAACAACAAGAGAAAAGAAAAAATGAAATATTTTTCAGGGCAGCTAAGAGTCTCTTACACATTTTGATATCAAAAGGCAAACAACTACAGGAAGGTGAAAAGTGAAATTTAGAATGAGAATTTGATAGGCTAACTGAACACAAAGTATTAGAATTCAAGAAAAGTGGCAAAGTTCACATGTGACTGTCTATTCCAAAGTTATCTAAATGACAGAACACATGGAGAATATTTAAACATAAATAAAAACACAAATATATCAGGACCAACAGATGGCATAATGGTTACATTGCTGGACTCCCACCTGGCCAACTGCAGTTTCAGTCCTGTACCCAGTGGCTTGAAACACACCAGGTACATGTACATGCCTGCCCAAAATCCTGAGAGGAGAATGGAGGAGAAGGGGTTGTGGCATGGCCATCCCTCCTAGGAGGGTGATTTCTTGGTTTTTGTCTCTCAGTCTCTCTGGTGAGCACGCATACCCTATAGCAAAAATCTCTCTTAAAAAAAAAAATACAAATACCTAAAAAAATAATAAAAGGTGGATCACTAACTTTGGTAAAAGGCAGTAAATTACTCAAGATACTGGGGTTGGTTCCTAAACTTGATAAACTTCTGCTTTTGTGTAAGTGTTCATCATTTTTCTACCTAACATAGAACATTCTTTGCTGGGTCTAAGAGAAATAATAAACAAAAATCTTAAGTAACCTATTTTAGGTACTTCTTTCACAAGAGCTTCCTTAAATAATATGTTAAGCATCTATATCTACCATTAATTTGTACAGAATCTTTACTGAGGAACACAAAATAGGTGGCGGTGGTTTTCATTATTTCACAAAACATCCCTGGGTAAGTTAGAGTCAGAAATAATAAACCACAGGTTACATATGAGAAAATTTAAGAGCAAAGAGTGACCTGCAATCATAAAGCAAAAAAAGAGATGGGCTAGGACTAATTCCCTAATTCCTGACTCCCAACCCTTTGCTCCTGGTACAAGATGGTACCTCTTAAATCGTCAAACACTCAAAGCATAGAATAAATAAGTGCAAGCACTTCAGAAGTACATGCTCAGAAATTCCCATGCTCCTATTCACTTTGACTCAGTCCTACATTTCTGAGCTTTATAAAGTTTTCAAAAAAAATCGAATGCCAGTAGTTCAATCTAATTAAGCTTACCATTCCATTTGGTAGCAATATTTTAAGAATATTGATAGTTATGAAGTCTTCTGAGCGGTTTACTTTTACTTGAACATTTCTTGATAATTATAAACATCTTTGAGAGAGACAAGTATCACAAGTTTCATCTATTTCAATGTTATTTATATTCAAAATTAACTACAAAATAAATCAAGGACAGAAAAGTTTCAGCTAATCAAAATATAGTCTTAGAAAATAAATTATCTTGGGGCCAGTAAGTGCTATGGTGATTAAAGCACTGGACACTCCCACATGGCTGACCGTGGTTCAAGTCTTGGACCTGACAGCTTGCTTTCTCACTCTCTCTCTCTTTCTCTCTCTGGTCAAACTGAAGAAGAATAATAAATGAATAAAAGTAAAATAAACAATTTTTTAAAAAGAAAATAAGTTATCTCAGTAACTTAATAGCCATAAAATTTTATAGTTACAAAAGCCTTAAAAGATCACCTAACCTACTCATTTTAATAACTTCAATTTTGTTTCTTGAATTAATTTAGGAATTTAAGTCAAGTGCTAAACAGAAGTGATTGAGGAGGGACAACTCAGGCATATGGAAAAGGGAAAGCCAGATGTATACATACCACAATGATTCCTGGTTACATTTAATTTCTGGCCAGGCTAGTAATTGGGGGAGAGGGTATTAATTCTAGTGATGTCCTTTGAACTGGATTCAACAATTTTTCTAAGGCAGTCTAATTTTTAAGAAAAATATTCTTCCCCAAGCCAATAATTGCAAGAGTCTTCATATTTAATAGGCATTAGAACCAATACTTGCTTGCTATAACTTTTTTCTCTTTTTCTTTTAATTGCCATAAGAGATTAAGAGACTAAGAGAAGAGGAAAAGGTTAATCTATCTCTAAAGATGACACTACATGTTAGAAATTTGGAAAAAAATGATAAATCATCTGCATAGACTAATCAGAAAAGATCTCAAAGATGCATTGTAGAGTCAAATAATAGTTGCAGGGCCTACAGGTGGCCAGCAGATGGTTAAAGTGCTGGACTCCTACATGGTCAGCCACGGTTTGAGTTCCAGACCCAGTGGCTTGAAAATCATGCTGGGTGCATGTGCATGCATGCCAAAAATTCCAAGAGAAGACTGAAGGAGAAGGGATTGTGACATGGACAACCCTCTAGGAGGTAATTTTTCACTTCCCTCCTTCTTTCTCTCCAGTAAGCATGTGTACCTTATCACTAAAAAAAAAAAAAAAAAAGCTACTTTGCAAAACGCGAGGCAGAGTAAGCAACAAAACCATTTTGTGAGGAAAGTATATATGCACACACATACACATATGATTACTACATCTCTTTTTTCTAAGTTTTTGTTAAAGTTTATTTTATTCATGATTAAGAATGTGTACATATGTAGGCACATACAAGAGAGACACAGAAAGAGAGAAGCAGCGTCAGCTAAGTCTCATCATGCCACAGTCCCCTTGCCCCAGCCCTCTAGCTCATCAGGATCTTGCGTGTGCCACACATACGTCTGACACAAGCAATGGGGTGCTGGACCCACATTGTAGATTCAGTCTGCTACTGACTGCACCACCAGATTGGCCCACTATGTGTCTTCCATAAGCCTATTTATCTATTCACACATCTATTTCTAAGCCAATGCATTGAAAAATGTCTAAGGGAACAGAAAAACCAAGCTGAAAATAGCATTTTCTAGTATTAGTAGGGAAGCAACTGGGATTGGAGATGATGGTGATGAAGGGAATATGAAAAGAGCCTATACAAATATTCCAAACATTTTGAAGATAATAACACACTGCATATATAATAAAAACTCATTTAAAAAAAGAATCAGACATGGATCATAAAAGATAAAAACTAAACAAGAATACGCAAAAAGTTAGGGAGAAACATGCCTAAGGATACCCAGTCTTTACTCCCTTGGAAGGTGAGACAAGGTAGGAGTAGTAGGTAGATAAGGGTAATGAGTTTTAATTCTAGAAATTAACTCCTACAGGAGGAATCTACTGCTACTGTGGTTCTTTTCCTGTATCCTCCAGCTATGAAAGTAAGAGCTAGCTCTTTCTGTATTAATAGAAAGGAGGCATTCATTTAATACCCTTACAAACCAGTTTCATCACTGCTCCTCTCAGTGTCTTCTGGAATCAAGTCCTTCTTCCTGGTTTTCCCAGCAGAAACTGGTTTGCAGGTACTAATTTGAACTCTGCTCTAACAGTCGCCCTTACTGCGTGGTTCTGTGTATATAGTTTGTTTCTTTTGTCTGATTTTTCTTAGTTATTTATTTTAAGAGAGATTTTGCTATAGGGCACATATGCTTACCAGAGAGACAGACAGAAAGTGAGAAATCATCCTCCAGGGTGACTGGCCACTCCGCAGTCCCTTCTCCTCCATTCTCTCAGGATCTTGGGCACGCGTGCACATATACCCAGCATGAGTTTTAAGCCACTCAGTTCAGGACTCAAATTGTGATCTACTATGTGAGAGTCCAATGACATAACCATTACACCATCTGCTGGTCTTTTGTCTGATTTTTGCCAAGAGCATATTTGTAAGATCTTGGCTTCCTCAGTTCTTCCATACAAGCAGGAGTTTACCTGCAAGGGAAAACTGTGTATATGGGGTAAGGAAGAGAATGATCAAATCCGCAGGTAGCTAGGAGGCTCAGGGAATTATGAGAGAACTGGTGTAACACTAGAGTAAGTGTGTATGTGTGTTTGACAACAGGGAATGTGGGCAGGGAAATTATGAAAAAAATGAGACTAGAATGTGTCAACCAGGGCCAGACTATGAAACCCTGGCATGACAAACCAAGGAGTTTAGACTTCATCACTGGCATGTTAATAGGTGTCCATCAAAGGTTTTAAAGCTGATAATAATATGATTAGATCTGCCTTTTAAAAAAAAGATTTGACAGAAATATGGAAGATGGATTAGAAAAATGGAAAGACTGAAAGTTGATAAGCAATTCTACAAAAAAAATTGAAATGAAAGATGAAAAGGGCCTAAACAAGACAATGGCTATGAGAACAGAGAAAAGAAAACAAACATATTCAAAAACAGTTCTGGAGAAAGACAGTATTTGTTGGTAGACTGGTTGTGAAAACTAAGGGAACATAGGACTCAAGATGGATGTGAAGTTTCCAGGTGAGAGGATGGAAGGCTATTAATAAAGTAGAGGATATAGGACGGGAGGGAGCTTTTGGAATGTATATGGAAAAACAAGTGTAAGATTTGTTGAACTATTAATACTTGCTAGGATATCAACTCTTACTAAGCTCCAAAAGGACAAGGATCTTGTTTGCTATTTTTCTCTGTGCTGTACCTAGTGCAATGCCATGTGCATTTAGTTCAAGATTATGAAGATGGGGATGATGCTGACTTATGCCAGGCTAATTGAGACTTAACAAGATTTCAGATCTCTCTTCAAAGTACCTGTGTGGAAAGGAAATGTGAAACAAGGTATTTTGTTTAATGTTTTTATCAAATTTTATCTTTTTTTAAGTAATTATTTTATTTAACTTCATTTATTTATTTACTTACTTTAATTTGACCAGAGAGGAACAGAGCAAGAGAGACAGAAAGTGAGAAAGCAAGACATCAGGTCCAGGACTTGAACCAACAGGCGATGTGGGAGTCTAGTACCATTAAATACCATGCTACCTGCCAGCACCCAAATTTTATCTTTAGTGATTTCCAAAATAAATTTCCAGTAATAACAATTGGGACTAGCAATTGGCATAACGGCTATGTCGCTGGACTCCCATGTAGTCGACTGCGATTCAAGTACCAAATCCGGTGGCTTAAACTCATGCCGGGCACATGTGCATGCGTGCCCAAGAGGAGAATGGAGGAGAAGGGACTGTGGCGAGGCCATCCCCCCAGGGGGTCATTTCTCGCTTCCTGTCTCTCTGTCTCTCTCTTTCTTTCTGGCAAGTGCATGCGCCCTATGGCAAAAACCTCTCCAAAAAAAAAAAAAAATAGAGCTTCTAACAAAAAGGGCTATTACTAAGAGCAGTCTGTGGTAGACCATAGTATCCCTTATAACTTTACATTCTACACATTCCAATGATCAAGTCATATCACCTCTAATTCCCTTTTTTGTCCAGGAAACTGTACTACCACTTAAGATTCTAAAACCTACCACACCCAATAGTCAAATATAATCAGAGCCATTTAAACAATTCGAGGGGGGAATAAAGAAGAAAAAACAAATCCACTGTTGTTTCATTTAAAAAACCTTGGGGGAGGGTATAGAAAAAAGCACCATTTGTTCTGGTTAACGTTGTGCAATGTTTTCTGGGGTTTGCCTTGTAGGCATGTTGAAATCATAACTAAATAAATCAGCTCCAGCAACACAAAGAAACAATATTCCCTTCCCCCCTGGATGCCTGAAGGGATAGTGGCATCTTCTCCATGATGTGCACACACTTTGGAACTTCTTTGTTTTTAATCCTCTGCCAAGTCAAGTTTTAGTTTTATTTTAATCTTGGTAACCACAGTAAATTCCAAATCTTCGACAAGTAAATGCTTTCATCCTTGCCAGAATCCCACTCACTTTCCTTTCTAACTTCTGGAGCTTAAGAGTTCAATAATGGCTGTACTGATGATCTCTCCTCACAAAGAAAATAAATACTTATGAATTAAGTATATTTCCTGACATTTACATGTTTGTATAAGTGTGAAATGGGCTCAGATAAAATTGTCATCTTCTCTGCCTATCATTTAAAAAATTTTAATTATTATCATTATTTTTAAATATGCTATAGGGTATGTGTGCTCACCAGAGAGAGACAGAGAGGAAAAATGAGAAAGCAAGCCACCAGGTCCAGGACTCAAACCACAGTCAGTCATATGGGAGTCCAGTGCCTTGCCTCCATGCCACCTGCTGGCCCCAGCCCATCATTATTTTTTTTTAAGAGGTTTTTGCCTCAGGACACGTGTGTTCACAGGAGAGAGAGACAGACAGAGGCAGTGAGGGAAAGTAAGAATTCACCCCCTCGCCCCCAGTGGGGATGGCCATGCAACAATCCCTTCTCCACTCTCCTCCTGGGATCTTTGGCATGCACACATATGCACTCAGTGTGCGTTCTAAGTCACTGGGTCCAAGATGCAAACCGTGGTTGACTGCATGGGAGTCCAATGATATACCATTACGCCATCTGCTGGTCTCACAGACTGAATGGTTGTTTAAAAGCCTCTTTCACTTAAAAATTCTGATTCTTAAGATTATGACTGATGGTTACATGATCTTTTTCTCAAAAAGGGAAAATAGTTACTCAAAAAAAATGTTTTTTTTCTAAAAAAGCTACTTTTGGGTGATAAAATGAAACCTCAGAAGTTACCCAATCTGTACATCTTTGAAATTATATGATATGTAAGGAACTAAATCCAACAGATATATTATTAATAATTTTTTTTATTCATTGGAAGGATTCCACAGCTCAAAGAGAAAGACTGCAACCCATTAATCTAGTTCAGCTCTATCATTGTAGATAAAGAAACTGAGATCAGAATTGGAAGAAGAAATAAAGCACATTCATAAAATGCCACATAGGTACTGAAACTGATGACAAGAGAAAAAGAGTCATGATAAATTAAAAAAGAAATGAAGATATAAAACTTTTTAAGTATAAATTTGTTTTTCAGAGTAATAAATTCATTGTATTATTTTCATTAAAACATTTTCAGCATAAAAATTCAAATAATACAAAAAACATTTTTTAATCATCCAAAATCTCAACATCAAGAAACATTCATTACTAACATCAGTCCAGACAACATTTCACATAGACAGATGGAGGGACAGAAAGAAATATATTATTTCTGAGAGAACAGTCACTTTTGAAAGTTAAAAGTATCGATTTCAATTTTACTTGAAATTAACAAAACTGAAATGAAACTGTTGAAATTTTAAATCTCATGTAAATGCCTTTCCACTCAAAAAATATTAGTTGTGAAAAGTCCCTCTGAGTTTAAAAAATGACTAAACACCAGAGAGAGAGATCAGATTAAAAGTACTTCTAAACTATTTTCAATTTTAGATAGTACTGAGTGAATTTCCCTTCCTTTTACCTTTCAATTTTTGTTGACTATATTAGTTCTACTTTGCCATAATCTACCATGTTTACATTCTGTCCTGTTATGTTTCTACAGTTTCTAACTCATTTATTTACATAGAAATGTAGTTAATATTATAACCAGTCTTTAGTTTTACTCATCTCTTGGTTGGCTAAATTTTAACAAGTAATGGAGCCAGTAGGTGGCATGGTAGTTAAGGGTGCCCACATGGTTGACCATGGTTCAAGTCCCAGCCTTTTCACTTTCTCTCTCTCTCTCTCTCATCCTGTCCCTCTCTGGTCAAATTTTTAAAAATAAATATTAAAAAAAAAAAAAGTTAAATAAGATAATTCTTTGTTTTTGTTTTTGTTTTGGAGAGGTTTTTGCTATAGGGCGCATGTGCTCTCCATAAAGACAGAGAGAAACATAGAGACAGAAATCAAAAAGTCATCCCCCAGTGGGGATGGCCACGCTGCAATCCCTTCTCCTCCATTTTCCTCTCGGGATCTTAGGTATGCATGCATACGCGCCTGGCATGAGTTTAAGCCACCGGGTCCAGGACTCGAACCACAGTCAACTACATGGGAGTCCAGTGACGTAGCCATTATGCCATCTGCTGGTCCCAATAAAATAATTCTTTAAAAAACTTTTTTTAATTTAATTTAAAAATTAAAAAAAAAAAACTAACTAGTTTTTTCAGAAAAATCTCACAAATGCTATATACTCTGTGTTCATTCATATTTGAAAACTTATGCCTGTCGTCTTTCTACTACTCGAACAACCGGGCTGGGTGCAATGCTCTTGGGTTATACTTTCTTATCAGATTAGGGCTAACATTGCCCACTTGCACATGGTTGTGGAAAAGCTAGAACCAGTCTAATCTTCTTCCTTGTAGATGGCTTTTGCTTCTGCTTTTGCTTGCATGACAGAAGTCTTTCTTTTGTTCAGTTATAATCAGGATGCGACCTGATGTTGATCCTTCTCTAACAGTTATCCATATTCAACATATCTTTTTGACCTACAGATTCAGTTCTTCATTTCAGTGAAGATGTGCCTTAGCACTTCCTTAAATACTTTTTTTAGTTTGACTTTTGTCTTCTTACTCAGCGTTAACAGAAAAATTTTTGTTGACTGGTCTTTGTATCATATCTATCACCATTAACCAAACTGCTTTAATCTTTGTCTTTTACCCATGTCTTTACCCTGATTTTTTTTTTCATGGTTTTGCTCCAAATCATTATTACATTTTCAGCCACCTCTATTCAATTCATTACTGGTTCTACATCACTTATTAGTTCTGTAATGGTGGTGTTTTAGTTCTTCATTGGTTTCCTTAACTCTACAATCTCATTTTTCATTGATATCAACCCATTTTAAAATTTTATTTACATATGTGAGTGTTACTCTGTTTGTGCATGTGCATAGACATGTACTATGAAGGCCCAAAAGGTTATACACCAAAATGTTTAAAGTTTTCAGTTGTACTCAGTGATTTATTTTGCTTTCTGCCTATCTGAACTCCCTAAAAATATTCACAATAAACATATCTATTACTTGTACACTGATTTTGACATACACACATATGAAAATGTTGTGTATGTATTTCCAGAAAAAAAGTGGATATCCAGGAAAAATATCAGGAATAGGAAAGGTGAAGTAATTTATCTAAGCAAGTCAGTTGGTAGGATATTTTCCTTCAATAATATTAAACTGTTTCCAAGATGTTTGCTTCTGACAGGATAGCTGGAAGTTTTAAGGGAACTAAAGTACCTAGCCAAGAGCTAAACATCTTTTTATCAGTCATCTAAAATTTATAACTTTCCAAGAACAATATTCTTCCTCAAACTATGAGCACGTTGTAGCCTTTAAAAAATAAGAAACATAAAGTCAGTGTCTGAAACAGATACACAGTGATGGGAATGAAATTTTCTACTTCCTTATTTTTTTAATTACAGAAACAACTTTATAAATAGATTCTTATACAGGAATGTGTGTGTGTGTGTGTGTGTGTGTGTGTGTGTGTCTGTGTGTGCGTGTGAAACATGAGAAATCATCCCCCGGGAGGATGACCACATCACAATCCCTTCTCTTCCCCTTTCCTGTTAGGACTTTGGAAACACACACGTGCCTAGTGTGATTTTCAAGTCCAGGACTCAAACCACAATCAGCCATGTGAGAGTCTAGCACCTTAACCACCATGCTTACATTCTGTCTGGCCCCTCCTTGTTCTTAATTGTGTCCCTCTCTGCAGTCACTTTTTCAACTAGAGTTTCTACTCCTTTACTAGAATTTTTGTTTGTTTTCCAGTGTGAGAATCAGGTTTTTCAGTACAGCTTTAACTTTGTTTGCAACTTCCTAGACAAGACTCTGGAGAAAACTAAAAAGAATAATGGCACCTCAGTTTACATGAGTCTAGGGCTTCAGGTTCTTCATAGCCACATGCTCTGTTAGTGTTTTGGCAAAACAACCTTCTCTTCCATTTTCTACTCTCTTCATGATTGATTTGTCCTTAGTTTCAGAGGTTAACCAAGCATAGGCCTCAGAAAGTCTCTCCATCAAAACCATATCCAATGAAGAAAATTCCTCTCCAAGTCTGGGAAATTGCTAATTATGTCTATGTTCCGTATAATACTCTTGAAAATATATTTCTTGGGGCCAGCAGGTGGCATAGTGGTTAGGATGCTGGATTCCCACATGGTCGACCACAATTCGAGTACTGGACCTGGTCGCTTGCTTTCTCACTTTCCTTCTCTGTTTTTCTCTGTATCTCTCTGGTCAAACTTTAAAAATAATAATAATAATGAATAAAATTAAATAAAATAATTCTTCTTAAAAAATAAATTTCTCTTAGATTTATGTTTTCTTAAATGTAATGTGAGTATGTCAAGATGCCTACACTTACTCTGATGCTATCAAATTCCTAAAATCTTGAGAGAGGGTCTTGAAAAAAAAAAACTTTTCTAAAGTGAAAGATAAAAATAATAAGCTTTCCTGAAATGCTGAGTTGAGAAAAACAAGAGCTTTCATTGGTGGCTAAAAAAACAAGGGTGACATAGAAAACAATCATGGAGGATTTAGATTGTTTTTAAGGAAGACATGAAATGATAACAAGACTAAGTGGGGGGTCTGAATTTGAGTCTCAGCTCCTCCTAAGCTATACTACTTTGAATAAGCAATTTAATTTCTCTAAACTTAATTCTTCATCTGCTCAATAGGAATAGCAATTAATTCTGTCAAGCAGTATATTTATACAGGTCACATAGAATATTAATTTAATATTTGTAAATTTATATAAAGTTTATAAAGTGCTTTTAGGAAAAATGTCTTATTCTTGTCAGAAATAGACAAATATGTAACTAATTTTTAAACTTTTAGTTATCAAACATTATTAAATAAAAAGTATAGGAGGCCATTGTTTTGGACTAAGCTACTACACTAGGCCTCAATAGACAAATCAAAATGGAGGCACCCATGCTAAAGTTCCACATCACCAAACTGAAACTAAGTTGCTTATCTTACCTTCTGAGAAATTGGGAGAATGAGAAATGGCAACCAAATTTCACAAATTGGTTAGTTTCAATCAGCATGATAATATAATTCCTTCTACATCATTAGTTACACAAAAGCAACCTAAAGTAAACTGAAGTTAACTAATCAGCTATTTTCCCATTTTTCTATCTCCCTGTCCCTATCTTGTAAGGAAAGTAACTCTGAATTTACAGATCTGCTTTTTATTTCTTGTTTCTGCTTTCTTCAGCCTTTCTTTGTCTACATAATCAACCTCTTCTGTTCAGCGCATTGGAACAATTATTTTATGTACTGTACATGTAAAAACTACTAAAGAATGAAACATAAAAACAAAGAGCCTAGGAATAAAATGAACAAGCAGTATCATTTACCATAGGTGAATACCAAAAAAAGTGATGTAAAACACTTAACTACAAAAAAAAAAAAAAAAAAAAAAGACATGGCAAATAACCCTAACAATTTCTTTAAATACAACAGAAAATTTCATGACAGATCTAGAATTGGCAAGGAGGGAGGGAAGAGAGGTTTTCAAGGAAATATTAAGAAGCTACCTATCAGTCTTAAAAGTTTCTTTTTAGTACCTGGAATACTCAAATGAAGACAAGTAACCTTAACTGTTGTGCCCAGATGAATGACATGGAATACCTAGTTTTATCATTTAGTGATACAAGTTGGAAAAAACAGATCCAGGTTGGCCCAGTAGCATAGCAGTGAAGCGCTATGCATATGTGGAGCCGGATCCCATGTGGTTGACTGTGATTCAAGTCCTGGACGTGGCAGTTTGAAAACACATTAGGCGTGTGTGCATGTGTGTCTAGAACCCCAAGAGGTGAAATGGAGGAAAAGAGATTGCAATGTGGCCATCCCCCATGGCAGGAGAAGGGAGTTCTTTTGCATTACCGCCTCCACTCCCAACCACCTCCTGTCAGGCTCTCTCTGGCAAGCACACATCCCTCTGAAAAAAAATTTGAAAACAACAAAAAGACAGGACCAGCAGATGGCATAATGGTACTTTTCTAGACTCCCACATAGTTGACTGCAGTTTGAATTCCAGACCCGGTGGCTTAAAACTCATGTCAGGCATGTGTGCACATCTGCCCAAATTCCGGAGAGGAGAACAGAGGAGAAGAGGTTGTGGTGTGGCCATTCCCCTGGGGGGTGATTTTTTTTGCTTTCTGTCTCTCTGTCTCTCTTTCTCTCTCTATCTCTCCGGTGAGTGCATGTGCCCTATAACAAAAACTTCTCTAAAAAACAAAATTGCTGGGTGTGTGTGCATACCTCATATCCTGACAGGATGGAGAAATGAAGGAAAAAAAGGATTGCAGCATGACCACATTCTTTAGAGGGCTGGCTCGCTCTCTCTCTCTCTCTCTCTCTCTCTGTCTCTCTCTCTCTCTCCTTCTCTCTTTTTTACTCTCTGCCTAGTGTACATGTCCTCTGGCAACAATAAAAAATATTTTTTTAATGAAAAGATAGATGCTTTGAAGGAAGGATACATCAGTAAAATTTGTTTACCACTAGAGCACTTTACCATATTCGATTAAATATTGAAATTGTATTCACTTGGCTATGGCTCCAAGTCATCAAATTTACATTTAGCCCTCCAACATACTCCAGAAGCCTCTCTCAAATAAGAATAAGAAGGAAAATAAAGAGGATTTTTTTTCACTGTAACTTTTATCTGAATTTTGTGTTTACTACATTCAGTTTAAACTTCATAACAAGTTTATTTGACAAGCACTTCGTGGTAAAACTAGACACCAAACTTTTCCTTCATGAAAAACAACGTGGGTGGCTTCACTGTATATTGCATCTTT
The DNA here is from genome assembly GCF_000334495.1 of Tupaia belangeri chinensis. Lineage (NCBI taxonomy): Eukaryota > Metazoa > Chordata > Mammalia > Scandentia > Tupaiidae > Tupaia > Tupaia belangeri. The sequence goes on from NW_006160128.1 coordinate 2,252,789, forward strand.
TTACTAGGGGGTGTCTCTTTGTGGTGGCAGAGACCTCATATAGCTGTATGAGAAAGCCTGCAGCTCAGCCTGGTTAGGCATTTAGCCATTAACTCTACCTCTGTGTCCCACTGGATTAATAGTGATCAGAAGATTCAGTCCATCTAAGATTAGAAAAGAAATTTGTAAATAAAATCATCATTAAATAAAAATAAAGTTTCATGTATAGAACTCTACCCTAACTATTATGCAAAATAAACAGTCATGATTCCTGCCTTCCAGAAGCCACCATGCTAACGCAGATGATGTCGACACAGACATATAAACAGACATTCACAATGTAGAACAGAGACATGACGACTGCCAGTAGGGCAGAAATAAATCAACAATAGCTAAATATTTACAAAATGGGAGAGATTTATTATGTGCAATGTATTTTGTATAATATACTTAACAGTCTCTGGAATCAGTAAGGGTCCAGTGGAGATGCCATTCTTTTGTTTCCTGATCCTACTCTAGCTCTGACTCATCATGTAACCTTAGGTTTTAATCTGACAGTGACTACTTTTGGTCCTATAAAGATGGAACAATAGCATTTAAATTTCTTCCAGACTGCATATACTATAATGATACAGACCCATGAAAATACAGTATAACAAATTCTATTACAATTTCTGATGAAGTAAAACAGGACAAAAAGTCAGTATTTAAATCTCTTATAAAAAATATTCTCACATAGTACACTTGACAATACCAAGTCAATCATTCAGGGACATAAATTTTTTTTTAAAGGTTTTTTGCCATAGAGAGCACATGCTCACTGGAGAGAGACAGAGAAAGGGAAAGTGAAAATTCACCCCACAATTGGGATGGCCACACTGCAATCTCTTCTCCTCCATTTAGGATTTTGGGCATGAAGACCCAGTATGATTTTTAAGCTACCAGCTCGGATGTGGGAGTGAAGCACTATAACCACCACACCATCTGCTAACCCTGGGACATTAATTTTAAATGGCTGAGGTAAACTTTTGATTAGAGAGAGGAGTCTGAGTGCTATTGATGGCATTGTCATTCCCCATCAAATGTCATCTGTTTTATTTCTCTGAGACAAATTCCTCTAGCCACCTTTATCTCTTTGTTCCTTCTTTTCTCAAGTTTCTTTTCATCTTATTCTGCTCTGACTATGAGATCCACAGAGAGAAGGGGACTTCAAAATGCTTGTGGAGGGGACAGATGGTAGCACAGCAATAAAGTGTGATGCTCTGTGAGGCAATCCCAAGTGAGAAGGTTCCTGGTTCAAGTCCTTGAGTACACTATGTCCATGACCCAAGTTGGCAGTGGATCACTGCATCATGACCCTACTGGATGAGCTTTCTCTGTCTCTTTCACACATGGAAAAATAAACAAACTTAAAAAGAAACTTTATAGGGGGGTAGTGGTATGGTGGTTAAGGCCCTAGATCCCACATGGCCAACACCACAGTTTAAGTCCCGAACCCAGTGGGTTGAAAAACACACCAAGCACACACGCATGTGTACCCAAAATCCCAAGAGGAAAATTGAGAAGGGATTGCAGTGAGGCCATCCCCCCCGAAAGGGTGATTTCTCACTTTCCCTGGATCTGTGTCTCTCTCCAGCAAGCAACTTACAGAAAAAAATCTTTTAAAAAAGGAAAAAAAAAGTTTGTGGAGGAAAAATGGAAGGAATGTAGTTTATTTTAGTACAAAGAAAATTAAAATTTGTACAATTTTTTGATAATATGCATGTTCCATTTTCCAATCTTTTGAAGACTCCCCTCATATAAGACAAATCAAAAACAAACAAACAAAAAAGAAAACTCTCCAAATAATGGGAAAGAACAAAGAACAGAAACTTTCTCTCCAGTTCTGAAAAAAGAAGTCAGGTTTTTAAATAGCTTAAATACATCCTAATAAAGACAGACTCCTGGATTTCTCCTCCTATAGTGGCACTTATCACATCCCATTTTTTTCACTTACCTAGATTCCTCATAAGACTGAAAGGTTTCTGTGTGGCGGGGGGTGGGGGGGACCAGAGTTTTATCACCTGGCTCTAGTACAACATCTGGTCTATGAAAGGCATTTAAAGACGGTTTCTTGAAGAGATGAATGACAAGTCGATCACCTGACCAAAATTATTAAAATATATTCTATACTTTTAGAGCAACATTACCTAAAACAGCTTTCTGAAATGACAGAAATGTTCAATATCTATGCTGCCCAATATAAGAGCCACTAGTCATAGGTGGCTACTGAACTCTTGATATGTAGCTAGTACAAATGAATTTTTAATTTTATTTCAGTAGCCACATATAGTTAGTGGTTAACATATTGGACAGTATAGTTCTAAAGTCACAATGAGAATATAAAACATAATGCATAACTTGGTTGGCTTATAGCAATTAATATATTAAACTTTAAAGCAGAGTTTACTGAAATAATTTAACTTTCCTAACTAAAATTTCTTTTAATAGATTATGCTACTGGGAAGCAGAAACTTTATCTTATTTATCAATACAATACACATAGTAGGTACTTAAAACATTTTATAACATTCAGCTAAATTGAATAAAGATACCGACTACTCAAATTTAAAGAATCTGTATCTTTTTATTATCCTCTCAATTTAAGAGTAACAGATGAAAACTAAAAAGCAGGCAGGCAATATTAAAGTAAAACTAGGCCAAAAAAAGGATGTTATGTTCTCTGAACTGAATATCCTCCACACTATCAAGTAACTCATTAAAGTTTTTATTTTCAGAAAACAAACTAAGGAAAGGAGAGTCCCCAAATATGCTCTACATCTCCACCTCTGCTCCATCTTTGCTCATGAGATTTTTTTTTTTTTGGCCAAAAACTGAACTCTTACTCCAATTTCATCTTACTCTGTCCCATTCCTACACACATGATAGTATCCACTTCATATCCCTCTCCTTCATGAAACATTCATGTTCTCGAGAAGATTGGATGTCTTTTCCACACAGTCCTCTCAGATGGTTAATTCTGCTTTATTCTTAGATGATTATCGAACTCATTAAATAATACAACTAATTTATGCCAAATAAAATTGAATACGTCTCACTTTTCTGAACTAAAAGCAATTTCTCTATATAATGCCTCATCTTTATCATTATAAATTGTGACTATGAGAAGTCTTCTTGGATTAACTTAAACATCCTTTGGAAATTAGGCTATCTCTTGACTTGGTATATTTCCAAACCTAGGGAAATACCTTTCATACAAAACAGAAGAAATCAGAAACAAGAGGCCAGATACTGTGTCATGCAAAACCAGGTAACTGAGTGACAGAAAAGTTATGCTAGCTACACTCCTAGCACAACTCCCTGAAGAGTTGTTCCTTATAACACTTGAAAGTAGCTTCAAGGTCTAAGAGTATATTATTTTTTGTGATCCAGTCATTACTATTCTTATTTTTGAATCTAAGATATAATTATCAACATGAATTAACTAACAAATTCTTCATATTTCTGAATGCCCTTTCATGGAATTTTTTTTTTAATCCTTTACAGGAAAATACATGAATTGCACTAGGAAGGAAAGAAAGAAAATTAACTATCCTCACTAAAATTCAGCAACTTTGCTCATTTTAACTATTTCTCACTGCAAGGACTCCACATCTTTTCCTCCTCTCTCCTTCCTCCTCATTCTTAGCAAACAGCCTTTTCTTTAATGAGATGTCCAAGGTCTTGTATTATAAACCAACCCCCCTCAAAATCTGCTCTCTCTTAGCTCTCCTGTACTTTCAACCCTCTTTTGTCCTCTTTCTCCTCTGATTTCTAAATTCCTTCTCAAGGTCAATGCCTCTGCCTATACTATTGATTTCTTTCTTTCCAGACTCCTTCAGGATCTGCTAGTTGACAATTAACTCAGGATTGCCCAGTACCTGCTCTCCCTCTTCTTTCAAAGGCTCCTTTGCCAACAAGTAGGCTCATTTTCTTTTTTAAAAAAAGACAAAGAAAAAGCCTTCTCTTGGCCCTAGTGCTTTTGTAACTAACATTTCATCTCCTCTGCTAAATTCTTGAAAAAGTAGTCTACACTAGCTAAGTTCATACTTTTTATTTACTTATGTTTTCTTTTCTTCATAATAGTGCTTGTGTGCATATGAGAGAGACAGACAGAAAAGCACTCTCAATAGGGTCTCGTCACGCTGTAATCTCCTTCCTTCAGCCTTCTAGCTCATCAGGATCTCGGGCACACATGTGCATCCAGCACATTTCAAGTTGACGAGGCTACGTGTCCGAACCCCCAGTTGGCCACGCGGCTTCCAGCACTACAGTTCAGCATATTATGGTCTGTGCCACTTAGGATGGGCCAAGTTCACTCTTTGTTATTACATTAGATTATAAGTATATTAGATAGTATTCTCTAACATCCTAGATTCTTCCATCTATATCACAATACTAAATCACTCAAGTATTATTTCAAAACTACCAACTTAGTGGAATCTCTTCTTCATCATCATCCATTTCCTTTACTGGAGAATAGAACATATTATATTACTGACTAGCCCCTCACTAAAATTCTTTTACCTCTTGGTTTCCACAACACATGCAGCTAAAGAGCAAACATGCAAGCCAGATCTGTACCTACAAAGTATCTAAGGTACTTCCCTCACTCATAAGATCCAGGAGAAAAGCAACAGACTCACTGAGTTGCTTCTGAGTGGGAAATTAACCACGAAGACTCTCACTTATCAGGCGAGCTCAGGAACAGTATATAGTCTTGGCCCTGGGAATGTAAGCCTCTGATTCCTCATACTATTTCTACTATTTCGTTGCTTATCAGTCCTAACAGCCTTTGTGATAATCGAATAGAAATAACAATGGCATTAACTCCAGCGAGAAGGCTACTGTAACTGATTTCCTAGTAGAGTTCAGGAGTCTCAAGGGACAATAGAAAGTGCAGCAGTTGCAGTAAAGCAGACACCCACCCTAAAAGAGACTTCTGACTAACAAGTTATAGTGATTTCTTTATCCCTTCTTTAGCCACTCTTGCTAACTTCTTGTCATCTATTCAAACTCCCAAGTGTACATATTTCTCAGGGTTTTATATTAAATTTTCTCTCCCTGTTTCTCTTGCTTGCACTTGAGCACCTTGAGCACCTTGGTTCTCCAACCACTTCCCCTCCTAATATTGTTCTTTCTGTGGGTGATACCATCACTGGCCTAGTTACTCAAGTGCAAATCTTTCTCCCATTCTCTTTTCTCTCACTTCCCACATACAATCATAGCTCAGTCTGCTGACTGTGCTTAAGAGATGCTTCTCCTAACTTTTCTACTTCCACTCCATGCCCTATGCCAGGCCCTGATTATTTCTCACTTGGGCTTCTGTAATGGCCCTTCAATTTCTTTTATTTTTTTTAAGAATTATTTACATTTTATTTATTATTTATTCATTTTTTTATTTGACCTGAGAGAGAGAGGGAAAGTGACAAAGCAAGTCACCAGGTCCCAGGACTCGAACCACATATGAGAGTCCAAAACCCTAACCACCACACCACCTGCTGGCCCCAGCCCTTTAATTTCAATTCTTGGTTCTGTTCTCATTCCATTATATCCTTCTCATTAATCATCCTAAAGCCCATCTCTCTCAACTATCCCGCCACTGCTAAAAAGGCTTCATGGACTCCCCCACTACCCAGAAAATAAAGTCCAGAATCTCCATTCTCACTTACAAAACCCTCCCTGCCCTGGTTCCAAGTTTTATTTGCCATTTTTTATCTCCCACTGTTCTCTTCCATAAGATTGATACTTCACCCTAACTCAGCCATTCCCTTTGCCCAAAACCTCCTACGTTTCCACCTCTGCACCAGCTTTGTTCATGAGATTTTCTTTGCCAAAAGCTGAACTCTTACTCCAATCTTGTCTTGTCCAAATTCTACACACACTACAGTGTCCAATTTATATGCCCTCCCTTCATGAAGCATTCATGTTAACCAAAGGATTAGATTTGTCTTTTCCACACAATCTTCTTATGTAGTTAATTCTCCTTTGTTCTATATATGTTTGAATATTTATATTCTTTCTCTTACTAGATAGTAAGTTCTCTAAGGAAAACAAGCAGTATATTATTTATCTTGCTCTTTCTGCAATGCTTAGTGTATTGCTCTATACTAGACAGGAGTAGAATGTGTGTGGACTTATGAAGTCACAAAAGAACTGTGATCACAGGCATTCATTTTAAGATGCCAAAGAATATCTGTTTCAGAAGTAGTGTTTTAAAAACACTTTTTTCTTTTGCTTTTAGAATCCTCAGAAAGCTCTGAAGTTGCACTCTCCCAATAATCTCATATATGTCCTGTTCCCAATGATACTAATTATCTCAATGTGTCAAACTATTTCTATCTCTGAAGGAACTTCTTTCCCTCTTCCTCTTCCTCCTCCTCCTAGCTAATTTTCAGAGGACATCCTTACTTCACCTCATTAAGTTTAATATAATTTGTGTGTTACTTTTCTTTTTCCTTGAAGAAAGCAGCTAAAACATCTGTCCTTCCTCAAAAGATGTTTTTAGACAGGGCCAAACTTCAAGATGTCATTTAGGAACAAGTTTAGACCACAGGACGCATATCTTATTACAACGAGATGTTACTAATCTTTATAAGCCCTCTGGCTCTGTTCATGTACATTGTCAGAATATGTGACAAAGTTTAAATAAAAAGAAAAAAAAGCTAAAAAATTTATTTTGCAAGTTGTAATAATATACAGTGATTAAATATATAAAGATATTTAAAATTAAATTTTAAAAAGTCAAAACATACAATATTAAATTTGTCCAATCTATGTAACTGATAAATACTAGAACTGGTACACAAAAAGAGAGAGAGAAGAAATAAAGGACAACTGCATTTAAAAAATAAATAAATAAACAGAATATATGAAAAATTTATTATTTCTCCCCATATATATGCCTACTCATTAATACTGCAGAAATACTTCATTTACTCTTCCATGGAGATTTTATTGCTGCTGAACATATTATACTGGCATGGACTTTGTTACTGATGATGACACTTTAAAATAGACTTTTACGTCTCAAAAATTTAGACAACTGTTTTTACCTTTCAGTTTTCATTATCACTATAAACAAAGGCAAGGAGCATTTTCTATGTATGGTTTGTGTAGTATTTGGTTATATAAGAAGATAACTCTTGAATCTTTTCTGACAATACTAGTGTCATAGAAGCAACAAAAATTAAGGAAGTTCAGGCATTGGAGTGGAAAGAATGACTAGAACTAATTCTGGTTTTCATTTGTTCCAATGAAGAATTTTTTTCAATACCTATAGAAAATACATTAGTTTTACTATTCTAATTGCATTTGGAACTATCCATTGCTTTTCAACATTTGTAAGTCACATGAGGTTATTTGCTTAAAAGTACATTAGGTGCAGAAATGTTTCCATATGCTAGAAAATGGTTTCATCAGTTTAATAAGACAAAAGACAGAAGCTTTTATTTTGTAAATAAAAGCTAAACAAACAGGACCCTTATTAAGAATGAGGTACCTTCAGAGTTAGCTATAAACATCTTTGTGGCCACATGTGATAATTTGACAAAACAACAAAATAATATAAAGTCAGTTATGATTTACAAGTTATAAATCTATGCTAGTAAAATGGTTAAAATATAACAGCATTCTAAACTCAAACAAACTTGAACTTTCACCTATTGATAAAGCAGTAATTTTCCTGGCTACTCGTTAGTGACTCTTAGGATATAATGATCAGGAGGAAACAGGCTCCAACTTTTCTATTTCAAAAGTTTGACCTATGTTGTTCCTTTTCTCTCCCTCTCTCAGACTTTTAAACAATAAGCTTTAGGGCAAAAAAAGAGTATTACTTAAAAGTAGAGGTAGCTGCCTTCTATTGGTTATGAAAAACTTCATAAAAATTTCACTTCACAATAACAAACTACCATAGAAGACAGAAAAACACTAAAAGCCCTTTGAGAACCAAATGATTTTGTTATTAAATCATCACTCAACTCCAAACCAAATGAGTGACAGTTTATTTCAATGGCTACTAACCCACACGCTATCTACTACATACACGATAAGCAAATTTGCTACCAAAACAAAAATACTGTAACAGTTCTGCTTAGTAGCATACATTTCTATACCCCAAATCCTATTGCAAGAGAGTTGTACTACTGTCAGAAAAGTCATGACACATTTTCACACAGAAAAACACGCCAAGACTTTTCTGACAACCTAATATTTGTACTCTTTCTCAAAAGACATCTAGACTTCACAGTATGTCGTAGGAAATAGAGAGATACATTTCTATGACCAGGAAAGTTCAAAATGTCCTCTCATCTACGTACCCCTAATCTCCAGTTCATGGACCAGTGCTGATCCATGGCCTGTTGGCCCCCCCATCCCACCACCTATCCCCGATCCCTCTGAGCAGTGGGGGGGGGGGGGGGGGGGGGGGAATGCTTCATCTGTGTTTGCAGCCTCTCCCCATCATTTGCACTGCCACATGGGCTCTGCTTTCCATCAGATCAGCATTGATACTGGATTTTCACAGCAACGTGAACCCTATAGTTGTGTGATTGCTTCATTGAATATTGCAGTGTGGTAGTGGTGGAAAGGAGGTACACAGTGGATATGGTGAGCTTAGTTACTCCCAGAACCAATGCCTGCCCTCTAGTCCATGGAGGGATTTTCTTTCACAAGGCCAGTTCCTTGCTACCAGAAGGTTGGGGACCACTGGTCTAATCTGAATCTTGGGTGATCCTAGAACCAACCATGCCTCATGAGAATCCATTTAAAAAAGGACCATATCTATACATATCCTAAAGACAAATTACTCTTAGGCTATGAACCTCTGAACTCTGTAGTTCACAGTAGTAATACTAATCAGTGTATCCAATTTAGTACTTAATCTAAATAAAATGCCAAAAGACAGAGATCGTTTCCTTAACAAATGGAACAACCTATTTACCTAATTTTGTTACAGTAGCTATAAGTCTTTATGATTATAATACATATATGAAAAATGTCAAGTTTCCTATAGTTCCAAATGTTTGGCTAAGTTAATAAGACATACAGGTAAATAGACTATGTGAAGTTTTCATCTAGAACAGGAGAGTAATGAGTGTATCTTAATCACCTTAACTGAAAACACTGCCTTTTAGGCAGCATACTTGTCCATTATCATGTGTACACCAGTATACAAAGCAACTTAGTATTACACATTAAGAATGTCCGAAATATACACAAATAACAAGGAAGTTTTTCTGTTTTGTTTGTTGCTTAGCATAGCATCTCACCATGTCCTATCCCCCTGCCTCAGCCTCCCACCTGGAACTCGGGCACACACCCACATGCCTGACTCCTTTTTTAGATGGGGTCTATGTTTTCCAGACCAGCTTCAAGTTCACAATTCTCCTGCCTCAGCCTCTCTGAATCACTGAGATTACAGGCTCATGTAACCACACCTGGCCATTAGGTTGGACCAGGAATTAAGCCTGGCCTCTCATGTGGTCCCAGCCTATGAAACAGAATCTTAACAACGTGCACTATTATGGCTGGACCAAGCTTTTGGGACTTTTTGTGTTTGTTTGTTTGTTTGTTTGTTTCTTTAGGTTTCTGCCATAGGGCACATGCATTTGCCTATGGGAGAAAAAATGAGAAGTCACCCCCAAGGGGTGGTGGTCATACCACTGTTACTTCTCCATTCTTCTCTTGGGATTCTGGGTACACATTTATGTGCCCAGAGTGATTTTTAAGCCGCCAGGATTCGAACCTTAGTCGGCTATGTTTAAGTCCAGAGCCTTAACCACCATATCACCTGCCAGCCCCATTATTTTTTTAGGCCAAATTTTGCCTTTCAAAAAACAAAGAAACAAAAACAAAAACCCTTAAACTTAATTTTTTTTTTTTAATTTACCAGAGAGGTTGTATGTTTGCCAGAGAGAAAACAGAGAGAAAGCACTCCTCAGTGAGTGCTTAATTCCTGTACCATTTTATATAAAGGACTTGAGAATCCACAGATTTTGGTGTCTAAGAAGGGTTCTGGAACCAATTCCCTGCAGACACTGAGAGACCATTATATTTCTAAAATTCTCAAAAAACTACCCCTAAATTCAAAACAAGATATTCTATTGAGAATTAAGAGTTCCAAGATTCTATTGTTAAACATATACTTTCAAATTCCAAAATCACTTAGAAACTCAAGACTGCAATCCTTAAAAAGAATCAAAAAGCTTCTCCTTTTCTGAAATGCCTGTTTGTGAAGAGTTCTTTTACCATGATCCTGAACTGGAATAAATAATGATCCTTTTTTTTTTTTTTTAAGAGGTTTTTGCTATAGGACACGGCGTGTATACTTGCCAGAAAGACAGAGACAGAGAGAAAGAAAGTGAGAAATCACCACCACCCACCCCCCCCCGGGGGTATGGCCAATGCCACCATCCCTTCTCCTACATTTTCGGGATCTTAGGCACACACGCACACGTACCTGGCGCCAGATTAAGCCACTGGGTCCAGGACTCCAACCACGGTTGACTACATGGGAGTCCAGCAACATAACCATTACCCCATCTGCTGGTCCCCTGAACTGGAGTAAATGAAGAATCCTTTGTATAAAGTCTTAATTACAATAATTGTTGACCTCTTAAGGGTCATGAAACTCGCTGAGAATCTTATGAAAGCTATGGTCTTTCTTCCCAGAATAACTCTCCTAAGTACACATGCATACAATTTTACACAATTTCAGGAGTTGCACAGACTTACTGAAGCCCAGAGACCTCAATTCAGAACTCTCAGTCTATGTTTCCTTATCAATCACATACCCTTCAATATCATAGGCACTTGTCATCATATGAAAAAATAATTAAAAAGTGAAACTGTCTAAAGAAAAATCATTAAGAGAAAAATGTTAAATGCCCCAAGATAAAAAGTCTGATTTGGGGTATCACTAGCCTATTATATACCAAAAGATCTTACCAAAGAGCATTTGGAAAGCTATCTAGAAGTCATGGTCTAAGGCAATGCAAATTGTGTTAATTACCTAGTCGTCACCAACTGTTTACTTTAGCTATTTTAATACCATTTAATCAGTGGGAATAACTTTTTAAGAGAGATTTTTTTACTATAGGGCATATGCACTCATTAGAGAGACAGAAAGTAAGAAATCACCCTCCTGGGGGGATGGCCACACTGTAATCCCTTCTCCACTCTTCTCCTGGGATTTTTGGCATGCACACACATATGCCCAGTGTGAGTTTTAAGACACCAGGGCTGGGACTTGAACCATGATCAACTTCGTGAAAGTCCAGCAACATAATCATTATGCCATCTGTTGGTCCCTCAGCCAGAAACTTTGATATTCTAATAGAGTCAGATTTTCCTTACTACTTCTGATTTTTATTTAGAAGACAGTTTAGCTTATGTTATTTTATTATTATTGCTTTTATGATTTAACTGTCAGAATCGGAGGGAGAAGAAAGGTCTTGCCTTTCCCTTGGTTACAATGGGTACACCTAAATAACAATACAGTAAAACATGCAAGCTAGGTATGACTCTATTGTTATTTGATGAAAGGACTCCCTGGCCTATCCAACAGTAACAGTGACTCTAAAACTCATCTTTGCATAGTCTTGACCTACTTTCAATGCAGCAGATTTCAAAAAAACTATAAAGTATCTAATAATTTTAAAGTTCATAAGGAAAGAGCCAGGTCACCTATGGTCACTGTAGTATAACCAGTACCTGGGAACATAGTAGGTGTTCAAAATATACAACTTTTTTTTTTTTTTTAAGTTTCTTTTTTATTTCCATGAGTGAGAGAGAGAGACAGTATCCCTAACCAGGTCTCGATACCATAGTCCACCCCCAGCCTTAGCCAGCTCCAGATCATGGACATATATGTTCCACATGGGTCAGCCTCACAGAGTGTCAAGTTTTCCCACTACACCACTGCCTGACCCCCCAAATATAACTTTAATGTACTGACAGACTCTTACAGCAGCCACTACTCCAACCACTAAGTATGTGAGCTTGGCAAGTTACTGAAAGTCTCTGAGATAATTTATTTACTTAAAAAAAGTAATAATAATCTTAAAAAGTTACTACTAAAGTTAAATAAAATCAAGTACATAAGACACATTATGGTAATATCAAAAATACTATACAAGAAGTCTTCAAAAAGTTCATTGAAAGTATTTTTTTGTAAAAAAAATGCATGGATTTCAATTTTTTTGCATCAAAATAAACTCAAATCCATTTCCCCACAGACTTCTTGAAGTCTCCTCATATTGTTCTTTAACATAAACCTATATTTTAAGACCTCTTATAATGAAAACAGTTGATTTTTAAAATATGACTGCAATATAAGTTGAAGAGATTCAAATCAACTTTATAACCACATTTTTATAAAATAACAATAAAGGACCAAAAAGAATTAGAAGCAGAAATATTAAAATACAGAGACAAAGAGGGCAAAAATTAAAAATAGAAAACCTCATAAATAAGGTAATGTTTTGAAAGAAAATAACTTCCTTATATATTTGTGGCTTAAAACACAACTAATACTTTCCAAGTGACAAATCTGGCACAAACATAGCAACTGGAAGATTTATTTTTGATAAAATTATTCTCCAGCTCTGCTTCTCTCTTTCTCTCTCACACACACACCCCAATCCCTACTTCTTAGAGCACGTACTTTTAGGATGAAATTGACTTTGTGGTTTTAAAAAAACGTCCAATAAAATGTGCTTTAGTTTTAATTTTCCCCCTTGTACTGGTTTCTTTAAAAACTAAGTCTAAAGCGCCATCTACTGTGTCTGTTCAGATCATGCATTTTTGTTGGTTTTATCCCAGAATGCTGCAAAAATAAGAATGTAGCAATTTTAGAATATCATTTGAAAGTCCTACTCTAAACAAATGAAAAAGAACATGCGCTTTTTCCAGTTTTATATTTTATAAAATATATTTAGATATAAATACCTATCTGTGCGTGCACACACACACAAATCTATTAATAATACCTAAGCAACTATTTTGCCTTATTTTCACTTTCTTCTTAAGTCGGTAGTCTTGAAGTCATTAAAAGGCAAGTATTGGGGCCAGCAGGTGGCCTGGTGGTTAAGGCACTGGATTTCCACATGGCCAATTGTAGTTCAAGTTCCTAACCCTGAGACTTGAAAATCACAACAAATAAATAGATAAATATTTTTTTTCTAAAAAGGCAAGTATTATAGTAGGGACTTAAATTTTATTTCTACAAGGACCAGCAAATGGTATAATGGTTATGTCGCTGGACTCCCATGTAGTCAACTGCAGTTCGAGTCCCTGACCTGGCAGCTTGAAACTCACACCAAGTGGAGCTGGCAGATGGCTTGATGGTTAAAGGCATTGGATTCCCACATGGCTGATCATGGTTCAAGTCCTGGACCTGACAGCTTGCTTTCTCACTTTGCCTTTCTCTCTCTGGGCAAATTTTTAAAAAACAAAATAATAACAACAACAACAACACCACAATGGAATTAAATAAATAAATAATTCTTTAAAAAACAAAACTGACGCCAGACACATGTGCATGCATGCCCAAATCCTGAGAGGAAAATGAAGGAGGGGTGATTGCAGTGTGGCCATCCCCCCCAGGGATGATTTCGTTCTTTCTATCTCTGTCTCTTTCTTTGTCTCTCTGGTGAGTGCATACGCCCTATAGCAAAAACCTCTCTCTCCAAAAAAAAAAAAAAAAATGTTTATCTTTATGTATTAGAGGGACAATAAAAATAACTGATTTTTGTCAAAGGCTTACTGTGTGTCAAATAGTATGCTCAGTGCTTTTCATTCAACATCTCATTTCGTCTTCACAACAGACCTTTGAGACGGGTATCATTAGTATCGTCTTCATTTTATACACAAGGAAATTGAAGCACAGAGGGAGTATTAAATATTTTGCACAAATTTACACAGCTAGCAAGTGACCAGACATTCTCGTTCCAGAAGCCATTTCTTTTTTTTCCCTAAAGAATTATTTATTTAATTTTATTTATTTACTCATTTATTTTAATTTGACCAGAGAGAGGGGGAAAGTGAGAAAGCAAGTCACCAAGACTGACTCAAACCATGATTGGCCATGTGGGAGTGTCCAGTGCCTTAACCACCACGTCACCTGCTGGTCTCCAGAAGCCATTTCTTAATCTCAGTATCAAGCTTTCTACTACTATCAGTGGGTTCAAAATAATTATTAATCACACTTCTGTCATCAGAATTGTGTATGACAAACTCAACAACATGATTTATTTCAATACATTCTAACATTATTTTATCTTTCAGGTGTTCGTGAGTGTATGTACATGTATGTGTCTGTCTCTGTGTCTGTGTGTGTATATTTAGAAACAGTGCTTTTATGCAGAGAAAAACTTGTTAAAATATCTAGATCTTGGGACCAGCAGATGGCATAATGGTTATGTTGCTGGACTCCCACGTAGTCAATTACAGTTCAAATTCCAGGCCAGATGGCTTAAAAGTCACACCAGGTACATGTGCATGCATGTCCAAAATCCCAAGAGAAGAATGGAGGAGAAGGGAATGTAGTGTGGCCATCCCCGCTGGGGGATGATTTCTCGCTTTCTATCTCTATGTTTCTCTGGTGAGTGAATGTGCCCTATAGCAAGAATCTCTCTAAAAACTAAAAAATAAATAAAAATCTGGGTCTTACTTGGGAGATTCTGATTCTATAATGTGAAATCTTGGTTTTTAACAAGTGCCCCCCAGTGATTCTAAAGCAGTCAGCCTGGAGCCATGCACTTAGAACCATGGTGCTATATTTTATTCTAGGCTTATCCATAACCACTTTACTAATAAAAAAAAAAAAAGTCCTCTGCTTTAGAAAGTAGTTCTCCTGACTTTTCTCTCATTTTAAGAGTTTAAGTACAGAAAATGTTGAAGGCAAATGTCTGTCATAAACTTAAATATGTGGAATATTTGTGTCTTTATAATGACTTTCAAAATAGGGAAACACAGGATTGACGAATGGAAAATTTTGTTTTAATAATCTCAGAAGAGTAAGTAAGAAATGAAGCCTCCCCAGCTGCTTCTATATACAAGCACTTTTCTGACTTCCCGATAACTTATTTATTTATTTATTATTTTTGGAGAGATTTTTGCTATAGGGCGCGTGCGCTCGCCAGACAGACAGAGAGAGATATAGAGACAGAAAGCGAGAAATCACCCCCCCAGTGGGGATGGTCACACCACAATCCCTTCTCCGTTCTCCTCTCGGGATCTTGAGCACGCACGCACATGCACCCGGCGTGAGTTTTAAGCCACCGGGTCCGGGAAGCGAACCGCAGTCGACTACCTGGGAGTCCAGCGACAAAGTCATTACGCTAACTGTTGGTTCCCCAGATAACTTATTTTATGAAGTGGTACACAGAATAAGAAGAAACTCCAAGGATTCTCACTGAGAAGGAAAGAAAGCAAGAATTCAGCATCATCCTCATCTACCCTCACTTAATCAAAATGAAGATTCCGTGGACAGTGTTTGAGAACTACTGACTTATTCCATCCAAGTTGATGCAATTGACTGCTCTTTACTTCTCAAGGAGATAGTACCATGCAAACAGTGTGAAGCATCTTGAGGGAAGGGGCTGTGACTCATTGTTCTTTTAAAATAAATGGTTGGATGAATGGATGGATGGATGGACAGACATGGGTAGCCCACAGCACCTGTGACAGTATCTACCTTATTTTTTAGCCCGCAGGTCTTTTTCATTACATAGATGTAAGCTTCAGCTAGAAAATACTAATGCACTAAGAGACTCTCCAGTTACAGCACAACCTCCTGCTTCCTCCCTAAGAGTATACTTAGGGGACACAGAGAAACATTTTTAAATGAAAAGGTCTCTTATAAACATGGTATATCTATACTACAATGAAATGGGTGTTTTAACAACCCTGTATAACTTACATATTGAAATGAGTGACATTTGTGAAATATATCAGCCAAGAACTTATTCTAATTCTACTGTTATACAAATATTTTTGCAATTTCTCATTCCTTCAGAACCAGTTTTGGAAGCAATAAATAAAAATAGTTTTACAACTTATATTTCACTTATATTTTAAATCTACTACTTAGTTTGATCACCCATCTTATTCATCACACTTGGTTCTAAGCGACAGTTGTTAAAAAAATAAATAAAAAAAAACCCTACAAAATAAGGAATTGAATCACAGAAAATAAAAAGAATATACTAAGGGCTATACCCCTTCCAAGAAAGGCATGTATATAATGAGTATATCATGGGTTTTCAAAATGTTCATGGAAATGCTTATTATGAAAACATTATGCATGGATTTAAATTTTTTTTCTTGCTTCAAAATAAACTAGCACTTAAGTTTCATTTTCCCACAAACTTCTTGAAGTTCCTTCATACAATGATCACCTCAAGGAAAACAACACCTACATAGATATTCTATTGCTGGCATTAAAAAAAAAAAAAAAGATAACTCAGACACCATATTTTTAAATTACTGTACTTTATAACTTATTGCCATAATAGTTTTCATTTTCTATATATCAAAATGTTCTTTGTTCTACAACTTCCTTTCATGAAAGGAATCAATGCCAAGTACTTTACAGACACTCCACAGTTTCTGTGGAGGACTTGGCAAGCTTTGTCATTTCAATGTATTGAATTGCTCCTGCTACTTCACATAAACCTTCACTTCAAGTTCAACGTGTCTGCCACCGCATTGCCCAATTCTTCCATTTTTCCCAATACTCTGAAGCAGTTTCCCAGAAATCCCTGTTTGGATCAGCAAAAACAATTTAGTGTCATCAGCAGATTTCACCATTTCCTTTTGGAGTCATTAAAACTCTGAAGAAGCATGATCTTGGTATCAAGCCCTGGGGTTCCTACTATTAACCTCCCTCCAGTTGAAGTCAAGTAATTCTCTGCTATGTTGTGATTCCCATCATAGGTCTGGGATGTGTTTATTTGCTAAAAGTTTAAACTTTGATGGATTTTTTTAAACTGAATGTTGCAAAATGTATTACGAAAGTAGAGAGGAAAAAATTCCCCAAGGAAAGGCCAAAGAAACCAGCAAAGAGAAACAGCTCCTAGTTATCTTTTCCAAGCACTCAGACTGCCTCACATTCAACTGATTCTTACACCTTAACAGGATTTTGACCTTTCCCTGCCAATCATTTATTTCTGTCAAAATCATAAGAGAGACCTCATTGACTACATGTGAAAATTCAATATGAATTATAATCAGAAGGTACAACTACTTTATTAGCTTTCTTCTCCCTTTATTACATTTAAAGAGAGAAAAGCAAACAATTCTTACCCAGAAAGTAAAAAAGCAAACAGCTTTCTATCCAAACTGGTCTGCACTTTGAACAAGAGAAATCACTCTTTCTTTTATTCAAGTGCAAATCTGTTTGAAGCTTTCATTCTGCTTTCCCAGCCTGCACTCTGCAGCTGCATAAAAGATGAGACGTGGGAATAAAAGAAAACTTGGCTGGGGCCAAAAAGCAATGCCATCCATAAGCAAACTCACTCACAGGGTAGTAAGGTTCTGTACATGCCTTCCCATTTTTTCCATTCTAACAGACTCCTTGTCAAAAAAAAAAAAAAAAAAAGGTGGTCTGTACTACACCGTGTTCAATCCTGTTGAAAACAACTTCTTAAGCAAAACAAGGGAAGAATAAGGTTACTAGACTCCTCAGTTCTGACACAGTCTGAGGTGTTCTCAGGGTCATCTTTTAGACCTAAACTGGATGGAATGAGTCAGGATCAAGAGATTAAATGGAGAGAACCTTGTGGAACAAAGACAGGCAGAGACATAACAGCTGTGAGCAGTATTCACTTAGCCTAGCTTACCCATGGAAAATCAAGGAAAAATCCTTCCCCTCAAAAGACAAATCTGCTGTAGACTTTCAGAATGTCTGGCAGCCCATTGGCCTCCATGCGTGGGTGTCGGGTAACTTTATTACCCCAGCAATCTACTCAGGCCAACAGTAAGCAGCACAATTGAAAAAGTTCATCACCTCAGAATCAAACTCTACTGGGATCCGAAGGGTATTCTCAAGGGTTTTTTACTCAGATGTCATTATAACTCCATGTTATTTTTAAAACTGTTCTTTGGATTTTGCCCCACACAGAATTCCCAAGTCACAGAAGAACCATGAACAACGTCCAGATGTATAAAATGCAAAAATACTTCCCTCCTACTTGTGGATTCCAAGATAAACACCACAAAAAGCACGTGTGACTAAACTCAGAGCTCATTCCAAATTAAATACTGAATCATGTGCATAGTGTAGGGATTAAAAAACAAAACCCCACAAATATTCTACATGGTTCATAAGCCAGGCTTGGGCAAGCACATGACCATGTTGTAAGAAGGAAACATGAATTGGAGAGCAGGGATAAAGGGTGAGAGAAGTCTCAGTCAAGACTTTTCCCAGAAAATTGGTGCTATTTTCAGCAAACGTTTATATAATATGAGACATAGATGAAAGAGTAAATACTATTTTTTTCTTTTTCTACTGATGACTCTCAATTTTAAATTACCCAGAAAATAGGGAACCCTAACAAAGATTTCAAAATCCCCAACGAAACCAAGCACAAACATCATTAAATACAGATACTCACACACACACACACTGAGGTAATGAATACTTAAATGTCTGGCTGGCTAGCCCAGACAGAATCCTTTTGACCTAAAAACTGGGTTCTGGACAGAGTACATGGAATCTTAGGAGGCAGAGAAACAGGGCAGTCAAGTCATCTGAAAAGACTTCTTCATTAGTGTTAGTGTGTTTTGAAAATTAAAGTAAAAAAGATGAATGAATGAACAAAGTGGAAAACTAGCAGACAAACAGATGGTTTTACTAACTGGGTAAGTTTTTCTCCCCCATAATTTTTTTTTTTTTAATTTGCTATAGGGGATATGTACTTTCTGGAGACAGTAAAAGTAACCCCCAGGAGGGATTGACCATACTGCAATCCCTTCTCCCTTCTCTATTCTCTCAGGATTTGAAGCATACATGCACACACATTTGGCATGTTTTTCAAGCCACTGGGTCCAGGACTCAAATAGCACAGCTGGCCATGTGGGATCCAGTTGCCTTAACCACCATGCCACTGGCTAGCCCTTCCACAGTTTAACCTAAGCAAAAGTTTTTAAGAAATTCAGAAGGACAGCAAATAGCATAATGGTTACATTGCTAGACTCCCAACGTAGCCAACCACAGTTCGAGTCTTAGACCTAGTGGCTTCAAACTCATACCAGGTGCATGTGCGTGTTATCCCAAGAGGATAACAGAGGAGAAAGGATTATAGCATGGCCATCCCCCCTGGGGGATGATTTCTCACTTTCTGTATTTCTGTCTCTCCGGTGAGTACAAGCACCCATAGCAAAAAAACTCTCTTAAAAAAAATAAATAAGGAATTCAGAAAGAGAAATATTTCATTACTGAAATATCTTGATCTTTAATAATTATGTAACATCTGATAGATACAAAATTATGCAATATTTGATATGTGGACACACACACACATATATATACACACACATACTATGTGAGCTATGATACATAATTATAAAATATATACCTATGAACTACCATCCAATTTATGAGTTAGAATATTTCTAACCTGCTATGAACTGAATTGTTTGTGTTCTTCCAAAATTCATATGTTGTATCCCCAAACCCCAGTGTGATGATGGTATTTGGACATAGGGTCTTTGGAAGGTATTTATGATTAGATTAAGTCTCAAAGCTGGAGTCCTGACATTGGGAACAGCCACATGAGGACTTAACTAGAAAGAGAGCCCTCACCAAGAGCTAGACCATACTGGTATCCTGATCTTGGACTTCCAACCTCCAGAACTATAAGAAATAGGTATTTGCTGGGTAAACCACACAGTTTATGGTAACGTATTACAGTAATCTAAGCTGAAGAAAACATAATCCTAGCAAAGTTTACACATCGGCCCTTCCTGAATTTCATCTTTCTGCCCCCTCCCAATGGTCATCACTATTTTGAATTGTGCATTTAATTTCAATCTTGCCCTTTTTTTTGGTAGTTTGCTAAAGGGTGTATGCACTCGCCAGAGAGAGACAGAAAGAGAGAAGGAAAATGAAAAATCATCCCCCGGAAAAAGTAATCCTTTCTCCTCCATTCACCTTTTGGGACTTTGGGCGCACACACACACACACACACACACACACACACACGTCCATTGTGATTTTCAAGCCTCTGGGTCCAGGACGCAAACAGCACAGTCAACCATTTGGCATACAGCCACATTAACCTCCACACCATCTGCTGGCCCCAGAATTTTAAAAATTACAAAGCACTGCAGCACATGCAACTTTGCAAAACCCACAGTTTTGCCTTTTAAAAAAATAGTTTTTATCATAAGGGTTGGGGTTTTCTTTTAAAAAGGAATTTCATATTCTTCTTACATTACCAATTTTAGATACACTAACTTATGCAAGCACATACAATTTGGCTTCCACATTTTTATAGCTAATATCCTCAAGCAAGATGCTATATAACACACATGGGTATATAAATATACCTAAAATGAATTTGGTATTCCTTCTTTTTTTTCTCCCTTCTGTGAAGATTTCCATGTTGGAGAGAAAAAAAAAAAAAAAAAAAAAAAAAAAACAAAAGACTTTATCTCAGTGAATCAAAAAAAAAGTATTTGCCTATATGTCTTTCTCCTCCCAGATTTATGTATCTCAAGATAAGGAATTACACTATGCTTGATCTAATTTCCCAATACTTACCAAAGTACAAAGTGTCAAATCATTATTTTTCAACTAATTTCTCAAATGAGAGCCCAAATACCATAAATGTTTCACAGTCAGAGCTGGTCAACAATAGTAACAACAAATACTGATTTTTTGATCACTATTTTCTTACATAACAGGCCTCCTCCTATCCTCATATCCAACTTTATCAACTATCTACCTACATTACCAACCAATAAAATCAGTAGATCACCTTACCATGTGAAATGAAAATCTTAGGTGGCCCTGACATTGTCAGATGAGACTATTTCCTCAAGAGTCAGACAATGCTGACTCAGGCTAGGCAAGCACATTGTCACATACAAATATTTAATTTAATAGCGTTAGAGCTATTCTTAGCCACAGATGTCCATACGATACCAAGACATCAACTGTTTCCTATTCAAAACATTATCACCTAAAATGAAAACTATACACAAACTGACTAAGAAGGCCCTGCTATTTGACAGCAAAAAGTTTCACAATCACCCTAACATATCTTTACATTATGTACTGAACACAAGTCTCTGGGGGGCTGTGTTCTAAAGGATAAGCCTACACCCTCAATTATGTCACCATTACGCAATATGTTCATGATTACAAATGTGTCTGTCAGCTTCAAAGAGCAAAGCTGATGCCATTTCAGATTCAAAATTTAGTGTGACCTCTCTCAAAACTTTCAGACTTAACAAAATTAAGTATTATGACTTTCCTCAGAAGTATTAGTATTAGATAACTTCTCTGGCTCATCTCTTCATTCTGCTCAAAGCACAATATTAACTTTAAGAAAATCTAAATATCTTCCTGGATGTGGAAAGAAGTCAAGAGAGAAAGTACCTGAAGAATTTAAGCCATCATAAGACATCAATCTAACACATCTTTATTAAGGGATGACTGCATTGTTATATACGTTAAAAGGTTTCATAGGTGCACTTTAGAAAGTTTAGGGAACTACACACATAAATGAATCTGGAATTAGTTCTTATATTGTAAAAATTTTTTAAAAAACCCCACAGAATTAAAAAAATTACTAAGCACTGCAGCACATGCCATGCTACTTTGCAAAACCTACAACTTTTCCCTAATACAGCTAAAAAGCCTTTGTCAAGAATCTACATTAATTTTTTTTAGAAGTTTTTGCTATAGGGCCCATGCGCTCGCCAGAAAGACAGAGACAGAAAGCAAGAAATCACCCCCAAGGGGGAATGGCCACACCGCAATCCCTTCTCTTCCATTCTCCTCTCAGGATCTTGGGCATGCACGCACATGCGCCCGCATGAGTTTAAGTCACTGGGTCTGGGACTGAACTGCGTTCAACTACATGGGAGTTCAACAACATAGCCATTACGCTAACTGCTGGTCCCAAGAATCCACATTAATTTTTTTTTTTTTTTTTGGAGAGATTTTCACTGTAGGGCGCGTGCGCTCGCCAGACAGACAGAGAGAGACATAGAGACAGAAAGTGAGAAATCACCCCCCAGGGGGGATGGTCACGCCGCAATCCCTTCTCCTCCATTCTCCTCTCGGGATCTTGGACACGCACACACACGCGCCCGGCGTGAGTTTTTAAGCCACCAGGTCTGGGACACGAACCGCGGTCGACTACGTGGGAGTCCAGCGACATAGCCATTACGCTAACTGCTGGTTCCCAATCCACATTAATTTTGATAGACTATCCAGAAGAAAAACCTTGAGAAGAAACACATCTATCTCAGAAGGCTACTAGTACTCTATTTCAAAACCCTAATACAAAAAAGAGAGAGAGAGAGAGAGAGAGAGAAGAAAAGAAAACCAGTCATTTCTGTTTATAATCTGGCAGATATGGTCACTTCATTTTCAGTCTTACCACTGCATTTTAACATTAAGCTGAAAGTATGGTAAGGGGACTAAGAATGTTTTAAACGGAATATTGGCCAACAAGATGAGCAAGTGATCACAACCATCTCAATATTGCACTCCAAGGTCATCAAAGCAGTTTACCTGCTCAATTACTAATAGGCCAAGTTCTCTATTTGTACAGTGCCAAAGACATGCTCCATTTTTCCTACCTATCTCCCCCTTCCCATCCAAGTATAAGTTCTTGTAGCTAGTGGGTAACTTTCACTATAGATAAAACAGAAGAAAGACATCAGCTTGCAGCCTATGATGTAGACCAATGTGAGGACATTGCTCTGATGGTGACTTACTGATAGAATTAATGTCATCTCTGCTAGAACCAGTTGGTCTTTTATTGGATTTGATGTTTTGGGGGTTTCATTTGTTTGTTTGTTGGTTAGCTATATCTCTAACAGTTTATCTTGTCTGAGCCACAAAAGGAGAAAATATTCTTTTCTCACTATCTTAATGCCTAGCATTTCTCTACTAGCTTGTAACAAAAACAACACAAAGACTAAAAGAAGAAGGTGTGTTATGTGTTAGACAACATTATGTTCCACTCTCAGTAGTTCATAGTCTTTCTTGGTACTACAATTATATTGTAAGACCTACTGACTCCTAGGGCATGGCTTTGAGTGTCAATAAAAGACGACTGTAATATCCTTCATAGCCAACCTATATGATACAACCAAGTGCAAATATTATAATACTTCTAAACCACCCTATAACATCTTGTTATAAATATCTAAACCACCTTATGTCTTCTTGTCATAAATAATGCATTTATATGTATAAAAAACGTATTTCTGCTTCACAGAACACCATCAAAAAAGTAAAGACGGAATGAGAAAAAATATTTCAAAACCAAATACCTTGTAAGAAACTTTTACCCAGAATATATAATGTGCTCTTACAACTCAATAACAAAAAGACAAACAGCCAAATTAAAAGTAGGCAAAAGAAGACATACAAATAGCAAATAAGTACATGAAAAGAGTCTCAACGTCATTAGCACTTAGGGAAATGCAAATAAAAGTCATAATGAGAAACCACTTTATATCCACTGTTAGACAATTATAATTTCTTAAAAAATTGAAAAGACAATAACAAATGTTAGGAAGGATATGGAGAAATTAGCATGCTAATTTATTGCTGGCAGGACTGTAAAATAGTAACACTACTTTGGAAAACAGTTAACAGTTACTCAAATATTAAATGCAGAATTACTGTGTGATCCAGCAATTCCATTCCTTAGTATATAACCAAGAGAAATGAAAGCATATGTCCATACAAAAACTTGTCCATGGATGTTCCTAACTGTATTATTCATAATAACAAAAAAGTGAAACAAAACAAATGTCTATCACATAATACTTGAATAAATAAAATCAGGCATATTCATACAATGGCATATTATTTGGCAATAAAAGGAATCAAGTACTGATAACATGCCACAACATGGATGAACTTTAAAAACATTATTTTAAGTGAAAGAAGCCCATCACAAAAGATCACAAATGATAAGATTCTATTTATATGAAATTTCCAGAACAGGCAAGCCTATAGAGACAGGAAAAGTGGTTGTGAAGAGATATAGGAGGTAGAAATAGAGAGTGACTGCTACTGAGCACAGAGTTCCTCCTTGTGGCAATAAAAATGTTTTGGGATTAGACAATGATTATAGTTGTACAATCTCTGAATATGCTTAAGAAAAAAAACCTGAATTATAAGTTTTTAAATGATAAAATATATTGTATGTAAATTATACTGTGATAAAGCTTTTTATTTATTTTTTTTTTTAGAGATTTTTGCTGTAAGGTACGTGCACTCCCTTGAGAGAGACAGACATAGTGAGAGGGAAAGTGAGAAATTACCCACTGGGTGATTTCCTCCTCCCAGGATCTTGGGCACTTGCACATACACACACTTGGCGTGATTTTCAAGCCACGGGGTCTGGGACTCAAACCAAGGTCAACCATGTGGAGTCCAGCAACATAACCACTATGCCATCTGCTAGTCCCAAGCTGTTTTTTAAAATTCTGTTTTTAAAGGCTTTTAGCAATGTGTTTGTTAGAAAACAGCAACCATTCTAAGGTCAGAAATTATGTATTTATTTTCTAATATGTATTTTCAAATTTGAAAGATCTGGCATTCAGTAAACCCATATTGTTCTACTGACACTAACTTCAGGTACAGTAGGATTCAATCAAATTAACCCTCTCAATTATTCCTACACAATACTACCTTTATATAAAGTACACTATAATTAGTAACATTTCTTCATTCATTCAACCAAAATCTGTTGAGCATTCCCTATCTGCTCAACACTAGAATTATATAAATAAATTAAATGAGAAGCACTCTCTATCGTAAAAGAATTTATCATTATGGAGAAACAAAGAATGTCTTATAAACAGGCAATGATGGGGGCCAGTCAGCAGCATGGTAGTTAAGGTGGCTGGATCCCACATATCCAACTTCACAGTTTGAATCCCAGACCGGCAGCTTGAAAACCACACTAGGCATATGTGTGTGCATGCCCAAAATCCCAAAGGAGAATAAAGGAGAGGGGATTGGGTTTTCAAAGTCAGAAGCTTGAATTATTTTTATTTATTTATTTATTTTGAGAGGTTTTCGCTATAGGGCAAGTGTGTTCACTAGAGAGACGGACAGAGAGATAGAAAGCGAGAAATCACCCCCCCAACCCCCCCCGGGAAATGGCCACACTGCAATCCCTTCTCCTCCATTCTCCTCTCGGGATCTTGGGCACGCATGCACACGCGCCTGGCATGAGTTTAAGCTACTGGGTCCAGGACTTGAACCACGGTCGAATACATGGGAGCCCAGCGACATAGCCATTACGCTAACTGCTGGTCCCCAGAAGCTTGAATTTTAAAAGTGCCAGGAAGGCTGTAGACTTTAGCCAGGAGATTTCTTGCTGAAGTTCCCATCTGATCATACCACTCATTCAACACCTCTCCCTCCCCTTTGATAAAAGCCAGGTATGGAATCATATGCTGCAGATTACTGAATAATATACACTCCCTGTCCTCAAAGAGCTAATTTTCTAAATATGTCAACAAGAACTTTAATTCCAGAAAATCTTTTCTCTAGTAGAGGAACTGAAATAGAGAATATGAAACAAAACTAAACACAAAAGACATTCTTTCCCATCTTATTTAACATACACTAGAAGAAGGTCAACATTTTTAAGTTCAGATATTTTAAACTCCCTCTACCTTCCAACCCTCAGAGGGTAGGGACATCTTGCTCACCATGGTATTCTCAGCCAGAATCTCTGACTCATTAGATACATGTCAAAGCAATGCATCAACAAAGAAACGTCCAATGGTAAGCAACAAATGTCACAGGTACCGTCTGCCAGAGGTAATTATTGATGGAATTTACTCCTTCCTACACAATATGCCTGTTTACTTTCTCCTTTTCCCGACATTTGATGATTTCATCTTTCTCTTTTACCTCTTATTTGAAACATGCATCTAAGAATTCTACCCAAACTGTCTTCACTAGCAATTGCTTTGCCAAGCAGTGCACATGGATCCTAGTGGTAACAATGAACTGTCCACAGTTTTCTAATTAAAAAGCACCACCTAGTGGTTAAAGATCCCTTTATCCTGAGTAGCAGGAAATCCGAAAGTTAAAACTAAGCAATTTTAAATAATTCTAATCCTGTTTCTGTGCCACCTTGGTCTTATGGCAGTATCAGATACACCGAACCATGTCCTTTCACATTACAAGCAACTTGTTAGAAGTTACTGATGTTGATAGTCGACAAAGATTCAGAGTCACGCATATATTGATTTTGTTTCTCACCCTAAAGTAGATGAGTTGTATAACATCAATTTTGGTAGAAGTTAATTCCATCAAGACCTTTCACTTAAATGATACTTTAGATAGTATAAAATAAAAATCTGACTATGTTTTCCTCGACCTGGAATAGTTTCTTAAACTTATCCAATAATAATCTAACACGATATTGAGTGGTATTTGTCCTGCTGTCCAGTGACTAAGGACCAAAAGTAAGACCAAGAGGCAATAAATGCCAAATCTAAGGGAGAACACCAAAAATGAGATCGACATATCCCCCCAAAGTTTGTATCTCTTTTACTTTTATTTTACAAGTGATCTGTCGATCTTATCTTCCAGCCTATTATTTTGAAAATTTCTTCTCTAATTCTATGAGCTCTTTTTTCCTATTTCTTCTATAATCTCTTATTCTTGTTTCATGTAGTAATACATTCTCTAATGTTACAAGAATAATTATGTCAGGTATTATATTAAGTAATTTATATTCACCTTATTTAAACATCATATCCAGCCTCTAAGTAGATGTCATTATCCCTGTATGAACACCTAACAGATATCTCAAACTTAATATACAGGGCTGAACTCCTGATCATCACCCTAAAACCTGTTCTGCCCAGAGAGTTCCTCTTGTCAGTCACTAACAGTTTTATCCATCCAGTTCCATAGGCCAAAAACCTAGGTGCCTCTTTCTGTTTCATGTAACATTTCCAAACCATAAAGAAATCCTATTGGCTGAACATCCAAAATATATACAAAACTCAATCATTTCTCTTTTTTTTTTTTTACTGCTACTATAATTAAGTTGGCATCATCTATTGCCTTAGTTATTATTAAAAGCCTCCGAACAACTGTCCTGGCTAATATCCTTATCCCCGTATAGTTTATTCTCTATTCAGCAACACCATAGAGCACCTTTAAAAATCTCATTCAAGTCTGTGCTCAACGGCATCTTCTCAATGATGCCAACCATGACTCCCCTAATTCTGTACCTGCTCTCCTCCCTACTCCACATCTCCCCCATCCTGCTCTACTTCTATGCTTACAGAATTTATTATTTTTAACATACAGTTTTGTTAACTGTATCTGCCTCCTACCTCCCACTAGAAAGGAAGCTACATGAAGGAAAGATCTTCATTGTTTAACTTGATGATATATTCTCAGCAAATAAATATTTGTTGAATGAATAACTAGCTTATACATGAGAGAAGAGAGGCCTAGAGATTAACTTGTGTAAAGTCACACATTCAAAATATGAAAAACCTGGTTAAAACCCATGTTGGCCTGGTAACAAGGTCCAAGTTGGCTTGTCCCTCATCCATTTCTGTGATTAAAATGAGGCAAATCACCCACAGGTTTTTAAGTTAGGAGAAAAGGAATTCTTACATTTCCAATTTTAAAAAACACATTCATAGACCAGCAGGTGGTGTGGTGGTTAAGGAACTGGACTCCCACATGGCCAACAACAGTTCAAGTCCTGGACTTGGCAGCTTGCTTTCTCACTTTCCTCTCTCTCTCTCTCATGTACACCCTATAGCAATTTTAAAATAATAATAAATAAAATAAATAATTCTTTTTAAAAAAACACATTCATTTGTGTAAATTCATAGGAAAATTGTTCAAGTGTGTGAGAGAGTAGACTATGATGGCATTTAACTCAGCACAACAGCCAACACTCTTGCTAGAAATTTCTTTGAGCTCTTCAACTACTTGGATGGGAACAAGATTACCAGAGAAACTTTAAGAATCTGTGATGCCCGAGGAGAATATGTAGTACTTCCTCCCACTTTCATTTAGTAAAGCATCCCTCTGAGATAAATACAACCTTATCCAGGATTTTCCAATCTTTCTTCCAAAAATTTACTTTAAAAACATGCTATTATGTATTTTAACTGGACTATTGAAAAGTTTTTGGCTACTACCTATATTGCTATTCAAGCATCTAAATTATATATTGTCCTTAAGTAAGAACTAGGAAGGAAAAAAGTTTCAGACTCCAAAAAGAAATATATATTTTTTTGTATTGGCAGGCTTAGAGTGTGAGGATACAGACATTTTACACATTGTAACTTCAGACGATACAAAGAGAATCAAACTCCTATGATACAAGTATGTAATTTGATATATATTCTATATATAAAGTAAGAATAACATATTTTGTACCCCAAAGTCAAGAGGAAAGCTGGGACAAGACCTCTTATGTCTCTTTGGCAGTAGGTCTGGTAGGCAGGAATAGAGTTACAGGCAAATAGGACCCTTATGCTTATTTTCCTTCACACTCATCACATATCTAACATTATTTCCCTCAGATAAAGATGAGAAAAGGCAATAAAGCTAGTGGGATCATTTTCATTTCTGGGAAAAAAAAAAAAAAGGAAGAAAGAAAAAAATAAGCTATTGCTGATATTTTGGAGAAAGAAAAGGGCCTATTTCCAAGAAACTCTTTCAGGCCCTTTTCTTTCTCTCAAGTATCACAACTTATCAATCACTAATTCGACTCAAGTTTATCCAATAAATTTTACTCAAGTATTGCAGTAAATGGTTGTTTCTATCTGACTGGCACCTAATTCTCCCTTCTGAAAAATACGCTTCATTTCTTTTGGAAAACTACCACCTCTACAGTCTCAAATCTCATTTATTTTGGGAGGGGAAACATCTCC
>NW_006160128.1:2281963-2294143 GCF_000334495.1 Tupaia belangeri chinensis
GAGTGTGCTATTGTGATCCAACAACAGCAACAATGCCCCCTTGCAACAGTGGACATAGGACTCAGGCTACGCTGATTGGAACAAAATCCAAGGACTTATACAGGAGCTACAAAGAGTGTGATATTGTGAGATACCTAAATAAATATAAACTTTGTATATCTACCTCTGCATATATATATATATATATATATATAGAGAGAGAGAGAGAGAGAGAGAGAGAGAGAGAGAGAGAGATTAATAAGCTATTGATTATTAGATCAATAGTTTATTTATCTATTTCTTCTGATACAGCAAGAGAGAGAAAAGCATCCCAACAGGGTCTCTATGCAATTATCTGCCCCAGTTTCAGCCAGTCTGTATCACAGGAGATCCTGGGGCATAAACCCATGACCTTTCCCATGTAGATCCAGTTGCATTACCACTGCACCATCACCTGGCCCTTGTGAAATCTATATTTGGTCTTTGTTGCCTTTTTCCTGACACAGGGCTTTAAAAACCCTTGGAATTTCTGGAGTGGTAAGCACATTTTATACCCTAATGAGATGAGTGCTATGGTGGGATTCAGAATGGGGGCTGGTCCCAGAAAAGACCAAGGAATTAGAGGGTTAGGAGTTTCTACCCATAAAATCCAAAAAAGACTGATACGGGGAAGCATCTGCACCCCCCTCCCACATGCCTTGTCTTACATGTTCATCCGTTCTTTGTAATATCCTTTCTAAGAAAAGGGTAAATGGAAGTTAAGTCTTTCTCTGAGTAGTATGAGTCACTCTAGCACATTAGTCAAACCCAAGGAGGAGGCTGTGGGAACCACAATTTATAGCCAGTTGGTACAAAGTACAGGTCAGAACCTGTGCTTGTGATTGGCATCTGAAGAGGGAATCCTGTGGAATCTGATACTATCTCCAGGAAGAGTGTTGGAACTGAATTGAATTAAGGGATACCTAGCTGGTGTCCACTAGAAAATCAGCCAGAGAACTGCTTCCCCAATGGGGGTAAACTCCCACACATCTGGTGTCAGATATTGAGTGTGAGGACTGAACTGACTTTTTTACAATATAAATACTGAATCAAGAAGACAGAATATCACATTGTTCAACCTTAGCTGGAACATGCATATTATAAGGACTGAAATTTTTCACCATTCTGTACAAGTCTGCAAATCTTTATAAAAGCGCCAAGAGTATTAATTAGGGGGTTACAAGTAAATTTGACAAGGAAGCGAATTTACAAATACCAAATCCATAAACAATGATGAACAACTGTATATGCACATTTTCAGAAAACATGAGTATCTTTCTGCCTAACCTGGGTATAATGAAAGGCTTTCTATGACTGAAGATCCAGACACAGTAAGAGCAAATATAAATGTATTTGATACATTGAAAATAAAAAACTTGGGGGACCAGCAGATAGCATAATGGTTAGGCCTTTGGACTCCCATGTTGTAAACTGTGGTTCAAGTCTCAGACCGGGAGGCTTCAAACTCACGAAGGCACATGTGCATGGGTGCCCAAGATCCTGAGAGGAGGATAAAGGAGAAGGGATTGCAAAATGGATATTCCTCCTGGGAGGTGATTTCTCGCTTTCTGCCTCTCTGTTTCTCTCTGTCTCTCTAGCGAGTGCACATGCCCTACAGCAAAATTCTCTCTAAAAAAAAAAAAAAAAGAAAACTTGGAGGAGGCATGGTGGTTAAGGTGCTGGACTCCCATATGGCCAACTGTACTTTGTGTCCCAGACCTTAAGGCTTGCTTTCTCATTTCCTCCCTCTGTCTCTCTCTGGTCACATTTAAAATAATAATAATAAATAAATAAGATAAACTTATTTTTTAAATAGAAAGTTTACACATGGCCCAAAAAATTATAAAAAGTCAAAATGTGATAGAGAAAATATTTGCAAAATATATCACTAGTAAAAGGATTAATAACTCTATTGAACTAATAAACTTTTTTTTTAACTTGCCAGAGGGTACATGCACTCATGGGAGATAAAGAGAGAGAGAGACAAAGAGACTGAAAAAACAAGTCCCTGGGGGATGGTCATGCCATCCCTCTTCCTCCATTTCTCCCTCCTTTCAGAATTTTGGGCGTGCACACATATGTGCCCAGCATGCTTTTCAAACTGCTGGGTCTGGCACTTGACTGTGCAGCAGCCATGCAGGATCCAGTCATCCTAATCACCACGCTACCATCTGGCCTTCTAATAAACTTTTTAAACCTTTAAAAATTAAAGAAAAGAAAAGAAAAATCCCAAAAGAAAAATGTATGAGATAATTAATAATTTATACTAAGAAATTGTAAATGGTCTTTAAACATAAGGAAAGCCAGTGGCATGCACCTGTAGTCCTAGCTATTCAGAAGCCTAAGACATGAGGATCACAACAGAGCAAGACCCTGTCAAAAAAATAAATAAGTAAAAAAAAAAGACATTCAGTCTTACTCATTTAGAAGTTCTTGGCTCTCTGATAGCCAAAACTAACAACAACACTCTGTAGATATTCACACAAGTTTGCAAAAACTAATGGAAATGTGTATAATGAAAAAAATCATATGTGGTTTTCCAATTTTTTTCACCAAAATAAACTTGTACTTTAATTCCATTTTTCCTTTAGCTTTTTAAAATAATTTTTTCCATCTTATTTTATTTTTTAATTTGCTTTAGAGCACTTACCCTCACCAGAGAGAGACAGAAAGAAAGTAAGGAAGTAAGTTACCAGTTCCAGGACTCGAACAGCAGTCGACCATGTGGGAGTCCAGCACCTTAACCACCACACCACCTGCTGGCCCTCCCATTAGCTTTTTGAAGTAGCTCTTATATTGCTGGTAGGAATACAAACTATCAATTACTAACAGAACTACATATGATTTTATCTTTTGAGCAAGCAATTCCACTTCTAGGAAATTACTGTGAAGTTCTACTTCCAACAGTACAAACATACATATGCACAAGGTCATTTAATGAAGCATTGTTTGTAAGCCAAACTTTAGAAAATAACCTAAAGGTCTATATATAGGAGAGTGGTTAAATAAATTAATCAACTATGGTATATCCACACAACAGACTTCTAAGCAATGGAAGAATGAAATAAATGTCTAGTATATAGCTACCTTCAAGCTACAATGTTCAACAACAACGACGATAACAAAAATGAAGTATCAAAAAATGACTGTATTCTGTATGATTAACTATATGAAATATCCAGAATAGGCAAATCCAAAGAGATAAGACAGCAAGCAGATGAGTAGTTTCTAGGAGCTGAGAGGGAGGGGGAATGGGGAATGACTATTATAGATGTAGAGTTTCTTTTTTGAGTGATAAAAATGTTCTAGAAGCAGAGTAGTGATAGTTGCAGAATTGAAATATTGGGTCATCAAAAAGTCACGACATATTTTTTCACTATTTTTCTATGCAAAAATGCATAGTGACTTTTCTGATGACCCCAATAGCTACAGTACTTCACCTTTATAAGAAAGAGAAAGAAAGTCTGAATGAACCTGCTTGAAGGAAAAACAACACAGAGAAGGATAAACCAGAAGCTTAAGAGACTGGCTATCTACTAGAGCTAAGTAGAACAAGATGGAATTATGGGCAGGTGGGAACGGATTAGGAGAAACTAGGGAAGGTAGATATACAACACTTCTTAGAAAATACTTTTCTGTATAATTGTGATTGTTCAATTATATTAAAAATCAATACATAAATAAAATCCACCAGGATAAGGTGAAAGCCCTAAAACAGTATACTAATAGAATTGTACTAAAATGTATAACATGGGCTGGCCCCTTGGCCTGTAGTTAAGGGAGTCAGATACCATACAGCCATGTGGCCCTGGCAGCTTGAAAAACACATCAAGTGTGTACGCATGCACATCCAAAGTGTTGACTTGGTGGCGAAGTGGAGGAGAAGGGATGGTGGCCATGCTCCCCCAGGAGGTGCTTTCTCTCTCTCTCTCTACTCTGTGGTGAGCACGTGCACATTCCGGTATTTTTTTTTTTTAATGTGTAACATAATCACATTAGGGTGGGTAGAGAGCAAACCAAAGTAACTTCTGAACCCAGTCTGAATTACTATATATTCCTCTGAACCAAAGATTTTTTTACAAAAATTCCAAGCCGTAAAGTTTAAATAATAGCAGTGTCTCTCCTAGAAGTATAAGTTAACAATTAAGAAACTACCTTTTGTATATTCTGTAGTTGAGTGAATAAGTAAATATACCATGAACAATAGAAGTCAGGTTTCTTACCACTGAAGAAAGGATTCACAAATGTGGAAAGTGGGAAAAACAGAGCGAACCCTGTGATTGGAAATAGCAGTATGAATTCACAATAGATATAAAGAGAAGTAGGTCAAGATATAGACATACAGATAATGTGTAGAAATAGATACACATGCACAGACATGTCCACACACACTTTTGTTTTTCCTGGCCCTGTCTGCTAAGAGAATCTGGAATTCAGAAGAGTTGGAATCAATGAACACACCAAGTCACACATTTTGGATCCTAAATACTATTCTCTATTGAAAAGAACAAGGACTGGCTCCACAGCTAAAGCTGGGAAAGTACAAAATGAGCATGGGATGTCATTTTATGTTATAAAAATATAGCTCAAAAAATGGTGACAATAAGTCAAAAAGACATAGTGGCCAGCATGAAGGGTCTTTTTTTTTTTTTTTTTTTTTGGGGGGGTTTTCGCTATAGGGCGCGTGCGCTCACCAGACAGACAGAGAGAGACAGAGAGACAGAAAGTGAGAAATCACCCCCCAGGGGGGATGGCCATGCTGCAATCCCTTCTCCTCCATTCTCCTCTTGGGATCTTGGGCACGCACACACACGCGCCCAGCGTGAGTTTTAAGCCACCGGGTCCGGGACGCAAACCGCGGTTGACTACGTGGGAGTCCAGCGACATAGCCATTACACTAATTGCTGGTCCCAGCATGAAGGGCCTTTCACCAGCCAAGTTTGGGACAACTTCAGCAGTGAAACAAAAAATAATAGGAATTATTTATGGCCCACTGAATTAAAAAAAAAAAATCCATGAGTTCATAAAAATAGATAAGTAAATGGAAGAAAAAAGAAACCTTTTTTTTTTTTTTTCACAGAAGAAAGCCAATTAATAAATGTAGGTAAAATGGTAGAATTAGAAATTCAGCAGGCTAACTCTGTGTCTGCAGTTAAGGCAGCCAGATCTCAGATAGCCCACCCGTAGTCTGGAGTTAAGGCAGTCAGATAGCTGACCTGCAGTTCAAGTCCCAAACCTGATGGCTTGTGAAACACACTGATCGTATGTGTTTGTGTGTGTCCCCAAAATCCCAACAAGATGGAGAAATGGAGGAGAAGGGATTGGTGGCATGACTATTCCCCATGAGCGATGCTCTCTCTTTGCCTCTCCCTCTTTGTCTCTCTCTTGTGAGTGCATGTGCCTATTGGCAAAGAAAAAAAAAAAGGTGAGCATCACCCAAAGAAAAATTTAGAGTAATTGACTTTAATCCAAAATGTAAATTAAAAGCCATTAAAATATGTAGAATTTTTTGTATGCCACATTTTCTCCCTTAATTTCTTGCTCAGCTTCATAAATCTCAAAGACTATTGTAGCAGTTTATACTACATATATTCTTTAATTACAAAAATCCAAGATTTTAATTTTTTATAAACAAATAGAAAAATTATGAAATCATTTCAAAATTTTATCTAGTTTAAGGGATTTTATTCTATCGAGATGAGGCATAGATAAAATTGAAAACTCTGACAATACTAAATGTTGATGAGGCTGTAGAACAGTAGAACTCTCCCACATGCTGCAGATTGCAATGTAATGTAGAACACGCATCTTGTAGCTTATACACCACAAACCCTTGCAATATTCCCTATCTTTAGATTTCCTGAATACAATGTCCACTACTAAAAGCCATGTCAACAGTAATCTTCCAAGGTTTTCTTTTTTTTCTTAGAATTATTTATTTGTTTCCATTTATTATTATTATCATTTTAAAATTTATTATTATTATTGTCATTTTAAACCAGACAGAGAAAGAAAGAAAGTTAAAAGCAAGAAAGCAAGGCGCCAGGTCCAGGACTCAAACCATCGTTGGCCATGTGGGAATCCAGCGCCTTAAACCACTATGCCACCTGCCAGCCCCTCAAGGTTTTCTTACTGGCACTGTCACTCAGAACACCCCTTAATAGAAAGATGACATCTGGCCATGTGAAGCAATCCAAATCTTACTATGTACAAAATAGCACTTAACACAATAACATAGTATCTAAACTTAAAATACTCTTAAAATATATAACTACCACAGTATAAGAAAAACTGCACAGAAATAGACCTAGACAATTTCATGGCGTTTTACTACTTAATATTTATCTCAGTAAATATTATAGGAAATATTATACAGAACATACACAAAAGTAAATAATAAGGAGGAATAAAAGGAATGACTTATAGGAACTTCAAAAAAACAAAATTTAGGGGGACCAGCAGATGGCGGAATGGTTACATTGCTGGACTCCCTTGTGGTACACCACGGCTGAGTCCCAGATCCAGGGGCTTCAAACTCACGTCAGGTGTATGTGTGTGTGTGCCCAAGATCCCAAAAGGAGAATGGAGAAGGCCATTCCCCCTGGGGAGTGATTTTGCACTTTCTGTCTCTCTGTCTCTTTCTGTCTCTCCACTAGCACATGTGCCCTATAGAAAAAAAGTATCTTAAAACAAAACAAAACAAAATAAAAACACTTAGGGACCAGCGGATGATGTAATGGTTACATCACTGGACTCCCACATGGCCACATTGTTCGTGTCCCAGACCTGGTAGCTTGAAACTCATACCAGGCACATGTGCATATATGCCCAAAATCCTGAGAACAGTGGAGAAGAGATGGTGTGGCCATCCCCTCGGGAAGTGATTTCTTGCTTTCTATCTCTCTTTTCTTGTCTCTCTGGCAAGCACGTGTGCCCTATACCAAAAGTCTCTCTTAAAAAACAAAACTGAGGGACTGGCAGGTGGCATGGTTGTTGAAGGTGCTCAACTCCCACATGGCCGACCAAGGTTCAAGTCCTGGACCTGGCGGCTTTCCCTCTTTCTCTCTCACTCTCTCATTCTCACTCTCACTCTATCCCTCTCTGGTCAAATTAAAAACAAATAAATAAAGTTAAGTAAAATAATTCTCAGAAAAAAAAAACTGAACCTGTGCCAGGCTCAAATTATGGAAAAAGTAAAATAATCTCAGCAGATAAACTAATTTAAGAAGATGGTGTTACTAGCCATAGCAATTAGACCTATATTACCTTTAAAAAAGTCATCTGTTTTACATTTCCTCTCATTTTATTACTTAATAATATAAACCAGTGAATATAATATAAAAGAAAGGAAAGGAATAAAAAAGAAAGAAAGAAAAACTTACCGGGATTGAAAATTCCTCAGCCAAATACTTCAATAAGGATGCTTCTTTTGCCAAGAACTTGTTTCTTTCTTTCATATTACCTTGAAGTTGGGTATCAAACTCCTTTCTCACCACAGAAGCAACAGAGTCAATAATCACAAGTTTAACTCCTTTTGAAATAATATCTTCTTCCAAAGATTCAATCCTATACAAGCAGAATTTATAAAATAGTAAGTATATTTAAAATATCATTTTTTAAAATAGGGTATTGAACATATTCCCACTTAACATATACTAAATGTCTCTAAGGTAGAAACTAAAGGACTCAAACGCATAGAAATAGAGACATAATTGTACATACCAGGAGAGGTTTGGGGGAAGGTGGGAGAGTTCATAAGAAAATTTATAAGGAATAGAAGAATGCAGGTAAATAAAGAAAAGAGGCTACAGGATGGTGAATCATAGCAGAATAAAAAATATGGACAATTTAATATATTCCAAAATATATACTTTTTGAATAGAATTATTTTTTTAATTATTTTATTTTACTTTATTTATTTTAATTTGACTAGAGAGGGACAGAGTGTGAGAAAGAGAGAGAGAGGGAAAGGGAGAGAGCAAGCCACCACGCCAGGTCCTAGGACTTGAACTGCAGTTGGTCATGTGGGAGTCTAGCACCCTTAACCATCACACCACCTGTCAACCCCTGAATAGTAGAACTATTAACAAATGTGCACGATATACTCTAATGTTTAATGTTGAAGAAGATGAATATGGGTATATCCTTGATTTGATTATTGTATATAGTATGCATACCTCTAAAACCATTCTATGGCCCACAAAGATATACACAGATTATATGTATACCAGAAATAGTAACTATCTTTTCATTCAAAACATGAAAATGAAGGCCAGCAGGTGGGTGTAGTGGTTAAAGCACTGAACTCCCACATGACCAGTGGTTTGCGTCCCAGATGCAGTGCCTTGAAACTCATCCCAGACATGTGTGTATGCATGCCTAAAATCCCAAGAGGAGAATGAAGGAGAAGGGATTTCGGAGTGGCCATCTCCCCCCCTGGGGTGATTTCTTGCTTTCTGTCTCTCTGTCTCTGTCTCTAATGAGTACATGTACTCTATAGCAAAAATCTTTCAAAAAATAAATAAAATAAAATAAAAAATAATTTTTAAAAACTTTAATTTTTAGAAGTAGGGTATTGCATAGGTCAGGTAGGTAGCATGGTAATTAAAGGGGCTGGGCCCCACATGACCAACAGAGCAGTTCAAGCCTCAGCCCTGGCAGCCTGAGCACATGTACATGTGCCCAAAATCCCACAAGGAGAACGGAGGAAAAGGGATTATGGAGTGGGCATCCGCCATTGGGGGCACTTTCTCACTGTCCCTCTCTCCAGTGAGCCCACACACACTACAGCATTTTAAACAAACAAACAAAAAAAGTAGGGTATTGCAAAGGCTTATCAACTTAAACAATAACAAATTGTTTTTCTTTTTTTATCATGAATTTTTTATTATATTTATTTATTTACATTCATTCACTATACATCAACAATAACAAATTGTTTTTCCCTAAATAACCGTAATGATTACAAGAATCCTGTACATATAACTTATTTTCAGCTCATATATATACTTGTGTGTGTATACACACAAATATACTTGTATATGTATCTGTGTATATATATATATATATATATCTGTATATATGTGTGTATATACACACACATACATACACACACACACACACATTATATTATACTCTTGGAAATAGAGCAAAATACTTTTCTTTATTTTCATAATTCCTTGGATCTCCTACAATGCTGCTAAAGCTCCTGGTTTAGGGTAAAACTACTTGTGATACTTAGTCTCCATAAAGGCCCCACTTATTCCAGCCTCTTACTATTTCACACCCTTGTGTCATCCCCACCCATACTGTACTGTAATTAGCCAGAAATGGCTTAAAAGGAAAACACCTAGTATTAACTGTTGTTACATAAGCCTAGTTGCAGCCTGCATATGCTCAAAGGCCTGAGTGACCTACAGATGACCTCAGTTGTAGGGGAAATAAAATGCTCTTGGAAACCCCCCAAAAAAGAATAAGACCAGGCTGCCCCTGTGGTCTATGGGTTAAGGGAACCAGATCCCACATAGCCAAACATGCAATTCAAGTCTGGACCCAGGGGCTTGAAAAAAACACCAAGCTTGTGTGTATGTGTGTCCAAAATTCCAACAGAATGAAGAAATCAAAGAGAAGGGACTGCAGAATGACAATGTCCCACTGAGGAGTGTTGGGGTGATTTCTCCCTTCCCCTGTTTCTCTGGTGAATGCACAAACCCTCTGGAAAAATGTTTAAAAAGAAAAGAAATAAGGATCTATTTCAGGGAATGGGACTAGCAGTTAGCTTAATGGCTATGTTGCTGGACTCCCACGTAGTTGACCGTGTACCCGGTGGCTTAAAACTTAGGCACATGTGCGTGCGTGCCCAGGATTCCAAGAGGAGAATGGAGGAGAAGGGATCGCAG
The DNA here is from genome assembly GCF_000334495.1 of Tupaia belangeri chinensis. NCBI lineage: Eukaryota > Metazoa > Chordata > Mammalia > Scandentia > Tupaiidae > Tupaia > Tupaia belangeri. The sequence continues at coordinate 2,291,881 of NW_006160128.1, forward strand.
CGTGGCCATCCCCCGGGGGGGTGATTTCTTGCTTTCTGTCTCTCTGTCTCTCTGTGCCTCTCTGGTGAGCCCACGCGCCCTATAGTGAAAACCTCTCAAAAAAATAAAATAAAATAAAATAAAAAAGGACCTATTTCAGGGAATGATATTAAAAGTGGAAAGGGCTCGGGACCAGCAGTTAGCGTAATGGCTATGTCGCTGGACTCCCACGTAGTCGACCGCGGTTCGTGTCCTGGACCCGGTGGCTTAAAACTCACACTGGGCATGTGTGCATGCGTGCCCAAGATCCCGAGAGGAGAATAGAGGAGAAGGGATTGTGGCATGGCCATCCCCCCTGGGGAGTGATTTCTCGCTTTCTATCTCTCTGTCTCTCTCTGTCTGTCTGGCGAGCGCACACGCCCTATAGCAAAAACCTCTCCAAAAAAAAAGAAAAAGTGGAAAGGGCCCTAAATCCCAGCACCAACCAATCTGGGACTGGAAAACATCACCCTATATCCTAGCAGTAATCAATCCTTGACTGCCAATCTCACTCCATTAGCACCAAATAACCTAAAAGTGGTTTCTCTTTCAGTCTCTAACCAACCAATCTGAGACAGGCAAGAAACATTACCACATAACTCCCTCCCTGTTCCTTGAGCTATGAAAGAACCCACCATCAGGGGCTGGCAGGTAACATGGAGATTAAGGTGTGGGGTTGCCACATGGTCGACTACAGTTCTAGTTCCAGACCTGGTGCCTTGCTTTTTCACTTTTCGTTTCTCTCTCTTCTCTGTCCATCTCTCTCTGGTCAAATTTTAAGATAAGAATAGCAAATGGAATTAAAGAAATAAATTATTATTTTAAAAAATAATAATTTTTTAAATTATTGCAATAGAGGAAGCCAATTTAAAGTTTGCTTCTGCTTCCATGCTAGTTATGCAATAAAACTTTCTTACTCTAAGACCTGTTACCTGTTACCATAGTGATTGGCAATGTATGCACACTAGGCAATGGACCCACTTGTTCTGTGACAGTACAGAGTTTATCTATGTGACCAATAGCACCTGACAGAACAACAATACATCATTTCTAAAAGTAGGTTATAAAAAAGACTATAGCTTCCAGGTTGGCCTTGTAGCTGAATGGTTAAGGGAAGTGAATCTCACATGGCTGACCACAGTTCACATCCTGGTCCCAGCTACTTGAAAAAATATGCTAGGCACATGTGTATGCATGCCTAGAATCCCAACGGGATGGGGAAATGAAGGACAAGGGATTGCAGCATGTGTCTCTCACACAAGCACACATGCCCTCTGGCAAAAATCTAATAAATAAATAAATAAATAAATAAACAAACAAACAATGAAATTATTCCTTTTTTTTTTTGAGAGAGGTTTTTGTTATAGGGCACGTGCACTTGTCAGAAAGACAGAGAGACAAAAAGCAGAAATCACCCCTCAGAGCGGATGGCCATGCCACAATCCCTTCTCCATTCTCCTCTTGGGATTTTGGGCATACACGCACACGTGTCTGGCATGAGTTTAAGCTACTGGGTCCGGGTTGAACCGCAGTCGACTACGTGGGGTCCAGGGACATAGCCATTATGTCATCCGCTGGCTCCTATTTCCCATAATTCTAAGAAATAAGGAACTTTTTTCTTAGAAGCTAAAAAACATGGAAAATAAAATATTTATCTTCAAAACATAATTAAAATATCAAAATTTAAAATAGTATATACCTTTGCAGAACTTCATCACAGGTGAGCTCCCGATAAAGATGAACTTTACTACTTGTCGAAAGTAATTTTTCTTCAGTGTTAAAATACCTGGGAAAACGGGATTCTGCTATCTTAACCAATCTGTGGGCAGAAAAAATTGCACAAGTTGAAATAGTCAATGATATTTCAAGCCACGTTCCTGACTCTCTAATGCATTTTACTTGGGGAAATTCATATGCCTTATCAATGAATAAATCATACATAAATGAATGATTTATCAATAAATAAATGATTTATCAATGAATAAATCAAACATAATGGCTTAATATATAAGTTTAGAATGTAAGCCCTCCTTTTTTAAAAGAATCACTTTATTTAATTTTATTCATCATTATTTTTTAATTTGATGAGAAAGAGTCACAAAAAAAGAGGAAAAGTGAAAAAGCAAGCTGCCAAATCTGAGACTCAAATCATGGTTAGCCATATGGGAGTCCATGCCACTTACTGGTGGGGGGTGGGGGGGTATAGGGCACAAGCTCTTGCCTGAGAGAGATACTGAGAGGGAAA
>NW_006160128.1:2294153-2309509 GCF_000334495.1 Tupaia belangeri chinensis
CCCAGGGGAGATGACCATTCCGCAATTCCTTCCCCTCCATTCTCTTCCTGGGATTTTAGGCACGCACACACATGCACTCAGTGTGATTTTCAAGATACAAGGTCCAGGATTCAAACTGCGAGGGACCATGTGGGAGTCTAGAACTGTAATCACTACACAACCTGCTGGCCCCTAAGCCCTCCTTTTAGGCTCTAACAAAGGTTAGCAATCAGAGCATGAGATCAGCAAAGGCTTTTGGATCTCAGCTCATTTTGAGCAAGCAACCATGTCTCCAAGATTTCTTTTTCTCAAAATAAATACATTTTATAGATGACATTTTGACTAGAAGCTATAAGACATGTTTTAGTAAATTTTTAGAATGTTTTCACTTTCTTTAATGGAAGACGTATAATTGAGAAAATATGCGATATTATCATTCTAATAACTAGATATCTTTAAGTCTTCATGTCTCAGTCTAGAAAAATATGCTTTCTCAATGAAAACTTAATTCATACCAGTAAATGCTATCCAATAGTTCCTTAGTACAGAAAATATTGTCTAAACAAATGAATGCTAACCAGTAGTTTCTTAGTAAACAGAAAATTATTTTCTAAACACTGAATTCTGACTCAAAGCTAAACTTAATATATGGGGTAAGCCAAGTACAGGAGAAAGACAAGTTGGAACAGAGACAACTATTATCACTAATAGTATAAGATTTGGAGAATACTACCAGGAATTTCAAATATTTCTGGTTAAAAATATTCAAAATGAGAGCTGTCTTCAAAAAAGTTCATAGAAAATATATATTATGAAAACAACAACAACAAAGAAAACTAGTGCCAGCCCTATGGCGTAGTGGTTAAAAGAGCTGGATCCCAGTGACCAACCACATGGTTCAAATCCCAGTCCAGCAGCTTGAAAAATATGCTGGGCATATGTGTATGCATGCCCCAAACCAGACAGGACAGAAAAATGGTGGAACAGGGATTGTGGAGTGAGCACCGTCCACTGAGGTGTGCTGTCTACCTCTCCCTCTCTCCTTGTCTCATTCAGGAGAACACATTTGTCCTCTGGAAATTAAAAATTTTTTAAAGAAAAAACTATGTACAGGTTTCAAAATTATTTTTGCATCAAAATAAATTTGTACTTTAATTTGGGAACCAGCAGGTGGCGTAATGGCTATGTCGCTGGGCTCCCACGTAGTCGACCATGGTTCGCGTCCCGGACCCGGTGGCTTAAACTCACGCTGGGCACATGTGCGTGCGTGCCCAAGATCCCGAGGGGAGAATGGAGGAGAAGGGATTGCTGCGTGACCATCCCCCCTGGGGGGTGATTTCTCGCTTTGTCTCTCTGTCTCTCTCTGTCTGTCTGGCGAGCGCACGGGCCCTATAGCGAAAAACCTCTCCAAAAAAAAAAAAAAATTTGTATTTAATTTCATTTTTCCACAAACTTTTTTGAAGTACCCACATGTAACACTCTGAATGTAATTGTCTCGTACTTAAAACACTTTATCAGCCCAGGGGAGACTGGGAGAAGTCACTATAAACACTAAAACCATCCTATATTTTATGTACCACTTAGAAACACGAAAGTACAAAGGAACAGTGTGTTCATTTCTAAATAGTTAGAGTTCTGAGAAGCAGCTGAGGTTTACAGGGATAAACAAAATAACTTCCTTACATATGCTATAATCAGAAAGAAAGGGAAAAACCCAAAACAGAGAAAAAGAAGAGAAACAATGACTGGTTTTCAAAGTATATTTTGAGCAATTTGAAAAGAAAAAAACATAGTTAGGATGAACAGGAAGAAGAAAAAATACTTTAAGAATATACCCCAAAACAGTATAAAGAGTGAGAACAAAATGGATCAGATGACCACGCAGAAGTGCTTGAGAGAAGTATACGGATTGTAAAAGAAGAGGGAAACGAGGTAAGTGAGGAAAACGAGAAGAGATGAGATGGCATTGACAAAGGCAAAACAGGCAAATTCTGAGGGTTGAGGGAAATTTATCAATTTTTTGATTAGGGCAACTATTTGCTGAGTTAAGTGTTAGTCAGAGAAGTTGGCTAAAAAGCAATGCCACTTGAAACCCATTGATTTTTAATAGGATAAGTATGAGAACATCTACCAAAAACATGCAAGTTTTCAAAATTTGGATGCCCAGCTGACCAGGAACCAGATCTAGAGTACCCAATTCATTTGCAACAACAACTGAATACCTGACAGACAAGTAATAATTTTCTTCCCTCTAGCACTCAGCAGATTACAGCTAGTGGCTTGAGTGGTAAAAGTTTATAAAACTGGGTCAACAGATGGCATGGTGGTTGGGTTGCTGGACTCCCATGTGGCTGACCATGGTTCAAGTCCTAAACCTGGTGGCTTGCTTTCTCACTTTCCTTCTCTCTCTGGACAAAATTTAAAATAATGATAATTGAAAAAAGTTAAATAAATAATTCTTTTTTTAAAAAAAGGTTCTGAGGGGCCAGCAGGTGGGGTAGTGGAAGGAAGCTGGACTCCCATATGGCTGACCACAGTTTGAGTCCCAGACCTGGCAGCTTGCTTTCACACTTTCCTTCTCTTTGTCTCTCACTGGTCAACCTCAAAATAATAAAATAAAATAATGACAATAAATAAAATTAAATAATTCTTAAAAAAAAAAAAAAAAAAAAAAGAGGGACCAGCAGATGGCATAATGGCTATATCACCATGTAATCGGCCACGGTTCGAGTCCCAGATCCGGTGGCTTAAACTCACGCCAGGTGCTTGTGCATGTGTGCCAAAGATCCTGAGAGGAGAATGGAGGAGAAAGGATTGCAGTGTGGCCATCCCTCCCCAGGCAGGGGGTGGTGATTTCTCGCTTTCTGTCTCTCTCTGTCTTTCTGGCAAGTGCATGCGTCCTATAGCAAAAACCTCTCAAAAAAAAGGTTCTGAAACTTATGGCTACTTCATCATTCCATCAAGTCCTCTCAGAAAGAATGGTAGTCAATGTATGGAAACGAATGAACTATTCTTGTTCATAGTTAGCATGCTAAATAACTGTATTGAATTGTTATCTAAAACCAGTATGGGGGGCCAGGAGGTGACATGGAGGTTAAGGGTGCTGGACTCCCACATGGCCAACTGTGGTTCAAGTCCCAAACCTGGTGACTTGCTTTCTCACTTTCCCTCTGGCCGACCATGTGTGAGCCCCAGACCTGGACATTTGCTTTCTCACTTTCTCTCTCTCTCACATGTCCCTCTCTGGTCAAATTTAAATAAATAAATAAATAAATAAATAAATAAAGTTAAATAAAATCATTCTAAAAAAAAAGAAAACCAATATGCTATAATTTTATGTAAGTTTTTCCATATGATTTTAATTTTAGACTAGGTATCTGAAAAAATATAAATCAAAAACTAAAGAAAAATGCAGCATTCTATATACTTCACATTAACCATAGTAATTTCTTTTTTTTTAGAATTATTTTATTTAACTTTAGTTATTCTTTTATTTATTTTAATTTGACCAGAGAGGGATAGAGAAAGAAAGAGAGGAGAGAGAAAGTGAGAAAGTAAGCCACCAGGTCCGGGACTCGAACAGTGGTCAGCCATGTGGGAGTCCAATGCCCTTAACCACCATGCCACCTGCTGGCCCCAACCATAGTAATTTCTTGGGACGATCTACATCATAAAGATCTTTTTTTGTTCTGGTTAAGCAACAGAAAAGAACTTATCTTTTGCTTCCAGACATTAATTACATAAAGTTTTAAAACAATGCCATCTAGTGGATATCTTATAAAATGTATCTCTTTCACAAAAATGCACTTCAGATTCATTCATTCAACAAATATTGGGTTGTCAGAAAAGTCATGATGCTTTTTTTGCATAGAAAAACATGGAAAAAATACGTCATGACTTTCCAACAACATCTTGAGGAACTACTATATCCAGGCACCATTCCAGGTGCTGAGGATATGGAAATAAATGACAAACACTCCCAAAACAAAAGGGAAAGAAAAATCCTTCCCTCCTAGAACACATTTTACTGAGAAAGACAAACAAATAGATCTTGTATATCTGGTAACGAATGCTCTAGAGAAAAGTGAAGCAGGATGAGAAACAGAATGTGACAGATAAAAGCAGGTGCTATTTTACATAGGATGGCCTGGCAAAGCCTTATTAATAAAGTGACATTTGAGCAAATATATAAAAGAGATGAGAAAATAAACCACGTGGCTATCTAATAGGACTGCACATAGGAATAGAGAACTATAGCAAATGCGAAAGGCAAGAACTGAGAAGATGCCAACTATGCCTGAGGAATAGCAAAGAGGCTGATATGGCTGCAGTTCAGGGAACAACATAAAGAACAATAAGTAATACTATTCAGAGAGCTAGCCAGAGGCCAAAATCACATAAAACCTTTACATCTTTGGTAGTATGTTTAAGTTTTATTTAGTCAAATGGAAAGCCTAGAAACAAGATTAATATGATCAGACTTCATATTTAAAGATCATTCTAGTTGCCAAATGCAGAAGAGGCTTTTTTGACTATTTCTGTAAGAATGAAATGACCAGTTATTGCAATGGAAAATGCTAGATTCAGATAAAGGTTTTGGTTACTGCTGCTATTTGTGCAGTTGTTTGTTTCACGTGGGAATCAAGAATGTGTTTTGGATCTAGCAAGACACCATATATGAGCACATCTACGTTCCATGTCTATAGCAAACGAATATGGCAAGAGTTCACACAAAGCACAGGACTAAGACATCAACCCACACTGTTGAAAAGCTACATCAAGGTGTCTTGTACAGCAGTGACTATCTAAATCCTATGACTTGGGGGAGGGGGTGACTTCGGGGTGCCTGGAGTCACTTTGCTTGATCTTAAATAAAGTGTAGAGACGCTGAGTCTGACACATTGTTGTACATGACTAGTAGAAGGTAAAGGAGAAATACATTTGCCCAATAAGGATGTTCATAAAACACAAAGTCCAATGATGCCTTGGCAGCTTCTAGAACTATTTCAAGTCTTTATCTCAGAGGCGCAGTGCCAAAGGGAGGAGTGCACATTCCAAGGCCATCCAACTTCTACTTGTCTGAACTCAATTTGCCTAATGCCTTCCAGCCCCATTTTGAATAAAAGGGCTCTTATTTTTCTCGTTTCAGCTCTCAACTAACTGACACAAGAGCTGCTTGGTGTGTGGATGACAGCTTCAAGGTGAATGGAGAACATCCATTTGGAAAGATGCTGCTCTGATCAAAGATAAAAACAAATCAGTCCAGTAGGTTGAACTGCATGAGCTTTTCTAGCAGTGATATACGTGAAGAGTGGTAAAAGCTTCTATGTTTGGGTTCTTACTGACTCATGCACAGTAGCCAATGGCCTGGCTGTATACTCTGTCAGGAGGGAAATTAAAACTGGTCAATTAAAGGGATGCCAGTGTGACACAGCCCTGTGGAAATTTGAGGAGTGCATTAAAGTAGAACATGTTGATGCTCATCAGAAAAACTCCCTCCCAAGTTCAGATGACTAGAATCAATGAGCAGATATTCCCATGTGCTCACACAGTGGCCACCTGGGCTATGAAGTGAATGGATATGGGGGTACTGCAACAAGGCAGAGGTGGGCTGAAGATAGATATGTCCCTTTTAAGAGCTGTTCTGTCTTCTAGCGAGACGGAAACTGCTGATGACTACATGGCAGATTCCCTGGCAGGAAGGCCTGAACCCAGCTAGCAAGTGATACTGATGCAAGCAGCCCTAGGCAGCCACACGTGGATCTTGACAGGAATAGACCCTCTCTCTGCACTGAATTTTGCTTAGCTGACAGACGTGAATGCTGAAAATGCTATAGAAAACCAGAACAAAAGCCCCTGCACAGAATGTAGAGAGCTGGTGGCCACTTTAGACCAAGGAACATACTGTACAGCCCATGATGTTCAACAACAGGCAGAGAGATATCCTCCTCAGAGTAATAGTTTGATAGAAAAGTGGAACAGGCAATTACAATACTAGCTGCCTAAAACTGGGGGAGAGAAAGGCATGAAGCTTTAAGTATATGTCTATACTCAAAACAAGTAGAACTAAAGGAGTGTCCTCACTAGATTCTCCTGATTTTCCTCTGTTTTTCTGGTAGATGGGGGGGAGAGAGAGATCATACTTGGTATGACTAAGTTGGTATAGTTGGTATAGGTTGGTATAATGATTTATACATTTTTAGTTTTCTTCTCCATATGACTTCATTTTTTTTTCTCCCTGCCTGATGCAGAGGTCACAAGACTAAAGCTACAAGTGTTAGAAGCAGGGATAGTTTTTAAGTAAGTAAATGTAACTATGTTTTAGGCCTTATGTCAGAATTCCTAAGGCCTGATAAGATGGGTTGTGCTTTTACTCCATCGAGCAAAACTGGGGTTAACAGTGAATGCAATGTATTTCCTGGTGGCAAATACAACTCACCTATTTAACCTTATCTTGGCAAAAAGTTCAAGGAAAAATTAAATTAAGGTACAAGTTTACTATGGTGCAAAAACATTTTGAAATACATGCAAAATTTTTCATAATATGCATTTTCCATGAACTTTTGAAAATCCTCTGTACTTAAAATTTTTAACTTCTTGGGACCAGCCGATGGTATAGTGATTACATCACTGGACTCCCACATGGCTAACTGCAGTTCGAGCACCAGACCCGGTGGCTTGAAACTCATGCTGGGTACATGCGTGTGTATGCCCAAAAATCCCAAGAGGAGAATGGAGGAGAAGGGATTCCAGTGTGGCCATCCCCCTAGGGGGTGATTTCTCACTTTCTGTCTCTGTCTCTCTGGTAAGCACATGCACCCTATAGCAAAAACCTCTCCCTAAAAAAAAAAAAAAGAAAGAAAGAAAACATAGCATATTAAAATGTTTAGGACTCAGCTAAAACTGTGTAAGGACAAGATTATAGCATTAGATATTAGCACCAAAAAAGAAAGGTCAAAAATCAGTGATCAAACTTTCACCTGTAAAGCAAATGAAAACTAAAGCAACCAAAGAAAGAATGATAATAAGAGGAAATCAATGAAATAATTAAAAAAAAAATACAGAGAAGAAAATCAATGATACCAAAAGCTAGTTCTTTGAAAAGATCAATAAAACTGATACGCCTAAAGCCAAACTGACAGACAGAAGGTAGGGTGGTAGACAGTGTATTACTATCAGGAATTAAGTAGAGGACATTACAGATTTTATACATATCGAGAGGGTACTAAGGAAATATTGTGAACAATTGGATGTCAATAAATCTGACAACTCAGATGAAAAACCCTAAGAAAGATACAAACCATCAAAGCTCTCTCAAGAATAAATAACCTGGGGACCAAAACGTGGTGTGGTGGCTAAGGCACTGGACACGTCCACATGGCTGACCATGGTTCAAGTCTCAGACTTGGTGGCTTCCTTTCTCACTTTCCTTCTCTCTCTCTGTGTGTGTGTCTCTCTCTGGTCAAATTAAAATAAATGAATGAATAAATAAGATTAAATAAATAATTATTTTTTTAAAAAAAGAATAAATAACTTGGATAGTTCTAGTTATGAAAAATACTGCATTTGTTTTTAAACATATTCCCCAAAGAATACTGTAGACCCAAGTGCCCCCAATGGTGAATTCAAAAAAATATTTAGGGAAGAAATAACACCAACCCTATACAAACTCTTTCAAAAAACACATTTATAGTAAAAGAGAAATAATGGGATCAGAAGATGATGTAATGGTTATGTTGCTGGACTCCCACATGGCCGACCATGGTTCAAGTCCCATATCCAGCAGCTTGAAACTCACACCAGGCACATGTGAATGCATGTCCAAAATCCCAAGAGGAGAGCAGAAGAGAAGGGATTGTGGCATGGCCATCCCCCCAGAAAGGTGATTTCTCACTTTCTATCTCTCTGTCTCGTTCTGTTTCTCTGGCAAGTGCACACATCCTATAGCAAAAATCTTTCTAAAAAAAAAATGGTATCTGGATTTCACGATCTAGGAAAAACACTTGCTAGTTCATTCATTTATCAAACATTTTTTGTATCAGACATTGGATTTGGCTTTCAAGATACGAAGATATAACACAAACTCAAATTGCTTACAGACCAGTGGCATATACTTGGAAAGACTAAATAACCAAGAGACATTGAGTGGCAAATAATAAGTGCTGGGCAAAATAATTCATTTGGAACTTATCTGGTTAGATAATATGCTATGAAGTAAACAGTACTCTTTGGAGAGAAATAAGAGAGATTTGATTCATAGTGACATAGAGAAAGACTCAAAAAACTATACCTATACTAGACTTTGACTAAAACAACAGAATTCAATCTCTAAAGTATAAACATTCTTGCTTATAAATATCCATTCACAGGCCGGCAGGTGGCATGGTAGTTAAGGCAGCTGGACTCCTACATGGCTGACCATGGTTCATAATCCTGGACCTGACAGCTTGCTTTCTCACTTTCCTTCTCTCTTTCTTTCTCTCTAGTCAACTTCAAATAAAATAAAATGACAATGAATAAAATTAAATTTTAAAAATTCTTTAAAAATAAATATCCATCCACTAATACTTTACTCCACCAATACTTTACTCCACGTAGAAATTAGTTATAAGGCAGCTTTCCTTTCGTCTTTCTTTCTTTTTTTTTTTTTCTTTTTTTTGTAGAGGTTTTTGCTATAGGGCACGTGTGCTCGCCAGGCAGAGAGAGATAGAGAGACAGAAAGCAAGAAATCACCCCCCAGGGGGGATGGCCACGCCGCAATCCCTTCTCCTCCATTCTCCTCTCAGGATCTTGGGCATGCACGCACACACACCCAGCATAAGTTGAAGCCACTGGGTCCGGGACTCAAACCACAGTCGACTTGACACGGTGGGAGACCAGCGACATAGCCATTATGCTAACTGCTGGTCCCCCTTTTGTCTTTCTTATTAGTTTTCCTCCCTCCACATTTTCTACTTATATTCTTCCCAATTTCTTTCTTTCCTATTTTCTTTCAAGAATTATTTAATTTTATTTACTCATTCATTCATTTTAATTTGACCAGAGAGAGACAGAGAGGGAGAAAGTGAGAAAGCAAGCCACTAGGTCCAGGACTCAAACCACTGTCAGCCATGAGAGAGTGCCCAGCGCCTCAACCACATCACCTGCTGACCTTCCTTTTCTTTTTTAAAGGTTGTTGTCACGGGGTAGTGTGCTCGCTGGAGAAGGACAATGAGAGGGAAAGTGAGAAATCACTCCCTAGGGGAGATGGCCACACCACAATCCCTCCTCCTCCATTCTCCTCCTGGGATTTCGGGCACACATGCACACGCATCCAGTAGGAGTATAGGACCTTAACTACCACACCACCTGCTGACCCAACCAAATAATTTTTTAACCCTATTTTTGTTGCTTACATTATTCCTCTGTCTTATACTTTAAGGGTTAACTGGTACTTGTAGCTTCTGCAACTAATGGTCACATCACAAATCCCTTCTCCCCCATTTCTTACTTCTTTGAGGATTTGGGGCATGTACACACATATCCTGGCATGTTTCTCAATGTGCTGGGTCTGGCACTAGAACTCCACAGTTATCTTTGTGGGATCCAGTCACCTTAACCACCAGACCACAAGCTGGCCCCCTTCTGTTTCTTGAAATTATTTTTTCCTGACTTTTTGCAAAATGCAGCTTGTCCAGGAACCCCACTTACACCAATAAGAAAGAGATAGAAATAGGAAGAAAGAAAGAAAGCAAGAAAGAAAGAAAAAAGAAAATCAGCTTCCCATGTCCATCTTAAAAGGAAAATTCTTTTAAACAGTGTCTAGCATCTTGTGTTCTTAAAAAAAAAGTAAATGTTAAATAGTCTATTCTGTGTATGTTACAAAACCAAAGCATTACAATTGAAAAATAAGAAAAATCTCTTACCTTTCAGCACTAAATGCTGACTCTGTGTCAATGTACACAACAGCTCCATCTAATCCTCCCATATAGGTAGGTAATGTCGCCAGAACACTCATCATTATACAAAACTGAGTTTTTCCACAACCTGGTGGACCTGTAACCTAAAAAAAAAGTCATTTGTAAAAACACAAAATTCTTTTAAGAATTTGCCACACCCACAATACAACTACCTGAGTTCCCAGGACAGAATTAAACCATATTGCCTAAATCCACTGTATTTAATATATTAACCTCTCCCCTGTGCATGTGAGTTGATATTAGTTATGTATCATCCATGGGAAAACTGAGAAAATAGTCACTCAAGTTCTCTTCTGTAGGAATGGCTCTGTGGCCAGGTGGTTAAGGCAGCTGGATCCCACATTGACCGATCACATGGTTCTAATCCTAGCCCCATAAGCTTGAAAAACATGCAGGGTACACGTGTATGTGTGCTCAAAATCCCAACAGGGTGGAGAAGGGATTGTGGCATTGACCATGTCCCATTAAGAGGGAGGCCCCTTTCCCTCTCTCTCTCTAGAAATTTCTTTTTAAAATCGTATTTTGTGTCTTGTAGTTCAAATGAGATACTTTTTTCTTTAAACACAGGATCCTCCCAAGTAGCTAAGACCACAGGATCACACCACAACTCCCAGTTCTTTCAGACAGGGTCTTGCTACGTTGCCTACAGCAGCCTCAAGTTCAAATCCTTTTATTTCTTCCCTATGTGACAGACAGAGAGAGAAAGAGAGACAGGCACTCCCATCAGGGTCTTCACACCACAATCCACCCCAGTCTCAGCCAGCCCAGATCACAGGGAGGCACACATGTGCCATGTACAGGGAGGCCCTGGGACATGAACTGGGGACTTTCACATGTAGATAGGTTCAGTGATACTACCACTACACCACTGTCTGGCCCCATGTTTTAATTCTTGATGCCTCAAATCATCTTTAATTTGAGATATATATATATATATCTATCGATAGATAGATAGATAGATAGATAGATAGATAACTGGGTCCGGGACTCAAACCACAGTCGACTTGACACGGTGGGAGACCAGCGACATAGCCATTATGCTAACTGCTGGTCCCCCTTTTGTCTTTCTTATTAGTTTTCCTCCCTCCACATTTTCTACTTATATTCTTCCCAATTTCTTTCTTTCCTATTTTCTTTCAAGAATTATTTAATTTTATTTACTCATTCATTCATTTTAATTTGACCAGAGAGAGACAGAGAGGGAGAAAGTGAGAAAGCAAGCCACTAGGTCCAGGACTCAAACCACTGTCAGCCATGAGAGAGTGCCCAGCGCCTCAACCACATCACCTGCTGACCTTCCTTTTCTTTTTTAAAGGTTGTTGTCACGGGGTAGTGTGCTCGCTGGAGAAGGACAATGAGAGGGAAAGTGAGAAATCACTCCCTAGGGGAGATGGCCACACCACAATCCCTCCTCCTCCATTCTCCTCCTGGGATTTCGGGCACACATGCACACGCATCCAGTAGGAGTATAGGACCTTAACTACCACACCACCTGCTGACCCAACCAAATAATTTTTTAACCCTATTTTTGTTGCTTACATTATTCCTCTGTCTTATACTTTAAGGGTTAACTGGTACTTGTAGCTTCTGCAACTAATGGTCACATCACAAATCCCTTCTCCCCCATTTCTTACTTCTTTGAGGATTTGGGGCATGTACACACATATCCTGGCATGTTTCTCAATGTGCTGGGTCTGGCACTAGAACTCCACAGTTATCTTTGTGGGATCCAGTCACCTTAACCACCAGACCACAAGCTGGCCCCCTTCTGTTTCTTGAAATTATTTTTTCCTGACTTTTTGCAAAATGCAGCTTGTCCAGGAACCCCACTTACACCAATAAGAAAGAGATAGAAATAGGAAGAAAGAAAGAAAGCAAGAAAGAAAGAAAAAAGAAAATCAGCTTCCCATGTCCATCTTAAAAGGAAAATTCTTTTAAACAGTGTCTAGCATCTTGTGTTCTTAAAAAAAAAGTAAATGTTAAATAGTCTATTCTGTGTATGTTACAAAACCAAAGCATTACAATTGAAAAATAAGAAAAATCTCTTACCTTTCAGCACTAAATGCTGACTCTGTGTTAATGTACACAAAAGTTAGTAGGTAATGTCGCCAGAACACTCATCATTATACAAAACTGAGTTTTTCCACAACCTGGTGGACCTGTAACCTAAAAAAAAAGTCATTTGTAAAAACACAAAATTCTTTTAAGAATTTGCCACACCCACAATACAACTACCTGAGTTCCCAGGACAGAATTAAACCATATTGCCTAAATCCACTGTATTTAATATATTAACCTCTCCCCTGTGCATGTGAGTTGATATTAGTTATGTATCATCCATGGGAAAACTGAGAAAATAGTCACTCAAGTTCTCTTCTGTAGGAATGGCTCTGTGGCCAGGTGGTTAAGGCAGCTGGATCCCACATTGACCGATCACATGGTTCTAATCCTAGCCCCATAAGCTTGAAAAACATGCAGGGTACACGTGTATGTGTGCTCAAAATCCCAACAGGGTGGAGAAGGGATTGTGGCATTGACCATGTCCCATTAAGAGGGAGGCCCCTTTCCCTCTCTCTCTCTAGAAATTTCTTTTTAAAATCGTATTTTGTGTCTTGTAGTTCAAATGAGATACTTTTTTCTTTAAACACAGGATCCTCCCAAGTAGCTAAGACCACAGGATCACACCACAACTCCCAGTTCTTTCAGACAGGGTCTTGCTACGTTGCCTACAGCAGCCTCAAGTTCAAATCCTTTTATTTCTTCCCTATGTGACAGACAGAGAGAGAAAGAGAGACAGGCACTCCCATCAGGGTCTTCACACCACAATCCACCCCAGTCTCAGCCAGCCCAGATCACAGGGAGGCACACATGTGCCATGTACAGGGAGGCCCTGGGACATGAACTGGGGACTTTCACATGTAGATAGGTTCAGTGATACTACCACTACACCACTGTCTGGCCCCATGTTTTAATTCTTGATGCCTCAAATCATCTTTAATTTGAGATATATATATATCTATCTATCTATCGATAGATAGATAGATAGATAGATAGATAGATATCTTTAATTTGCTCAGAAAATAATCCATTTAAGGTCAGCCAGGAAACACAGCAGTTAAGGCAGCTGAATCCCATATGGCAGATGGCAGGGTTCAAATCCTGAACTTTGTGGCTTGAAAAACACACCAGGCATGTGTGTATGTCTGCCCAAAACCCAGGGAGAAGAATGGAAGAGAAGGAATTGTAGTGTGGACATCCCTCCTGAAGGTGCTTTTTCATTTTCCATTTCTCTCTCTGTCTTTGGTGAGTGCACACTTTCTGCAGCTAAATAAATGTGATTTCTTAATAATAATAATAGTAGTAGTAATAATCTAAGTATTGCTATGTTGTTTCCTGTTTTATTTTATCTATTTTACAGTAACACGAAGAACAAATATGTCACTAGTGTAACTAATAATATACACTATCATAATTGGTCTTTTGCTGTTAAGGAGGTCCTTAAATATCTATCATTAATTTTATTGAAAGTGTTCTAGATATTGAATTATATATCACATGACTTTAAGATGTCACTGAAAGGGACTGGCAGGTGGCATAGCTGTTAAAGCACTGGACTCCCACATGGCCAACCATGGTTCAAATCCCAGATCTGGTGGCTTACTTTCTCTATCTCCTCTCTCTCTCTCAAATTTAATAATAATAATAATAATTAATAAATAAAATTAATTAAATAATTCTTAAAAACAAAACAAAAAAATGATGTCACCAAAAAACTTGCTTAAGTTTTCTTTCTTATGATGACCTTTTACTAGCCGTAGCTAGTATTTTAAGGGACAAAAGAACAGCAAATTTCATTGTTAACAATAATAGGTATAATTCCATATATCAAACTGTCATCTTTATAATTTCCAATTTTTTTTATATCTTCTCAGATGGGCTTAGGATATCATTGATTTTTACTTCATTAGTCATAGCAGAATGAATCACCAGCTCTGAATTAACAGGCATGTGGCTTACTTCTACTCACATTGTAGTACTGTCTTCAATCTACAGGTTCTTTGCAGGAATCTTTTTATGCCATTGTCTATTTTGTGAGATTTGGTTTAATTAAACTATCTAAGTACTTTCAGATCTATGCAATTCATTCCAACGTGTTGAAACTAAAGGCACAAGAAATGTGCCTCTGTCAACCCTCTGTATCTCTTCCTACCTAACTATAACTGAGGCACAGTGGTCTAACACACCAACAAAGTGAAAATGCCAGTGTCTACACATACATTAAATGCCAATCATGTAAATTTCATTTGTTAAATTGAAATACCAATAAAAGTTCACTCTATGACTGAAACTGATTGACTAAAGGTTGTACAAGAGATGGGTGTGAATGCCAGATGAGGTGTGTGTAGAGGAGTGGGGCCTAAGGAAGGGCATTTGGAGAAGGGATACGGAGATAGAGCATTGACGGGATGGGGAGGCGTGGTGTTATCGTTTGAAGATATTTTGATCAACAGGACTGGGGAGAAATGTTCACATATTGAAATGCTCACATTGTAAGCTAAACAATGTGACTGAATGTATATAAAAAAATTTTAAAATAAAAGAAAAAAAAAGTTCTAATATTTTCTTCCCACAATATAATAGGCTATCTTATATGGCATGCTTTGGAGCTGCTAGTCCCAAACATTTTTCAGGGACCTTTTATCATTATCAAAGACAATGTGGATCGGACACCCAGTGGCTGCAGTGCCCTGACCTGGACCCACACAGCTCCTAGACTCCAAAGTGCAACCCCCATGCCCAGCCTCGTACTGGAGTCAATGCTACAGCTTATACTTAAGTAAGAAAACAGGCCTCAACAGAGACATTCAAACAAGTCTTAGACATCTACTTTCCCAGAAAAAGGAAACTCACGCATCAGAAAAGGTTACTAATAAACCTAGTACAAGGATATGACTGCACAAATTCCAGAATCTGATCAGATAAAACAGTTTAAGGAATTTCTTGGAACCTACAATAAACTTACAGAAACATGCTTTTTGGACTACGTTAAGGACTTTACAACAAGAGAAGTAAAATCTGAAGAGACCACCGGTTCAGAACATCGCTTACAAAAGTATCTAAAAATGATGGGAAACTACACTTGGTGTGTTGTGATGATACTCAGGGAATGAGTGTTAGGCAATATAATTTAATATAAAAAAAAATAATAAGCAGGAGGAAAAAAAATGCACATTTGATGACTGAAGAGAGTTGTATGGACACAACTGGGGTCTACTTTATAGTATGTTCATTCTACTCCCTGGGGTTTATGCCTAGGATCAGATTTGGATACATGTGTAAGGATATGTCAGCTGTGCTAGCTAGTGGATATACTTAGACTAATTGAGTTCATTGGTAGAACAATTGAATGGGGGGGGG
>NW_006160128.1:2309630-2342115 GCF_000334495.1 Tupaia belangeri chinensis
AGAAAAAAAAATTTATAATAAAAAACAAAGTATAAAAAAAAAAAAAGGAGGGAGAAGAGGATAAAGACAGCAGTGAACAATAGAGAGGCAGGATGTTAATGAGAAATAGATATGGTTTATTACCTGTTGATGATGACATGTATAGTATTCTCAACTGAACCGGTCTGGGAAATATTTCATGATGGGTGAAGTCTCTTTAATAAGCAAAATGAGAAATAGTGATTGACTGTTTAAAAAAATTATAATAATAATTATTGGGAAAAGCATGGAAAAGATATTGAATGATAAAGCGGGGAGATTGATATCTCTGTATTGACTGACATGCATGGCATTCCCTTTTGAAAAAGCAATGGAAGTCAATGTAAAGTTATATGTAATCTAGTGTAATAGAAAGAAGATTATGATGATAATAAAATAAAAAAAATAAAAAATAAAAGAAAAAAAAAGAAAAAAAAAGAAAAAAAAAAGAAAAAAAAGAAAAGTATCTAAAAATGACACAAAGAATATCCATGAGATTTCAGGAATATCATATTCAGCAGAATGAAGCCCTGCCAGCCAAAGCAGGACTCCTCGGCCAACCACAATAGAGAGGCCTAGATGGATGGACTATCAGTGAAAGTGTGCCAAGTATTGCACTGGAAGTGAAGATTCATCTGATTGAATCCCCTGAAAGCAGTAGTCACCATGTAAACTGTCGGTCACAACTGTTTGGCAAACAGAAACCACCGGAGAAAAAAAATCACTATATACCAAGGATAATCAAATAGAAGGTCTTATTATTAAATGAAAATAATACAATGCAACTTTTGTTGAGGCCTTAAGATTCAGCAGCATTGTCACTTGATTAGAAAAATAAGTGATTGTTTCTTCAATCATGACTGTTAATTTTAAAGCAAAATATGTGTTCAACCATGAAGGAGATAGAAAAAAGATTTATTACTGAACATGAAATAAATGGAAATCTCACTGAACAATTGTTTATGCTATATAGCACCATATATTCTGACTGGACTGTGAATATGTTGAAATGTTTTCAGTCGCCATCATCCTCCAAGTATTCCTGTTCATTCATGTCTGCCTCAAATTGCTGGTAAATGCATAAAATGGTTATATGCAAGAAAAAAAAAAGACAACATGGATCAAATTAATCATCAGATATCAAAGCAAGGGCATGTTCTATCAGTAAAAATTGAAAGTGGACTTTGAAAATGATGATGTTTATGCTAACTAATGGAGGAACAGAGAACTGGCCTTTTATATATACTATCTACATGCTAGGTTTTAGATATAATCTCGGACTTAACAAGCTGCAAATCATTCAATGATTTGTGACTTTTAATGAAAAGGTGAAACAACTCTTTCGCTAAGATGATACATATGTACTTAGTAAATTATCAAATATCATGAAAATGTAAGGCAATAAGTCACTATTAGGTCATTGGGAAAGTCGTGATGTGTTTTTCTATGCAAATATGCTTCTCGACTTTCCCAGTGATCCAATGTTTCATCTTTAAAGCAAACATGTAAAAATATCTGAGAAGTAAAACAAGCACAAAGGGCATTTTCCTTTCTTTATTACTGTTATGTACTTTATTCAGAACAGTCTAGGGGAAAGTAGAACATCACATGAATAACATTAGGAGATTTCTGATTTTATATTTGTTTTTGGAGTTTGATAATAATATTTACCTTAAACTATAATACCTAATTTCTATTTCTACAGCACTCTCAGATCTTCTTTATATAGATGCACCCCCCCTCTAGCCTCAAAAAAAAAAAATTACACCATATGCAGTTTTATGGGCTGTCGCAAGTTAAATTTCATTATTTTTTCGGGTTTACTTAGTGGGTGAAAACATTTCAGCGTTAATAATTCTTAGTTTCAGAAAGTCTAGCTTTGAATTCTAACACCCAAACCACAAAATTTCAAGTTGTGTTCCATTCCCAGCTTCAGCCCCACTGGTGGTTAGAAAGAGAAAACATGCCAAACCAAAACAGTCTAAGTTACTTGCTTCTTGGGAACTCAGAGTGAACACAATATTCACACGCACAAAACACCAGTAAAATACAATTAGCTTCATCCAGTTAGAGCTGATGTTTCAACTCTGCCTGAAAAACATAAAAAAAAAACTAGAAGAAAATTAGTTATGAAGGTCACTCAAATATCATCAAGGAAGCAAATATTAGTAATTGGTTTGAAGGAGAAAGGAAAGTATTCTCAAGAAAATAAAAGTCTAATTATACTCAAGTAAAACTTAAGCCTACTCACTTTAATCCTAAATGAGATTGCACAGTTGAGATGACTGGCTCGGTTAGGACCTAAAATCTTACCAAGTCAACTTCCCCCACATTTAAGATGAGAGCAACAGGATAGAACAGTCTGCCAAGCTAATACTTAGCAGAAGAAACTTTAAGGACTGCTGGCTCTGTGGCTCTGACACAAGAGAGCATATGGAAACTTCGTATCATTTTTTTTAATGACCCTAGGCATCTAACCACCTTTCTCCATTTATTCAACAATTATGTAGAAATATGATTAGGTCTTTGGACCTACAGAATTCATATTTAAAAATAACTACCTTTCTAAATCCTAAAATCAAAACAAAACACAACAAAAAATCTGCTGGGTCTGAGACTTGAACCACAGAGCTAGCCACGTGGGAGCCAATCTCAGAGGCCAGGCTGTACTTCACTTTGTGAGAGGAATCTTAATCTTAAATTACTTTACATTCACATGTGGAACAGTTTATGTCTTGGGCTCTCTCCAACACTTCCTCTTTATTTTTAAAGACTTATTTATTTAATTTTATTTACTATTATTTTTTAAGACATTTTTGCTCTAGGGCACATGCACTTGAGAGAGAGAGAGACAGAGACGATGAGAGGGGAAGTGAGAGATCACTCCTCCCGCAGAGGGGATGGCCACCCTGCAATCCCTTCTCCATTCTCCTCCCAGTATCTCGGGCAAGCATGCACATGTACCCGGCATGAGTTTCAAGTCATCGAATCCACAACTCAAACCACGGCCAGCTATGTGTGAATCCCGCATCATAGCCATTATGTCATCTGCTTGCCCCCTAATTTTATTTATTTATTATTATTATTATTATTATTATTCAATTTGACCAGAGAGAGAGAGAGAGAGACAGAGAAAGCTAGGAGAGTGAAAAGCCAGGTCTGGGACTCAATCTGCCGTCAGCCATGTGGGAGTCCAGTGCCTTACCCACCACGTCATCTTCCGGCCCCTCCACCACTTCCTCTATTTCATATTGAAAGCTGTCACTTTTTGAAGTAAATGGGAAGGGAGGGAGAAATAGAACTGAGAGTAAAAGCAGGAGGCCATGGAAACAACAAGCACTCCAAATTGCACAGTTAACAAAAATCAAACAGTACCAAGGGACATACTTGTTCATTTAACAGCATTTACTGAACGTATGTCATATAAAGACCACAGGGAACCATTAGGGAGAAGATGTTTATTTATAAATTCCCTATGTATAAATCAGGGAATGAGTGAAGAATTGAGAATAACAATCCAATCAATCAAAGTAAAGTCTTACACTGTTTGGACACAGGCCTGGTTATCTTACGTTTCAAAATACTGGGGAGGGTAGACAAATCATTTCAATAGACCATCTTCAAGAGACACCCATCTGATGGACCGCGGTTAGCGTAATGGCTATGTTGCTGGACTCCCACGTAGTCGACCGCGGTTTGAGTCCTGGATCCGGTGGCTTAAACTCACACCGGGCACGTGTGCATGCATGCCCAGGATCCCAAGAGGAGAAAGGAGGAGAAGGGATTGCGGCGTGGCCATCCCCCCTGGGGGGTGATTTCTCGCTTTCTATCTCTCTTTCTTTCTCTGTCTGTCTGGTGAGCGCACGCGCCCTATAGCAAAAAAAAAAAAAAAAAAAAAAAAAAAAAAAAAAACCTCTCCAAAAAAAAGACATCCATCTGAAACCTCTTCCTAGTGTTCCCACTGCTGTTGCTGAACACGGGGCAGATCTGAGCCTGACATGAGCCTGGTGGGAAACAAGATTCACCTCTGCAAACCTCTGAGTGAGAAAAATAAATGCTTTCTACTGTTGTAAGCAATCAATAAAGCATCCATATCTTACACTTCCCTACTGTATATTTTTCTGATACATGCTGGCCCTTGTAGGCATATTAATTTAAATTCCTGCCTTATCTCCTGTGATTGTGTAGGCCACCACTAATCCTGCCAATGAGAAAGGAAGAAAAAAAATGCCATAATATGAATTGTTCCAAGGAAAACTTGGGATACTAAAATAGGACTCTGGTGGGACCACCAGATGGCATAATGGTTACAGCACTGGACTCCCATGTAGTTGACCGTGGTTCGAGTTCCAGACCCAGTGGCTGCAAACTCACGCCAGGTGCATGTGTGTGTGTGTACCCAAAGTTGTGAGAGGAGAATGGAAGAGAAAGGATTGCAGTGTGGCCATTCCCCTGGTAGGTGATTTCTCACTTCCTGTCTCTCTGTCTCTCTGGCAAGTGCACACACCATATAGCAAAAATCTCTCAGAAAAAAAAAAAAGGACTCAAGACTCAGGCGTCCTGCCTCTCTTGGAAAAGAAGGAGAATCACTTCCAAAGTAAAATTGCCCTACTTAAGGAGGACACTTGGTCCTTATGAACAAAATATAGAAATGACTTGGGAAATACAAATGAAATAGAAATGCGCTATGCTGTTTCTCCTTTTTTTTTATTTTTTTAAGAGAGGTTTTTGCGGGCCGGCAGGTGGCGTGGTGGTTAAGGGCGCTGGACTCCCACATGGCCAACCACGGTTCGAGTCCCATATGTGGTGGCTTGCTTTCTCACTTTCCCTCTCTCTCCTTGTCTGTTTCTCTCTGATCAAACTGGAAAATAAAGTTCAATAAAATAAATCTTTAAAAAAAAAAAAAAAGAGAGAGGTTTTTGCTACAGGGTGCATGTGCTCACCAGAAAGACCAAAAAGAGAGACAGAGAGACAGGAAGTGAGAAATCACCCCCTTGGGGGGATTGCCATGCCACAATCCCTTCTCCTCCATTCTCCTCTTGGGATCTTGGGCACGCACGCACACACGCCTGGCGTTGAGTTTAAGCCACCAGGTCCAGGACTTGAACCACGGTCGACTACATGGGAGTCCAGTGACATAGTCACTACACTAACTTCTGGACCCCTGTTTCTCATTTCATAAAGCAAGGATCTGAGTATAATTATCACTCTCAATGCTGCAAAGACTATGCAGGGCTTCATGGGTTTGCTCTCCCAGAGGTACTCTTGAACGAAGATATACAGATATTATACCTCTTTTGTCAACATGAGTTTGGACCAGTTTTCTAGTTCTGTAATCTCTAGATTATAATATAAAAATACCATTTTTGATGATCCTTTTAAGTACAACTTTAAGGGACCAGCAGTTAACATAATGGCTATGTTGTTGGACTCCCACGTAGTTGACCACGGTTCGCGTCCCAGAACCAGTGGCTTAAAACTCACACCGGGCGCGTGTGCATGCATGCCCAAGATACCGAGTGGAGAATGGAGGAGAAGGGATTGCGGCATAGCCCTCCCCCCGGGGGGGGTGATTTCTTGCTTTCTGTCTCTGTCTCTCTCTGTCTGTCTGGCGAGCGTATGTGCCCTATAGCAAAAACCTCTAAAAATAATAATAATAAAAATAAATAAATAAATAAATACAACTTTAATTTTACCTAGGCATACTAATATCTCTCTCAGGGCCAGCAGGTGACATCATGGTTAAGGGCACTGGACTCCCACATGGCTGACCATGGTTCAAGTCCCAGACCTGGTAGCTTGCTTTCTCACTTTCTTTCTCTCTCTCTTTACCTCTCTGGTCAAATTAAAATAAGTAAATAAATAGTTAAATAAAATAATTCTTTTAAAAAAATAGTATCTATCTCATGCATTCCCAGCAGGGTAAAACTTGGTATGGAGGAGGAGGGAAGAATTTTACTTTTATGTATTAAGAATAGATACACAGGTACACAGTGTGTTTGTGGTACTAAAATTTCAGTGAGTGAAAGTGGAATGATTAAGAAAATAGTCTTAAAAAGGCTCCTTAGCAGGATAGATTGAAAAAAGAAAGGAGAAATATTGATCTATATGATTTTGATGAGAAGGCTACCAACTGATTTAAACACCATGTAGTAAAAAATTTTAAGTTTAAACTGCAAACATATCTTTACTGCTAATTTTCCAGAAGAATAGGTTCAGAATTCTCTGCCTGTTTCCCAAAAGTGAGGAATTTGATGCTCTTAAGAAATGGGACACAACCACAGTTCAAGTTCTGACCCCACTGGCTTGAAAAACACACTGGCATGTGTGCATACGTGCTCAAAATCCCAACAGGATTAGAAATGAAGTAGAATGGATCATGACATGACCATGCCTCCTTGTGGGGAGAAGGGTGCTCTCCCCACTCTCCATCTCTCTGTTTCTTTCTGACAAGCACACATACCCTCTGATGATTAAACAAAAAAAGTAAATTAAAAAGTTACTTATTTAAAACTTCAGATTTTGAAAAAAAAATAGAATATCTTATGAACTTGGGGGAAGGGAGAATTTCTTCAAGAAGATATGAAAAATATTAATCATGTGGGCCAGCAGGTGGTGTGGTGGTTAAAGGCACTGGATTCCCACATAGCCGACAATGCTTCGGGTCCCAGACCTAGAAACTTGCTTTCTTACTTTCCCTTTCTCTCTCTGTCACTCTCTGATTAAATTAAAACAATAACAATAACAATAACAATAATAATAATAATAATGTGAATGGAATTAAATAAATAATTCTTTAAAAAAAATACTAATCATGAAGTGAAGATGGATTCATTCACCTACATTAAAAGTAATTAACATCTGGCCAACCAAAAAGAAATCAAAGAAAGTGGAACGATTAGCAAAATATAATTGCAGGGACCAGCAGTTAGTGTAATGGCTATGTCTCTGAACTCCCATGTAGTCAACCGCGGTTCGTGTCCTGGACCCGGTGGCTTAAGCTGAACGCTGGGTGCATGTGCGTGCGTGCCCAAAATCCCAAGAGGAGAACGGAGGAGAAGGGATTGGAGCGTGTCCATCCCCCCGGAGGGTGATTTCTCGCTTTCTGTCTCTCTCTGTCTGTCTGGCGAGCGCACGTGCCCTATAGCGAAAACCTCTTAAAAAAAAAAATATATATGTATATATATATAATTGCAATGCATATAAATAATTCTAAAAAGTACCACCAATATATTAATAACTCCTGTATATAAACAAAAAAGATAAACAACTCAATTTTTTATATTAAACTTTTAAAAATTTGTCGGAGGATAAATGCACTCGCCAGAGAGAGACAAAGAGAGAGAGAGAGAGGGAAAGTGAGAAACCATTCCCCTTGGGGATGGACATGCTATAATTCCTTATCATTCATTTCTCCTTTAGGGATTTTTGGACACATTCATACATGCACATGTAAACACATGTACCTGGCATGTTTCTGAAGCTGCTCGTTTTGGGACTTGAACCACAAAGTTAGCTATGTGGGACCTAGCCACCTTAACCATCATGCAACCAGGTGGCCCTAAACAATGAAATTTTTAAAAAGCGAACAAATGCGAACAAGCATTGCACACAAAAAAATAAAACTGTGAAATCTTTTTAAATTAATGTAAATCAATAGAAAGGAATTGAGAGCTCAGAAATAAATCTTTTTACTTATAGTCTATTTGTTTGTTGACAAAGGTTACCAAGATAATTCAATGAGAAAAGTTCATTTTTCAACAAATGGTACTAAAATAAGTACTCACATTTAAAAAAAAAAAAAAAACTTTAGACGCTATACCACACTATAAACAAAAATTAACTTGAAATAGATCATAGCCCTAAATTTAAAATCTAAAACTATAAAACTTCTAGAAGGAAACATAGCAAAAGCCTCCATGTCCTCTAGGCCAAGAGTTCCTAGAGAGAACACCAAAAGCACAACCTATATTTTTTAAAAAGTGAAAAAAACAGACTACATTAAAATGTGAAACTTTTGCACTTCAAACACTACCATTAAGAAAATATACAGGGCCAGGGGCTGGCAGGTGGCATGGTCGTTAAGGACGTTAGACTGCCATATGGCCAATCATGGTTCAAGACCAAGACCCGGCAACTTGCTTCCTCACTTTCCCTCTATCTCTCTTACTCTCTCCCTCTCTGGTCAAATTTAAATAAATAAATAAATAAATAAATAAATAAATGGATAAATGGATGGATAAATAAATAAATGGATAAATTAGGGGGGGAAACAAGAAAGAGAAAATATACAGCGCCAGCAGGTGGCATGGTGGTTAAGGTACTAAATTCCCACATGGTCAACCACAGTTCAAGTCCCTGACCCAACGGCTTGAAAATCATTCCAGGCATATGTGCATGTATGCCCCAAATCCCCAAATCTCCCAATCTGGAGAAGGGATTTTGTCATAGCCATCTCTCCTGGGTGATTTCTCACTTTCCCTCTCTCTTTCTCTGGCAAGTGCACATGTGCTATAGCAAAAACCTAAAGAAAAAAAAGAAAGAAAGAAAGAAAAACAAAATATATGAACAAACCATAGACTGAGAGAAAATATTTACAATTATATACCTGACAAAGGACTTGTATCCAAGACATATAAACACATACAACTCGGTAATAAGAAAACAACCAACCAATTTTTTAAATGGGCAAATGATCTAAATAGACATTTAAGCCAAGAAAATATAGGATTAACTAATAAACACATGAATAGAAATTTAATACCAGTAGTCAATGGGTAGATGCAAATTAAAACCAACCACAATGAGATATCACTACACACCCACTAGACAAGCTAAAATCAAAAAATAAACAATACCAGGTGTGATTAAGAATGTGGGAAGATAAACCATCATGAATTATTGATGAGAATGTAAAATGGTACAGCTACTTTGGAAACAAGTCTGGTAGATTTTTCTCTCTCTTTTGTTTTAAGAATTATTTTATTTAACTTTATTTATTTATTTATTTTAATTTGAACAGAAAGGGACAGAGTAAGAAAGAGAGAGGAAAGTGAGAAAGCAAACCACCAGGCTTGGGACTTGAACCACGGTCAGTCATGTGGGAGTCCAGCACTCTTAACCACCACATCATCTGCCATCCCTGTGGCAGATTCTTAAAAAGTTAAGCATATACCTATTACGTGATGCAGTCATTTCACTCTTAGGAATCAACCCAAGAGAAACAAAAACCTGTTTCTATACAGACATGTCCATGAATGTTCACAGCAGCATTATTTATGACAAAAACTGGAATCAATCCAAATATCTATCAATTGATGAATAGATAATCAAAGTAGTCAATATCTATAAAATGGAATACTATTCAATGATTGAAAGAAACAAGGTAATAGATGCTATAACATGTATGCACCTCAAAAACATAATGCAATGTGAAAATAAACATAAAAGACTGTATTGTACAATTTTATTTATACAAAATATGTTTAAATAAATTTATAGAGACAGAGAACAGAACAAAAAGTTACCTAGGGTTAAGAATGTAAGTAGAGATTAACTACAAATGGGTACAAGAGAATGTTTTAGGATGATGCGAATGTTCTAAAATTTACTTGTAATGGGACCAGCAGGTGGCATGGTGGTTAAGGCGCTGGACACTCATGTTGCTGACCATGGTTCGAGTCCTGGACCTGGTGGCTTGCTTTCTCACTTTCCTCTCTATCTCTCTCTGTTGAAATGAAGGAAGGAATCAATGAATAAATAAATAAATAAATAAATCTAAAAAAAAAACCTTGAGATCAATAAAGGTAACATCTTAAAAAAAAAATTTACTTGTAATAATGACAGCTAAAGCCACTAAATTATAGTTACCATGGTTGAATTTCATTAAGTCTCAATTACACCTTAATGAAGTTGCTTTTAAGGAAATATCCAGAGCTGGTTCTGTAGCCTGGTGGTTAAAGCAACTAGATCCCACACAGCTGACTTGTGATTCTTGTTTCAGACCCAGCAGCTTGAGAAACACACCAGGCATGTGTGTGTGCATGCCCAAAATCCTGATAGGGTTGGAGGAGAAGGAACTGCAACGTGACCATTTCCCATGGGGAGCGCTTTCTTCTCCCTCACTCTCTTCTCTCTGGAGAGTGCACTCTCTGGCAAAACTAGAAATATATATATCCAAATGAATTATGAAAAGATGTTTAAGCTCAGTAATCAGGCAAATGAAAACTAAGATAACAAAAATGGCAGAAGTAAGGCAAAGATACGGAGCAAGAAGAACTTGTATACATTACTGTGTGAGTGGAAATAGGTACAACCATTCCAGAAAACAATTTGTCATAATTGCGCAAAGTTATACATACACATTATCTATAACCACCAAATCATTCCAAGGCAGTTAAACTAAATATTTAAGGCTTTCCAGATCACACATTCTCTGCCACAACTAATTCAGCTCTGCCCTTCTATTACAAAACAGCCACAGACAAAATGTAAACAAATGAATTTAGCTACATAACTATAAAACTGTACTTGCAAAAAGAGGTAGTGAGCAGGATTCGACCAGGATGTAGTAGTTTGTCAATCCTGCCCTAAAGAAATACTTACACAAGTGATCAACAGACACAAGAATTTTCACAGGATTTGTTCATATCAGTAGCAAACTGGGAACAACCCAAACGTGCACTTATAGGAGAGGTGATAAATACACTGTGACATATTCTCAAAATGACAGAGCAGTGAAAGTGAATTATCTTGTCACATACAACAATATGGATAAATCTTAGAAACAATGTTAAGTGAGAAAAACAATTCACAGAAGAGCTACAGATATGACTTAATCAGAGATGCAGAATTTAATGACACTTAGAAATAAACAGAGATGCAGAATTTAATGACACTTAGAAATAAACAAAACTAGGGACCAGCAAATGGCATAATGGTTACATCACTGGACTCCATGTAGTCCACCGCAGTTCAAGTCCTGGACCCAGTGGCTTAAAACTCACACCAGGCATGTAAGCATACCCAAAATCCCAAGAAGAGAATACAGGAGAAGGGACTGCGGCGTGCTATTCCCTCTGGTGGGTGATTTCTCACTTTCTATCTGTGTCTCCAGCAAGCACACATACCCTATAACAAAAATCTCTCTAAAGAAAAAAAGTAAATCAAATGTTGTTATATTCCTTGTATAAGAATATGGAAGTTAAAGAAAAACTATAGGTATAGGAAACTATAGGGAATGATGGAAATTCAAGACGGGGCCAACAGGTGGTGTGGTAGTTAAGGTGGTGAATTCTCACATGGCCAACAGTGGTTTGAGTCCCAACCTGGTAGGTTGCTTTATCACTAAACTTAAAATAATAATAATAATGATAAATCAAATAAATATTTTTTGAGAGGTTTTTGCTATAGGGCGCGTGCGCTCACCAGACAGACAGAGACAGAGAGACAGAAAGCGAGAAATCACCCCCTCTAGGGGTGATGTCCACACCTCAATCCTTTCTCCTCCATTCTCCTCCCGGGATTCTGGGAACGCACGCACACGCGCCCGGTGTGAGTTTAAGCCACTGGGTCCAGGACGCGTACGTGATGCAGTCATTTCACTCTTAGGAATCAACCCAAGAGAAACAAAAACCTGTTTCTATACAGACATGTCCATGAATGTTCACAGCAGCATTATTTATGACAAAAACTGGAATCAATCCAAATATCTATCAATTGATGAATAGATAATCAAAGTAGTCAATATCTATAAAATGGAATACTATTCAATGATTGAAAGAAACAAGGTAATACATGCTATAACATGTATGCACCTCAAAAACATAATGCAATGTGAAAATAAACATAAAAGACTGTATTGTACAATTTTATTTATACAAAATATGTTTAAATAAATTTATAGAGACAGAGAACAGAACAAAAAGTTACCTAGGGTTAAGAATGTAAGTAGAGATTAACTACAAATGGGTACAAGAGAATGTTTTAGGATGATGCGAATGTTCTAAAATTTACTTGTAATGGGACCAGCAGGTGGCATGGTGGTTAAGGCGCTGGACACTCATGTTGCTGACCATGGTTCGAGTCCTGGACCTGGTGGCTTGCTTTCTCACTTTCCTCTCTATCTCTCTCTGTTGAAATGAAGGAAGGAATCAATGAATAAATAAATAAATAAATAAATCTAAAAAAAAAACCTTGAGATCAATAAAGGTAACATCTTAAAAAAAAAATTTACTTGTAATAATGACAGCTAAAGCCACTAAATTATAGTTACCATGGTTGAATTTCATTAAGTCTCAATTACACCTTAATGAAGTTGCTTTTAAGGAAATATCCAGAGCTGGTTCTGTAGCCTGGTGGTTAAAGCAACTAGATCCCACACAGCTGACTTGTGATTCTTGTTTCAGACCCAGCAGCTTGAGAAACACACCAGGCATGTGTGTGTGCATGCCCAAAATCCTGATAGGGTTGGAGGAGAAGGAACTGCAACGTGACCATTTCCCATGGGGAGCGCTTTCTTCTCCCTCACTCTCTTCTCTCTGGAGAGTGCACTCTCTGGCAAAACTAGAAATATATATATCCAAATGAATTATGAAAAGATGTTTAAGCTCAGTAATCAGGCAAATGAAAACTAAGATAACAAAAATGGCAGAAGTAAGGCAAAGATACG
Organism: Tupaia belangeri chinensis; assembly: GCF_000334495.1. Classification (NCBI taxonomy): domain Eukaryota; kingdom Metazoa; phylum Chordata; class Mammalia; order Scandentia; family Tupaiidae; genus Tupaia; species Tupaia belangeri. The sequence goes on from NW_006160128.1 coordinate 2,322,319, forward strand.
GAGCAAGAAGAACTTGTATACATTACTGTGTGAGTGGAAATAGGTACAACCATTCCAGAAAACAATTTGTCATAATTGCGCAAAGTTATACATACACATTATCTATAACCACCAAATCATTCCAAGGCAGTTAAACTAAATATTTAAGGCTTTCCAGATCACACATTCTCTGCCACAACTAATTCAGCTCTGCCCTTCTATTACAAAACAGCCACAGACAAAATGTAAACAAATGAATTTAGCTACATAACTATAAAACTGTACTTGCAAAAAGAGGTAGTGAGCAGGATTCGACCAGGATGTAGTAGTTTGTCAATCCTGCCCTAAAGAAATACTTACACAAGTGATCAACAGACACAAGAATTTTCACAGGATTTGTTCATATCAGTAGCAAACTGGGAACAACCCAAACGTGCACTTATAGGAGAGGTGATAAATACACTGTGACATATTCTCAAAATGACAGAGCAGTGAAAGTGAATTATCTTGTCACATACAACAATATGGATAAATCTTAGAAACAATGTTAAGTGAGAAAAACAATTCACAGAAGAGCTACAGATATGACTTAATCAGAGATGCAGAATTTAATGACACTTAGAAATAAACAGAGATGCAGAATTTAATGACACTTAGAAATAAACAAAACTAGGGACCAGCAAATGGCATAATGGTTACATCACTGGACTCCATGTAGTCCACCGCAGTTCAAGTCCTGGACCCAGTGGCTTAAAACTCACACCAGGCATGTAAGCATACCCAAAATCCCAAGAAGAGAATACAGGAGAAGGGACTGCGGCGTGCTATTCCCTCTGGTGGGTGATTTCTCACTTTCTATCTGTGTCTCCAGCAAGCACACATACCCTATAACAAAAATCTCTCTAAAGAAAAAAAGTAAATCAAATGTTTTTATATTCCTTGTATAAGAATATGGAAGTTAAAGAAAAACTATAGGTATAGGAAACTATAGGGAATGATGGAAATTCAAGACGGGGCCAACAGGTGGTGTGGTAGTTAAGGTGGTGAATTCTCACATGGCCAACAGTGGTTTGAGTCCCAACCTGGTAGGTTGCTTTATCACTAAACTTAAAATAATAATAATAATGATAAATCAAATAAATATTTTTTGAGAGGTTTTTGCTATAGGGCGCGTGCGCTCACCAGACAGACAGAGACAGAGAGACAGAAAGCGAGAAATCACCCTCTAGGGGGGATGGCCACACATCAATCCTTTCTCCTCCATTCTCCTCCCGGGATTCTGGGAACGCACGCACACGCGCCCGGTGTGAGTTTAAGCCACTGGGTCCAGGACGCGAACCGCAGTCGACCACGTGGGAGTCCAGCGACATAGCCATTACACTAACTGCTGGTCCCCAAATAAATATATTTTTAAAATTCAGGATGAAGTTTACCTCTCAAAAAAAGGCAAAAAGTGTCAGACAGTGGCACAGCAGGAAAACATGATGCTCTGCAAGGCAATCCCACATGGGAAGGTTCTCAGTTCAAGTCTGGAGACCTCTTTGAATATACTGGGCATGTGTATGACCATGATCTGAGGCTGGCTGAAGGCTGGAGTTGGGTCATGGCATAAACACCCTGTTGGGGGTGCTGTCTTTCTCACTTTCTCTCTCTCTCTTGCTCTGTCCATCTCTAGTCAAATTGAAATAAATAAATAAATTATGTGAAATATGATCATTTTTTTTTTTTTTTTTTTTTGGAGAGGTTTTTGCTACAGGGCGCGTGCGCTCGCCAGACAGACAGAGAGAGACATAGAGACAGAAAGCGAGAAATCACCCCCCAGAGGGGATGGTCACGCCGCAATCCCTTCTCCTCCATTCTCCTCCTGGGATCTTGGGCACGCACGCACACGCACCCGGCGTGAGTTTTAAGCCACCGGGTCTGGGACGCGAACCATGGTCGACTACGTGGAAATCCAGCGACATAGCCCCTACACTAACTGCTGGTTCCCAATATGATAATTCTTAAAAAAAAAAAAAACTTTGGGATCAGGACCAGCAGATGATATAATGGTTATGTCGTTGAACTCCCATATGAGTTCTGGACCCAGCAGCTTGAAACTCACGCCAGGTGCATGTCCATGTATGCCCAAAAATCCCAAGAGGAAAATGGAGGAGAAGGGATTATGGCATGGCCATCCCCTGGAAGGTGATTTCTCCTTTTCTGTCTCCCTGTCTTTCTGTGTCTCTCTGGCAAGTGCACACTCCCAATAGCAAAAATCTCTCTAAAAAATTTTAAAAAGAAAAAAACTTTGGGACCAGCCTGTGACTTCATGGTTAAGGCAGCTGAATCCCACATGGGCCAGTGCATGGTTCAAGTCACAAACAGCGGCTTGAGAAACATGCCGGGCACATGTGGATGCATGTCCAATATCCCAAAAGAAGAGAGAAATGGAGAAGAAGGAATTACAGCATGACCATTACCCATCGGGCAGGGGGATGCCTTCTCATTTTCCCTCTTTCTCCCTCTCTGTCTCTCTCCAGCAAGGGTACAAACACTCTAGTGTGGGAGAAGAAAAATAAAGAAAAAAAAATTGTTTTAATATAGAAGGTATACTGATATACTCTCTGTACTCCACTGAAAAACCCAAAATGATTGAAGAGGCTATCTGTAGCTAGAACAGAAAATAGAGAACTTTCCACTAAAAAACAGGGTATTTTCATTACAAGTTACCCAACCAGATGATAACAAAACACCTAAAAGTCTTGTAACTTCCCCTGGAATTCCAAAAAATTCTGATAAGCAGCCAGCAGGTGGCATGGTAGTGAAGACACTGGATCCCACTTGGCTGACCGTGGTTCAAACTCCAGACCTGGCAACTTGAAAATCAAACTAGGCACATGTGTGTGCCCAAAATCCTGAAAGGATAATGAAGGAGAAGGGACTGCGGCATGGCCGTTGCCCCTGGGGGTGATTTCTCACTTTCTCTTTCTTTGTCTCTCTCTGGTGAGTGCATACACTTTAAAGCAAAAACCTAAAAAAATCATTGATAACTGGCAAGTGAAAAAGCATTTATACAATTATAAAATAAGTTTGTTTTTGGGGTTTTTTTTTGTTTTTGTTTTTGTTTTGTTTTGTTTTGTTTTTGCTATTTGAACGACTAAGTTTATAACTGGATTACTATTGCTACAAACCCTATTTGAGCAGGTCTAACTTGATCCCAAAAAAGATTAGGTAAAATATTATCTAGCACCATCTGGTGGCAGTACACTACAACAGCAACAGGAGGTTCTTTTTATTTTTTTTTAAAACTAACTTACTCATTCACGTTTTTTTAGTTTTCATTTATTTATTTTATAGAAAATAAGAGACCAGTGCTCTCAATAGAGTCTTATGCCAAGATGGCCTGCTCAATCCCCTCAAGTCACCCAGGATCATGGGGACCCACCTATCAATTACTGTTCCACAGAGAACCAAATCAAGATCTTCCACATGGAGCCAGCCTGTGCAGATAGTGGTTAAGGCAGCTGAATCCAACATGGCTGACTGTGAGGTTCAAGTCTGGCTTGCAGCTTAAAAACCATGTCAATCGGGCCAGTAGTTGATGTGGTGGTTAAGGTACTGGATTCCCACAGGGCTGACCACAGTTTAAGTCCTGTACCTGGCAGCTTTAAACTCATGCCAGGCATGTATGCATGTGTTCCCAAAGTCCCAGGACAGGGATGGAGGAGAAGAGATTGTGCCATGGCTACCCCAGTAGGGGGTGTTTTCTCACTTTCCCACTCACTGTCTCTCTCTCTCTGTCAAGCACACACACCCTATGGCAAAAATCTAATTAAAAATAGAAGGACAATAACAAAAGAAAAGTGCTGGCACCTGTGTATACACACCTAACATCCCAAAAGAATAGAGAAGGGACTGTGGCATGGCCACTCCCCTGGTGGGGATGCTTTCTCATTTTCCCTCTCTCTGTCTCTTTCTCTGGTGACTGCACACATTCTCTGGCAAAATTTTTAAAAAATAAACACCTTCCACATGGATCTGGCATCCCTTGAGCAGCACATGATTTGCTGTACTACCAAGCCAATATACCAACTATTTCATAGGTATTTACTAGGCATAGCTCATATATATCTGCAAATCTGTTGTCTTGGAAGATGGAAAATAAAATAAGGCATTAACATCTGTTCTAGTCCACTCTGTTGGCAATAACAGAAAATACCTGAAACTGGGTGATTTATAAAAATAGAAGTTTGGGAGACCAGTAGTTGGTGTCATGGCTATGTCACTGAACTCCCATGTAGCTGACCACAGTTTGAGTCCCGGACCTGATGGTTTAAACTCACACCGGGCATGTGTGCGTGCATGCCCAAGATCCCGAGAAGAGAATGGAAGAGAAGGGATTGTGGCATGGCCATCTCCCCCAGGAGGTGATTTCTCGCTTTCTGTCTCTCTATCTCTGTCTTTCTGGTGAGCACACGTGCCCTATAGCAAAAACCTCTCCAAAAAAAAATAGAGGTTTGGGGCCAGCAGGTGGCATGGTGATTGGGGCACTGGACTCTCACATGGCTGACTGTGGTTCGAATCTTGGACCTGGTAGCTTGATTTCTCATTCTTTCTCTTTCTTTCTCTTTCTTTCTGTCTCTGGTGAGCGCACATGCACTATAGCAAATTAAATAATAATAAAATTAAATAACTAATTCTTTAAAATATATTTATGTGTATATACACATATAAGAAATGAGGTCTACTCAGCTCATGGCTTGGGACTGCATCCAGCAAGGGTCTACTTGCTAGTAGGTAACACGGCAGACAGAAAAAGTGAACATGTCTATGTCCATGTTTCTCTTCTCATTCCCTCTCTATATAATCCCACCAAGCTTCAATCATAGGGACCCCACCCTGATGACCTTAATCCTAATCTCCTCCCCAAAAGCCCTACTCCCTTTCAACATCATAGTCACACTGAGTTTTCACCCACCTATTTCCATTATAATATTAAAATGGTACATTAAACTCGCTCACCAAATTTTAACACATGAATTTGGGGGGGACATATTCAAACTATATAATATCCAAGTAGAGTCTTTATCATAAAGGAAAAAATAGCTATTGTTAAATTATAATTATCAGAATGTGAAAAAAAAGTCTATTCTTTTTTATTTTTTCTTTTACTGCCATAGGCTACATGTCCTCACCAGAGAGAGAAAGCACCCCACAATGGGGTATGGTCACACTACAATCTTCCTTCTTCCATTCTTCCATCCTACCAGGATTTTAGGCATGCACATGTGTGTGCACGCACACACATACACAAAAACACACAGCATGTTTTTCAAGTAGTCGGGGCTGAGACTCAAACTGTGGTAGGCCATGTGGGATTTGGCTCCCTTAATCACTGTCCCACTGAGCTGGCTCAAGAGTCTGCTCTTGTTTAATTTGCTGAAAGTTTCTATGCTCCTAGAGCCTTCAGGCAAAAGTTCTCAGGAATGAATTGGTAAACACAGGCTAACAAGTTGCCACATCCATTAGTACACCAATATAGTTTTCAAGTAAAACACCTATAGTGGTTTTAAAATGTCTTAAAATTCTTGACACTTCTTCCATCAAAAGGCAGAACCTAATTTCCCTCTCCCTGAATATGGAATGGACTTAATGATTCACTTCTAATGAAGAGAATGTGGCAGAAGTAATGGTGTGGAACTTTCCGAGCAAGAGCATCAAAGGCATTACCACTTCCCTTTTGCATTCTCCTGGGCCACTCACCCTGAGAGAAGTCATCCATCATGTCCTGTGAGACTCACACAGCATGTAGAGAGCCCACATGGGGACAAAGGTAGCCTCCTGCCAGCAACCAGCAACTTACCAGTCATGTGAGTGGGTCCCTAGGAAACAAACTCTCTAGCTTCAACCAAGCTTCAGATAGGGAAACCCTTGTATCGCCAAGCTAAGCCACTCCCAAAGACACTGAGAAGTAACATGTTTATTGTTGTTTAACTTGCTGGTTTTGGAATAACCTGATACATAACAATATTAACTCATACAATAACCTATCACTTCCTCAGACCAAATGTTATTCACAACTGGAAGCAAAAATAGCACACTTTAGTTTAATACTGTAATTTGCCCATATGCTAGGAAAATTTCAAATTTTCCTTTCTGATATATTAAGTAGTTATTGCTTTTTTTTTTTTTTTTTTTTTTGCTATAGGGCACTAAAGATTTGCCAGAGAGGAAGAAAGAGAGAAAGCACCCCTAGTGGAAATGACTACACCACAATCCCTTCTGTTTCATTTTCCTCTTGGGATTTTGGACACATACACACACGCCCAGCTTGTGTTTCAAGCTGCTGGGTCCAAAACTCAAATCAGTCAGTCAGATATGTGGGATTCAGCTATCTTAACCACCACACCACCTGGCTGGCCAGTAGTGATCTTTTCATTTCTCCCAAACTGTTTCATAATAACATTTTATAACATTCATCACTTTCTAACTTGATTCAAAGAAACAGCAACCTAAACATATTTGAGTAATTCAGCAAGGTTTTTGAACACTTACTTGCAAAACAATTATACTGGGTACTGAATCTCCACCATACAGTTGAAGTATTTATGCTTTAATTCAGATTAATGCTCATGAAATAGTTTATGTTTCCTAACTAAACTTTTTCCATTGGCTCTGAAGATTATAGGTCACTGGAGGAAGGTTTGGAAAGTTTTTTGTGTACCTCGGTGAGGGATCCACAAGCCACACCACCATGCAGAGCTTCATCCAAAGCAGGAAGAGTAGTAGATAAGAATGCTGGTGAGAGATGAGCAGACCTTTGTGTCTTTAGTCCATAAGCCTGATCAAGAAAAAGATTAAGATCTTTTCAACCTTCATTTCTATTCAATAACATAAACCAACTCCAGATCTCTAAGTTTTAGTAGCTATAACCCCAATCCACCTTTTTTCTCCTTTATTTTGCATTGGTTCAACAAATATTTCTCAGGTCAGAGATTGAGCTAGATTATTGGGACATAATACAACAGATAGCACCCCTGCTATCTCAATATGTAGTCAACAAGGGACTATGAAATTGGGAGTATAAGGGCCAGCAGGAGGCGTGATGGTTAAGGTGCTGGACACTCCCACATGGCCTACCACAGTTCAAGTCCCAGACCTGGTGGCTTGCTTTCTCACTTTCCTCTATATGTGTGTGTGTGTGTGTGTGTGTGTGTGTGTGTGTGTGTGTGTCTGGTCAAAGTAAAATGAATGAATGAATGAATGAATAAATAATTCTTTTTAAAAAAAGATATTGGGGCTAGAAACTGGGCAATTAGAGTAAAATTAAGAAGAGATATATGATAGAGAAAGTGGAAACATAGAAACAGTACTCCTGATCTAGATTCTGTGATTCAGGAAGACTTCATGTAAGAACTGGATGTCGAAGTTAAAATTTTAAACAACTGGGGACAGCAGGTGGTGTGGCGGTTAAGACAGCTGAAATTCCCACATGGCTAAGCCATGGTTTGAGTCCTAGACACAGCAGCTCGAAAATCACAACAAATATACAGATAAATAAATAAATGATTTTTTTTTAATTTTGAAATAACTGTTAGATAAGAAAAAGGAGTGTGAATGTTTTCACCAAAGAGGACAGAGTATACAAAGGAAGGCCAAGGAACAAGAAAGAAAGGAAATGGAAACTAACAAAAACTACAAAAAAATGAAGAGTTCATTTCGAACACCTGAAAGACGGAGTGCGGTCACAATGTACCAAGCGATGAGATGAAATCATGAAGAGCTTTGTTGAAGTTTGGACTTTATACTGAGAGGAAAAAGGAATGACTCAATTTATTTATCATTTCAAACTCAGGTTTATTAGTGAAGAATAGCTTGAATAAGGGAAGAAATGAACTACCAAGAGATATCCATGAATCCCTGGAAAGTGTCTGTGAGTGTTACTTTCTCTGGAAAAAAGATTTTTTGCAAATGCGATCCAGCTAAAGATCCTGACATGAGGAGATAATCCAGGATTATCTAGATGGGCCCTAAGTGCCATCACACATATCCTTTTAAGAAGATGCAGAGTGCCAGCAGGGGGGTAGTGTTTAAGGTGCGGGATTCCACATGGCCAACAGTTCACTCTGAGTCTCAGACCTGGCAGATTGAAAAACACGCCAGACACATGTGCACTGGTGCCCAAAATCCTAAGAGGGGAATAGAGAAGAAGGGATTGTGGCATGGCCATCTCCTCTGGGGCAGAGGGGGTGATCTCTTACTTTCCCTCTCTCTCTTTCTCTCTCTGTCTCTCTGGCAAGTGCATACATCCTATAGCAACAATGAAAACTTAAAAACAAAGAGAAATAGAGGCGGAGGGCCAGCTGGTGGCATTGTGATTAAGGCAGCCGGACCCCCTGTGGATGACTGCTTGGATAGAGTCCCAGACCTGACAACTTGTGAAACACACCAGGCATGTGTGCATGAGTGCCCAAAATCCCAAAATAAGGGAGAGGTGAAGAAGAGGGGATTGTGGAATGACCATCCCCCATGGGGGGTGTTTTCTTACCCCACCTTCCAGGTACCATATCTCTCTGGCAAAGGATTTGCCTCTGGAAAATCAAAAAGAAAAAGAAAGGAAGGAAGGAAGGAAGGAAGAAAGGAAGGAAGGAAGGAAGGAAGGAAGGAAGAAAAAGGCAGAGAGATTCAATATACAGAGGAAATGGGAGATGGTACAAAGAAGCAGCCACAAGCTAAGGATATTAATAGTCATCAAAAGCTAGAAGAGTTGGGACCAGCAGTTAGCGCAATGGCCATATCGCTGGACTCCCACGTAGTCAACCACAGTTTGCGTCCTGGACCCAGTGGCTTAAAACTCATGCTGGCCTCGTGTGCGTGCGTGCCCAAGATCCCGAGAGGAGAATGGAGGAGAAGGGATTGTGATGTGGCCATCCCCCCTGGGGGGTGATTTCTCTCTTTCTGTCTCTATGTCTCTCTCTGTCTGTAAAAGCGCGGCCCCAGTAAAAAAAACCCCCAAAAAAAAAAAAAAAAAAAAAAAGCTGGAAGAGTCAAGGAATGGATTACCCCCTAGAGCCTCTGGAGAGAATACAACTCTGCCTATAGCTTAATTTTGGATCTCAGGCTTCCAAAAGCATAAGAGAATACATTTCTTTTGTTTGAAGCCACCCAGTATTTGGTATTTTGTGTTGGAATTGCCCCAGGAAATTAATACATAAAATTTTTGAAGAGAAAGGATAATGATACATCATTGTCATTATCATTTCACAAATCATTCAGTGTTGTTTTTGAAGAATAGCCTGAAGGTGAATAGATAATACTGGAAGCTGGAAATGTGTCAGAAAGTTAGTGTAACTGAAGAAAAATAAAGATGGCTTAACCGGGATAATGGTAGTGGGAATAGCAATGTATCTAAAACCAGGAACATAGTATCTCTGCAGATTTTCTAATAGAAAAAAATCCTGAAATTCTCCTGTTTTCTTAGTATAAGTGTTTGTCCACAGGAAATTATACAAGACTTTGCTCATGTTATTCATTGGTTTTAATAGTACTGTTGTATTTAGAACTATAAAATGTAATGGTCTACAAGAAAATTTATTTTTAAAATTAATTATTACTAACATTTTGGAATGCTGATATTTTATCTAATTTTTTAAAATGTTTTATTAAATGGGGCCTGATGGTGGCATAGACATGATGCTCTGCGAGGCTGACCCACATGGGAGGGTTCATGTACCTACCCTGAGTACGCCGGGTACCACTGCACATTACCACTGCATCACCAGGGCTGACCCACCTGCCTTCTTCCTATATATACTTTCATATACTTTTTAAACAATCCCTCATCTACTCCCATGACTTTAGCTACCATATTTACACAATGACTCCAAAGTGCATACTTCTAGTGCAGGCTCTCCTTCAAGGTCCAGGTCCAGATAATTAACTGCCTATTTCTTATCGCCCTAAATTTGCAAAACTGAGACAGTACTAAATTGAATTCATGATTTGCCTCCCTCAACCTGTTCCTCTTCCAATATTTCTTACTTTAAGAAATGGTCCTTCTGTGTTTTTCTTTTTTTTTTATATGTAGTAAATAAACTTTATCTGTTCTTCTGGATGACATTGCCAACAGTCACAGATTCGCATACAATACAGTTATGTATTGACTATTTACAATTTATGATAGTATTTTTTTATCTTCTGAAAAATATAGGTACAAAGGCTAAGCAAACAATGAGGTACTGCCATTTGGGATTCATCATATGGTCTAGCTTAAAGAACTAGTCTTTAGCAAATATTCAACAAATCAATCTGGAGAAAATAGGCAATTAAATGCTCTAATTTATCAGAATGTTTTTCAAAGAAAAATCAGAGAAGCATCTGTGACACCTTCCTTCTTCACTGCTACCCAAAGTCAAATGATTGCCAAATCCTATTAATCTACCACCTGAATATTTCTTATACTAGCCAACATTATACCCTCTGCATTAATAATTATAGTAATAATCCAAATCACAATCACTATCTAAAATATGGTAATAAATACCAAAATAGATCCTACTACCTACATACAAGAATATTTTCTTGCTCCTTTTCAATCAATATACACTTGTCTATGTTCAAGACTGATTTTTTTGTTTTTCATTTTTTTTTTTTTTTTTTTGGTAAGAGGCTGTGTGCACTCATCAGAGAGTGAGTGCACATGGGGTGTGGTCATGCCATAATCTCTTCTCCCTTTTGCAATCCCATCAGGAATCTGGGTATACATGCACACATACCCAGTGTGTTTTTCAAGCCACCAGGCCAGAATTTGAACCATGGCTGGCCATGTGGGATCTGGCTACCTTAACTGCTGTAATGTGGGGCTGCCCCAAGACTGGATTTGAAAGGATTTATATTAGATTATACCCCTTTATGACCTCCCATTGCTCTTACAATATAAAGTTCAAAATCCTTACTATGGTATACAAGGCCCTTGTAATCTGACTCCTGCTTACTTCTCTGCTTCATCTCTGGCCACTTTCTGACTTACTCTTTTTTTCCATGCGTATGAGCTTAATTTCATCACCAAACAAGCACCATTCTCCTTCTCGTCACAAGACCTTGCATCTGCTATTCCCAATGGCCAAGAATTCTTCTTTGCCAACTTTTCTCCCCTACTCCTTTACCTCTCTTACCTCTTGATCCTGCACATTTTAGCTGAAATAGTGCTTCACTGAGGGAGTCCTCCTGATACCCAAAATAAGTAATGTCCCTTGTTATTAAGTTTCACAGCTCTGTACTTTTCCTTCACAGAACTTAGTGCTTCTATAATTAACTATTTGTTTCTGTAATTATTTGTTTAATGTCTGATTCCCCCCCCCAACTAGGCTATAAATCATATGATGGCAGGAATTTTATAATCTTGTTCCATGACATTTCTAGTACTAGACAAAGTCCCTGATACATAGTTGGCACCAAGTAAATACGGATTGAAGGAATAAATTATTGCATACATAAATAAATAACTGAACAAAAAGGTCTTTCTGCAAGAGATGAATTAAAGCTAAATCAATGTTTAAGGCAGTACTTACATATAAAGAATGCCACAACAGGGAATGTCAACCAAAGAAGAAAGAAGACTTCTTAAATTATATTTGAATAGTATTGAGATTGCAGCTAGAAATGGTGATGGAAATAGAAACCAAAATGGAATATCCTGCCCATATTCCCTTATGTAACCGTTTAGCTGGAAATGTATCATAGATACTGACCAATGAGAATGACAGATGCCAAATTAAAAGGTTTTCCTAGTGCTTTATAACCTTCAAAATAGTAACAGGTTAATTTGAATCTAGTCACAGAATTATCATATAATATCTGAACTTTCTATCATCTCCTAGAACCCAAAGAGAGCCATTTGAAGAAAAAAAACTATCATAAAACTAAGATTAGCATCATTTTCTTTCTTTCTTTCTTTCTTTCTTTGTTTCTTTCTTTCTTTCTTTCTTTCTTTCTTTTTTTAAGAGCGACTTTTGCTATAGGGCACATGCGCTCACTAGAGAGACAGAAAGTGAGAAATCATCCCGCCTTCCAGGGGGGATGGCCACACAGCAATCCCTTCTCCTCCATTCTCCTCTTGAGATTTTAGGCATGCACCTACACATACCCAGCTTGAGTTTTAGGCTGCCAGGTCTGGGACTTGAATCACAGTCAACCACATGGGAGTTCAGCAATATAACCACTACACCATCTGCTGGGACTGCATTATTTTCTAACTCCAAGTCTAATTCTCCTTCTGATTATTCTGTCTTTAAAATATTTTCCTTTGGGAGCTAGCAGGTGGCATGCTGGTTAAGGCACTGGACTCCCACATGGCTGATCACAGTTTGAGTCCCAGTCCTGGCAGCTTGTTTTCTCACTTTCCCTCTCTCTCTCTCTCTCTCTCTATCTCCCTCTGGTGAGCACATGTGCCTATAACAAATAATAATATAATAATAATAATAATAAATTTTTGAGAGGTTTTTGCTATAGGGCACGTGCACTCACCAGACAGAGACAGAGAGAGAAAGCGAGAAATCACTCCCCAGGGGAGATGGTCACGCCACAATCCCTTCTCCTCCATTCTCCTCTTGGGATCTGGGGCACGCATGCACATGCGCCTGGCGTGAGTTTTAAGCCACCAGGTCCAGGACATGAACCGTGGTCGACTACATGGGAGTCCAGCGACATAGCCATTACACTAACTGCTGGTCCCTAAATTAACAATTTTTTAAAAAGATATTTTCTTTTGAGAGTCAGCAGATGGAATGGAGGTTAAGGCACCAGACTCCAACATGGCCAACTGTGGTTTGAGTCTCAGACCTGGCAGCTTAAAAATCATGCCAGGCACATATACAAGCATGTCCAAAATCCCAAGTGGAGAATGGATTGCAGTGTGGCATCTCACCTAGGGGGATGATTTCTCACTTTCCCTCTCTTTCTCTCTCTCCCTCTCTGGAGAGCGTATATATCCTATGGCAAAAACCTTAAAGTAAATAAATAAAGATACCTTCCTTTGATCATAAGCTAAATTCAGATATTTTATCTATTTGTTGTTTTCAGAAGTTTAAAATGACACTGACATTTCTTTCTTTATTCTTTCTTCAGACAATTGCATCCTACTTCATTGCTCAGAGGTTACCACTGGTTCGATATACTACAGCAAGATAGATAATTTAGAATCCGCATAAATAGATATATTTGCAAAGCACTAAGCACTTTTAGGTAACTCTTATTCTGGGAAAAACAAGATCTTTTCTACCATAAACAAAACCTATATTTTGAAAAGTTACAGTCATGACATAGAAAGTGTGAAAAATAGTATAATTTGATGAGGGCTCGTTATAAAAGACTTTGACTTTTCTCAAGAGTAAAGATACATTTTTAAGTGTCACTTATGAAATCAGGCAGCATGTCTAAGTACAGTGATATATATTTTATGATGTAGAGGAAATGATGGCAAAGGTCAGTATTTCAGAAAAAAAGGGGCATTCTAAAATTGAGAGTATAGCTGATCCTTGAACAATAGAGGTTTGAACTGAACAGGTCCACTTATATGTGAATCCTTTTCAGTATTTATACTGAAAAATACAGTATAGGACTGTAAATATATTTTTTCTTCCTTATGATTTCCTTAATAACATTTTATTTTCTGTAGCTAACTGTCTTGTAGGAATACAGCATATGACACACCTAACATACAAAGTATATCTTACTCAACTATGTATGCTATCAGTAAAGCCTCTGGTCAAGAGTAGTAGTTAAGCTTTGGCAAAGTCACAAGTTATGGTGGGAAGTAACAGGTGGCATGGAGGTTAAGGCAGCTGTATTCCACATAGCCGGCTCTGCAGTTCAAGTCCCAGACTGACAGCTTAAAAATCACAACAGGAATGTGTGGGTACATGCCCAAAATCCTGAGAGAAGAAAGAACTGCAGTGTGGCCGTGCCCCCTAGGGGGTGATTTCTTACTTTCCCTCTCTCTCTGTCTCTGTCACTCTGTGATGAGCCCATGTACTCAATAGCAAAAACTAAAACAAGGTAGAAAATGATTACACATGGATTTTCGACCTTGCAGGGGATTGACGCTCTATCCCAGCATTGTTCAAGTGTCAATGTACTGGGTCATCAGGAAAGTCATGACACATTTTGTATAAAAAACCAGAAAGTATGTCATGACTTTCCCAACGACCTAATACATTATCATTTAACCAGGAGCACTCAAATTCTAACCAAACACACCACAGAGAAAGATGACCTTTTGAAATACCACTATAGGCTACAGAAAAAAATGTTAAATTCCTGATGCCTCCTAATTCTCATAATTAAGAACTGTCTCCCTTGAGCTTATAAACTACATAAATACTTTACAAATACTCTCATTGAAAGACTAACTCTATGGTAGAAGACTTGATAGTTTTGATAGCTTTTGCCTCATCTCCAAAAAAGTTTTTTTTAATATTTTCCCCATGATTATTTCTGTATTTATTCATTCATTCATTTTTTTATTTTAATATGACCAGAAACAGGGATAAAGAGAGAGAGAGAGAGAGAAAGTGAGAAAGCAAGCCACCAAGTCCAAGACTTGAACCGTGGTCAGCCATGTGGGAGTGTCCAGCACCTTAACCACCACGTCACCTGCTGGTCCCCAAAAAAGATTTTAAATAAGATAGAGAATCATTCCATAATCAAATCATAACAAACATTATACATATACATGTATATACCGTTTGCATCTGTGGGGCACAGGCCCTGCTGACCGTATACAGAAGTTCATGGACACCTTGATAACTCAGGCCAGTCATCTTCATAAGCTCCAAAGGAGACAGGCATAAAAAGTCCTAAAGAGACATAAAGAGAATATTTTAAACATAGATGTATAACAAAGATACTAGAATTAAAAAGAAACTTTCCACTAATACTGTCCATATATAAATAAAAGTATAATATATTGCATACCAAAGATATATGTGTTCCTTATAGGAATTTCCCAAAAAAAATGCCTTAACTAAAAGATGCAACAACATAGTCTTATTTTCTAATTAGTTAGCATAAAGGAAAGAGAGTCCATCTAATAACATCACAGCAGCAACAAACAACCCAGGTTTAACGAGCACTGCCCTTGTGCCAGAAAGATTCTGTGTATAAACATATGCCCAGAAAGAATCAGATTGAAACAGAATTTCCTTCTAAGATAGGAGTTCATTCAGAGAAAGTGTGTGATAATTAAGAAAGAATAAAATTGACTATGGAATGAAATGCTAAATTTCATACTTTTAAGAGCATTTTGAAGTATAAACAGGAGAATTATTAAATGTACACAGTAGCACAAAAGATAACTTTAATACACAAAGCAATTTTTAAAAATTGCAGGACAGGGAATGAGCAGTTAGCATAATGGCTATGTTGCTGGACTCCCACGTAGTAGACCGCGGTTCACATTCCGGACCTGGTGGCTTAAAACTCACGCCGGGCACGTGTGCGTGCATGCCCAAGATCCCGACAGGAGAATGGAGGAGAAGGGATTGTGGCGTGGCCATCCCCCCTGGGGGGTGATTTCTCGCTTTCTGTCTCTATGTCTTTGTCTGGCGAGCACACGTACCCTATAGCGAAAAACCTCTCAAAAAAAAAAAAAAATTGCAGGACATTCTGAAAATGTCTTATTAAGGATAAAATCCTAAGACATAAACTCCAAATCTTATTTGCCCTCCCAAGAGGGTTTTGCTTCACACTGTGTTTAAAAATGCAACATATGCTCTGTACATTTCTCAGGCCCCATCAATAAGAAAATTGTCCTAACTACTAATTTCTCTTACTTTCAAGAGAAATTATCCACTTTGAGTACCATCTCCTCATTTAAGTCATTTTTCTCATGTAACTACAAAATTTATTTTAGGTGGGTAAAACTTTAGACCCCCCCCCAATAAAGGATACAGGTGCACTTCATCTTATACCATGACCATTCTTCTTCCAAATGCAAAATATTAAATTTGGGCAAATAAAATCGCATTTGAAAATGCAACCTAAGTGGCTATTGTTTACAATTAGCCTATGGAAAAGCACCATCATTTATCTTTTTTCTTTTTGTACACTCAAGTTTTCATATTTCAGGCTTAAAAGTTATAAGGTATACTTAAAGATAATTTTTATACAAAATTTTTCACTGAAAAAATTTTTTTAATTTTTACCTGGCAGGTAACAATCTGATGTCTGCTCAGACGGTCACATAATTCTTGTGATAAACCCACTCGTCTTAGCTTCTTGCTACCCATGTCTCCAGATACAGCAAAGAAGAACCTTCGTAACATAAATAAAGCAACATAAGAATGGGTGGGCTGCAGATGGTGGTGCTACCACATGGGAGGGTTCTAGGTTTGCATCCAGACACCTCCCTGAGTATGCCAGGCACATGTGTGCCCACAGCTGGAGACCAGCTGGTGCTAGGAGTAGATCACAATTCTGGGGCCCTGTTGGAGGTGCTGTCTGTCTCTCTGTTTCTCTCACTCATGGAGAAAATGAATAAGCTTTCAAAGAAAGAGAGAGAAAGAACGAAAGTAACAAGCAATGGTGGTTGGGCTACCCAAAACACTCTGCAAAAATAAAAATTTACAATTTCACATTTATATTGCATCTTAAGATTTTTCAGTGAGAGCCAGCAGGTAGTGTGGTGATTAAGGCACTGGATCCCACATGGTTGACTCTGTGGTTTGAATCCCAGACCCAGCAGCTTAATCAATATGCCAGGTATGTGTGCTCAAAACCCTAAAACGAAAATGGAGGTGAAGCCTTGCAACATTGCCATCCCTCTTGCAGTGGGAGGAGGGAAGAGGATGATTTCTCACTTTCTCTCTGTCTCTCTCTGATGGAGTGCACATGTCCTACAGTTTAAAAAAAATAAATTCAATAGATTCACAAGTTTTATTTGGATTTGTAATTAACCTTCAAGGCATATTTCCAAACAGTACTCCTAGAAAGTCTTCACTTTCCCTGTGCTGTAATAACAGGTAAATTTATTAAGCACCTACTATAAACCAGGTACCGTTCCAAAGCTTTACCTAAATTATCATACTTCATCTTCTCAACAACCCTACAAAGAAAGTAGACTATTGGCGCCTTTTTTAAAGATGAGGAAACTCAAGCCTGAAAGTATTAACTGGTCCATTGTCATTAGAAAAGTCAAACAGTAGACCTAGGATTTGAACTCAGGCAGTCTGACTCTGAGATCTATCCTCTTAAGAATTATACTCTACTGCAATTCCATAATCCTCTGTAACCCTTCTCTTTTTTGAGAGTCAGAACAAACCTTCTGAATCAAATGAGATCTTATGATTGCAGATGCTACCGTAAACAGAAATTGTTTATTTCACTAACTTCTTACATTCCCACACAAAAATCCCTCTCTTATTGTATCCTGCTAGGGGTAAACGAAATGTATAACATATCTCAGAGAGCTACAACAGAATCACTGAGATTCTCTTAATAATGCATGCAGAGAGGATGTGTATCACATCAAGATGGCAAGAGTAGAAACAGGGACTCTTCACTGTTTCAGGAAATAATGCAACATAATCATCAGAAAAGAAGTAATATTTTAGAACAAATATCTACCTAAGAAGATAAATATCTATTTCCAACACTATGGCCCAAATTTCTTTTTAACACCTAAAATCTCTAAATAAGATTAACCCATTCTCTCTCTCTGTCTCTCTCTCTCTCACACGCTCCTCCCACAAACAGAAAATACATCCTGTTCATTTATCTCAGTGGGGATTTGTTAGTATTGCTTTGTTTCCTCAATAGAAAATATGCCTAGTGACGTCTGCCATATCATGGCCTAGTGTCTTTCCAGGTAAGATAGTTCTAGGCAATACCATTTGGACTGATACAGTCAATTAAAAAAAAAAACTATAAATACCAAACTACAAAGACTTTAACAGTAGCCCATTCTGCCATCTCAGCCTTAAGAGTTACTTCCATCATCTGGCTGGACTATTACATACTGCTTCTGGTCATTCCCCACCCTACCAAGAACCACCAAAAAAAAGTATTCTTCATACATTTGTTCCTTAATTTGCTCCTTCCATAGACACTTAAGCATATACTCTCCTGAGCCCTGGGATATAAGAATGAGTTAAGCATATTCAAGAGATGGATACACGAATAACCATAGCCATGAAAAAGTATGGTACCTGCTATTTCAGTGTGCTATGGGAGCAGACAAGCACCAACTGGCCTGCAAAAGTCAGATCAGTGTCACAATCCTACCAGAAGTAGCTTCCTAAAAAGTCATGCTTGTTCTTTTAAATCTTTACACAGGCACACTAGACCACAGGACTAATTCCAAATTCCTTAGGATCAAATTTTTTAAATAAAATCAATTTCAATCACCTTCCAAAACTGGTCCCTCATTCCCCTCTCATTCATACATCAGATTGCAAGATTCAGATCCGGGCCTTCCTGGCAAAAATACTTCCCCTCTCAGTGCCTTGTTTCCTCATTTGTAGAATCTACCTCAAAAGATAGTAGTGAGGGTTAAAGGACTTGCAGAGTGCCTGGCACATGGTGCTCCGAATTAGCGATCATCCTCATTAAAGAGGATGTTCTCCAGCCACCATAGTATAGAGACAGATTTCACAGGAGCCATCCAGCCTCCCTGACTTCCCTACTTTACAACCCTTCTTCAGAGTCTCTTCCTCTTTAACATTCTTGTCATACTTCGTATATCTCTGCTCCATAATCTTTCACATATTTATTATGGTTGGCATGTTTGTTTCTTCCATTGGAGCATGTAAACTCCTGCGTGTATATGTGCGTGAGCAAGTGAGTGAATTGGAGATGAAGGGAGATTGAACCCTCTCCTCTACACCACCAAGAAAAGAAAAAACCCTCCTGTTCGTGTTCAATGAAAACTGAAGTGACCGTAATAGCTAATATTTACTGAGCTCTTGCTACGTGCCAGACACCATTCCAAGCGCTTCGGGTGTCTCATCTCATTTTACAGGCAAGGACACTGAGGCACTGGGTTGAGAAACTTAAGCAAAGTCTAACAGCTGGCAAAGGGTTGGGCCTCGAATCCAAGGACCCCAGATTCTCCACTCCTCAACACCACCTCCGGATGGACGTCCCTAAATTTCTGACAGGCTTCTCTGACTAGACCCCCAAACTGCCCGACGTGGAATGGGGGTCATCAAGAAATGAAAACATCACCTTGAATCCCCTACAGAGAGCTTTCTCCAACAAAGAGTTGCTTCCAAGTATCCCCCTAAAAGGCCAGAAGCCCCCGGATCCACGCAGGGCTACTTTGAAGATTTTCACTGGCTTAAGGGGGCGTGAGCAGCACCCCAGAGAGACTTTCCCCTTCCCCACGGGCCCAGAAAGGGAGCAGAAGACAACGAGCGCATCCACTTCCCCACACCTGCCACCCACAGGAAACTTCCCGGTACCGGGTCTGCAGCATCCAACTTTCAAAGTTTCCCCCGCCCCTTACACACTTCCCCGCGGAAAGCAACGCGATGCAACAACAGAAGCGCTGGTTGGGTCGTCATCGTGGCGATTCTATCCAATCAGAGGCAGGCACAGGCCCAGGTAGGCTCCGCTGCTTGCTGGGAATTGTGGTTCGCACTCCACAATAAGCCTTTGCGATGCAAATCCGAGTCCGTTTCTCAAAATAGGGATTATCAAAATCTGATGGACATCACCAATCGGGAAAAGCAAGGGGAAATCTTGCTTGGAATTTTCTAAATCTAGTATTATTACATTTATAAATGGGCCAGAGAAGAGCGTTAGCTTTTTGGGGAATGGATGACAATCCATATATCACAG
>NW_006160128.1:2342314-2349892 GCF_000334495.1 Tupaia belangeri chinensis
AGAGCGGTTTTGTTTCTTTTAATTTGCTCTTTCACTCCCCTTCGGTGATGAAATAGTCTGAGAAATGCTGGATGAAACTGCATAAACTGAAACACACTGAATGGGGAAGACTGAGGATCTGTAATTGAAGAACGTGAAAGAAATCAAACCGGTTTTGTGCAAAAGAAGCAATGATGAGGAAACCTAGTAAACCATTACATTAAGACTCAATTTCAGACTGCTATATTTGCTAAAAAGCCTTTGCTCTCACCTGTGTGTTCCTCTATTTTAAAATTTAACTTACTATATCCTAATTATTGGCCTCCTACCCCTCACTTGAAAGGAAATGCAAACCACCCTACTTGTAAAACAGGGCCTAACACACCTCTGAATTCATTAACTTTTATCAGGTACGTTAGCAAATAAATAAATGGAGTGAAGCAGAAGAATATGGAAATCCAGACTGGAAAGTTTCGGGATTAAACCGAAAGAGAACCCAGGTACACAAAACTGTAATGGAGGAAGATCCTGGTCTTCTAGCTCGGTACCCTCAGCGCCTGGCAAAGCGCTATTACTGGATGACGCTCAGAACTCGTTGACTTAAAAAGCTACGAAGAAGATAACTAGAAAAAAAAAATCAAGGGGAATAGCTAGCCGGGCCACCTGCTCGGCCACATTCAGAACTGAAGGCGCTGGGCCGAGGGGCTGTCATACGGGATGGTCCAGAGCCAGGTGGCTGATACACGGTCCGTGCTTCTAGGTTTCCCGGGTCCTGAGAGGTGGTGTCACGTGACTCAAACAAATATGGCACCTTATTTGCATCTCCTCTCCATAGAGCCAATAGGAGCAACGCTCTCAGCCGTCACCACCACCACCACCCGGCAGCTCTGGGTGTCGTCTGTCACCTGACTCACTTCAAACATGGCTGCGCTGGAGGCTCTATTGCTTTGGGCACCGGGAACAGGTGAGTGTGAAACACCCTAGAGAAGGCGGGGGCGCTCTCCACGACCCTAGTAGGGAGCGTCCCTGCGCCCCACGCCCTCGCCTAACACTCCCCAGTTCTGACATTGATTGCTCTCGTGTTCTTCAGTCCTCTGGCTTAACGGAGGGCTCAAACTGAGGGGATTGCTGCTAAATCTCTCATTTCATGAGGAAGCTACCACCTGGGGATTTGGAGCCTGACTGGGCGTACAGTTCAGGAGGGAATATGAAGTGGAATTATAGGTCGCCGCGGGCTAATACTACTACTAATATTATATATAGAGGATCCGCACAGAGCGATGGGATTTACCCACTTAGACAAAGTGGCGGCTCTCCAAAAGAAAGTCACGTGTCAAATTAAACTTAAAACGATCATTAGAAAAGTAAGTCCTGCCTTTCCCAGTCGGGCCAGGGGTGACTGGTATGTCTAATTAGAGTTTCTCCTGTTTATTCTCATTCCTTTTTGTGTTTTTAGGAGGTACTCCACGAATGAGAAAATTGAGAATGTGTTCGGCGTAGCTCATCTCTTTTTATCTCCCTGCACTCTGTGCTGGGAAAATGAATCATCCGTTTGGAAAAGAGGAAGCTGCTTCCCTGAAGCAGCTCTTTGAATTTTTCTGTGAGTGCCTGCGGAGGGGAGAGTGGGAACTGGCACAGGCTTGTGTACCCCAGCTACACGAGGGACAAGGGGATATCCCAAAGAGAGTGGAAGACATACTTCAGGCCCTCGTGGTGTGTCCATATCTTCTGAGGTAAGGGATCTCTCTTCCTGCCAGGCAATCACAGGATGGGAAACACATGATTCATTATCTGGTCTCTGATCAACGTGCCCGACTCACCTACTCTCTGAAGAATTAACAGAGTTAGCATGTATTCACAAACTCTGAAAATTTCCCTCTATTATATATGCCCCTTACTTAGTTATGGTTTAGGATTATCGTCTAGAACTGAATTTAAACCTCGTCCAAAGTTTGCCTGAAACCCCCATCTTTTGTTTATCATCATTGATGTCTCATTAAAGTACATGATGGAACTGCGTTGAAAAGTATTTTCAGTGCCACCAAAAAGGTAAACCTTGCTTTCTTCTCGCTTATGAAATGGAAGATAAGGTTTAACAAATTTTTAACAAAGGACTGAAAGTGAATTCAGTTAAAACTTTTTGTTAATTGCCAAAGAGCATGAGTTTGCTCATCCAAGAGAGAAAGAGGAGAGAAAGCATCCCAACGGGATGTGGTCACACGGCAGTCCTTTCTCCATCTCTACATCTTGTTGGGATCTGGGGCACATACAGACACATACCTGGTGTATTTTTCAAGCCACTGGGAGCCAGGATTTGAACCACAGTGGGCCATGTGGAATCCGAATCCTTTAACCACTAGGCTTCAGGCTGGCCCCACTTAAAACTTTATTTTAAGATAACTTTGGACTGGGAACCAGCAGTTAGCATAATGGCTATGTCGCTGGATTCCCACATAGTCGACCGCGGTTCTCATCCCGGACCTGGTTGCTTAAAACTCACGCCAGCCACGTGTGCATGCGTGCCCAAGATCCCGAGAGGAGAATGGATGTGGGCCACATACAGACACATCCGTGGTTTTTTTTAAAAGCCACTGGGAGCCAGGATTTGAACCACAGTGGGCCATGTGGAATCCGAATCCTTTAACCACTAGGCTTCAGGCTGGCCCCACTTAAAACTTTATTTTAAGATAACTTTGGACTGGGAACCAGCAGTTAGCATAATGGCTATGTCGCTGGATTCCCACATAGTCGACCGCGGTTCTCATCCCGGACCTGGTAGCTTAAAACTCACGCCAGCCACGTGTGCATGCGTGCCCAAGATCCCGAGAGGAGAATGGAGAAGGGATTGCGGTGTGACCATCCTCCCTGGGGGGTGATTTCTCGCTTTCTGTCTCTGTGTCTCTCTCTGTCTGTCTGGCGAGCACACGCACCCTATAGCAAAAATCTCTCCAAAAAAAAAAAAAAAAGATAACTTTGGACTCACAAGAAGTTGCAAAATAATTTGGAGTTTAGTATCCCCTTTTTCCAACCAATTGTGACATCTCACACAGCTATAGCATAATATTGAAACTAGGAAATTGACATTGGTACATTACTGTTAACTACACACAACATTTATTTGTGGTTTTAGATTCTTCTTTTTTAAGCTCTGTGCAGTTTTATCTATATATAGATTAATGTAATCCTACCATAATAAAGACACAAACCCATTCCATCACTACAAAAGAACTTGCTCGCTCCTTGATGCTAGCTAGCTCTTCGAATTTGCACTACCATTCCTCACATCCCCTGGCAATCACAGTTCTCCATCCTACATTTTTTTTTTTTGAGAGGTTTTTGCTACAGGGCACGTGTGCTCACCAGAAAGACAGAGAGATAGAAAGCGAGAAATCACCCCCCAGGGGGGATGGCCACGCTGCAATCCCTTCTCCTCCATTCTCCTCTCGGGATCTTGGGCACGCACACACACACGCCTGGCGTGAGTTTAAGCCACCGGGTCTGGGACTCAAACCGTGGTCGACTACGTGGGAGTCCAGCGACATAGCCATTACACTAACTGCTGGTCCCGCAAAACTCTCTTTCAAAAAAAAAATAAAATAAATAAACTAAGCAATGAAATCTAAATCATGAATCACGAAAATGAAAAGCATAGTACTTTTTTTTTTTTCACTAAGTCTCTTTACCTTTCTCAGATGTGGACAGGACATCAACCCTCAAAGATTAGCATGGATGTGGCTTCTTGTACTGGAAAAATGGTTGGCCCAGGAAAAAGTAAGTAGTCTTAAATTTACATTTCTCCAGAAGCCAAAACTAGAAAGAACTCAAAAGTAATTATGGGATTTTTCTGTTGTCTGCTATTTTCTTTTTTCTGAAGTTTTTCATGTTCTTTCTCAATATTGACACAAAAGGACCTAGCAAGTTAGGACATTAGACTCCCACATGGCTAACCCTGGTTTGAGTCCCAGACCTGGCAGCTTGCTTTCTCACGTTCCCTCTTTCTCTGTGTCTCCTTCTCTGGTAAGCATGCATGCCCTATAGAAAATTTTAATAATAAATAAAATTAAATAATATTTTTAAGAAAGATTTTTGTTACAGGGTGCACGTGCTTGCTGGAGAGACAGAAAGGAAGAGAGAAATCACCCCCCCAGAGGGAAGATCACACCATAATCCCTTCTCCATTCTCCTCTCAATATTTTGAGCATGCATACATACATGTGTGAGTTTCAAGTCACCACTTTCAGGATTTGAAGCATGATCAACCATGTGGGAGTCCAGTGATGTAACCATTATGCCATCTGCTGGTCCCAGATTTAAATAAATAATTATTTTAAAATATTGACACAAAGAATGGCTTAAGTATTTATATATTAATACAAATTTATATATTAATTCACTAACATACATTGGCATATAATACCATTAGACATGATGCTATTTTGTTAAATACCACTAGGAGTCTCTTATGCCTAAAAAGGACTTTACAGTGAAAGTAACAAGCTAGCAAATTGATATAAACCAATAATATTCAAATCTACTTAACACTCAAGTAACAGAGAATGGCTGAGCTGCAAATTGGTTTTTCTTTCAAAAATCTTATTTTAACTGGTCTAATATAGCAAAATGTTACAGATTTAAGTCCCATCAATTAATAATCTAGTAATTCATATGAATTATCCTAAAAGCTAAATATAAAAACATAATGAGCAAGTTAATAGTGAAAGAAAAATGGTAAGGAAGTGCTTTTCTTTTTTTTTTTAAATAAAGAACTTCTAGTTTTTTTAATTATTTATTTAATTTTATATATTCATTCATTTATTTTTAGTTTGACCAGAAAGAGACAAAGAGCGAGAAAGAGGGAAAGTGAGAAAGCAAGCTGCCAGCTCCAGGACTTGAACCATGGTAGCCATGTGGGAGTGTCCAGCACCTTAACCACCACGCCACCTGCTGATCCTGGAAATGCGTTTCATAAAGAAAAACTTATATTCAAAGACATTTTAGAACTATGTGTTAATTAACAGAAATCAACATCCATTAAAGGAATTGCTCTAAGAATTTCCAGTTGAACCTAAGATGTTGAGATTTAAGTGAGGAACCTCTGACTCAAAAGAGGATGATTGGCCCAAGGACAAGTCCATAAAGTAGTTGACAGAAATGAACCTGAAACCAAGGTATTCTTATTCTCAGTTCTCTGCTTTTTCTATCTCAACATTATTTTTAGCCTTAAAAGTAAGAAACTACTGGGTAATCAGAAAAGTTGTGATGCACTTTTGCATAGAAAAACACGTCATGACTTCCCCGGCATCCCAATACAACATCTGTACACACATATTTATGTGATGTGGTGATTAAGGCATTGTACTCTCACATGGTCGACCACAGTTCCATTCCCGGACCTGGCAACTTGAAAATCATGCTGGACACATGCTTGTGCATGACCAAAGTCCTGGTAGGAGAAGAGAGGAGAAGGGATTGAGGTGAAGCCATCCCCCCTGGGGTGATTTCTCACTTTCCTTCTGTTTGTCTCTTTCCAGCAAACACACACGCCCTAAGGCAAAATCTTAAAAAAAATAAATAAATAAAAGACAAAGAGTTGGCTGTGATTTCAGATTGAAGAGAAACCCTGAGTAATACCATAGTTTCAATAGTACCTTCAATGAGAATAAAAATTTTTTTGTTGCTGATTAAAGATCTGTCTAGAACAAACATGGAATGTGTCAAACCAAATGAACTTTCCTTTCAGTAAAGGCTGTTTGCTTACTTTATGCCTGGTTGGTTGCTTATTTTCTGGACAGTTGCTTAATCTTATCAGGCGGTCAATTTCACTTCCCTGTCCTCTTAGCATAGACTGACGAATTGCTCTTATTGTTCCCAGCATCATTTGTCTTTAAAACACCAGGACGTTTAAACAGTTATGGAAATGTTTTATCTCCTTAGAGAATTTGGAACTTTATATAAGGACCAAGACTCCAAGTGCATTATCGGAGTAGTTCTCCAGGGCCAGTCATTATCCTGGATGTACCTTCATCTTCTAGGAACTGGCTGGCTGCCTGCCCTTTTGCAGGCTCCTATCTTTGGCCAAAAGCTTCCTTTTTACTTAGTAGGTGAAACAATATTCTATTTTTCCCTTTCCTTTATTGCTTTTGCCTTCTGCCTTTTTATCTTGCAATGATTTATCTCTACATGTGTCGGTATGTGTACAAAGATTTAGCTGCAGAGATGTTTACTGCTGTGCTGCTTTTTAAAATTATTATTATTTTTTATTTGCCAGAGTGCAAATGTGCTGCCAGAGAGGGAAATGGAGAAAGTGCACCTCCCTGGGGGACATGGACACCCCTTAATCGCTTCTCATCCATTTCTCCATATGAAATTTGGGACACATATACACACTTGCTTGGTGCAGTTTGTTTGTTTTGTTATAGGGCGCATGCGCTCAGTGGAGAGAGAGAGACAGAAAGTGAGAAATCACCCCCTGGGGGGATGGCCATGCCATAATCCCTTCTCCTCTGTTCTCCTCTTGGGATTTTTTTGGGGGCACGCAGGTACATGAGCCCAGCTTGAGTTTCAAGCTGCTGGGTCCAGGACTAGAACCGTGGTTGACCACATGGGAGCCCAGCAACGTAACCGTTAGCCATCTGCTGGTCTCATCAGTGTGTTTTTCGAGCCACCAGGTCCACTACTCAGAGATCCAGTTCTTTTGACCACTAGTCTATAGGCCAGCTAGCTGTGCTGCTTCTAATAGAAGAAAGTTAAACAATTTTTGTGCCTATAATACAGAACTGGTTAATAAGTGGAAATATAAAGATGCACTCATGCTCTATTATGTGGGGGGAGCAGTTTAGAAAAAGTAGATTTTGTATATATGCGTAGGTACATATGTAGAGAATGGTCTGAATGCTCTTAGACCACAGTGTTAATGATACTCCTTCAACAAGAAGAGTTGGTATTTGTTTATAAATATATATAATATTGTATATATATACATTTATAAAGAAATATAAATATATGTATGAGATATTATATATATCCATGCATCTTTTTAACTTGCTAGAGAGCTTGTTCACGCACCAGAGATGGCAGGGGTGAGGTGGGTTAAAAGCACCCCCTCTGGGGCATGGTCACACTACAATCACTTCTCCTCCATTTCTTCCTCCTTTCAGGATTTTGGGCATGTATGCACATGCACCCAGTGTGTTTTTCAAGCTGCCAGGTATAGGACTTGAACTGTATGGTCATCTCTGTGCAATACTGCTCCCTTAACGGCCAGGACACGAATTGACCCTACATATATATATATATATTTTTTTTTTAGTTGGTTTATTTGTATATACTAGTCCCCCGTTATCTGTAGTTTTGTTCTCCATGGTTTCAATTATCCACTGTGGGTAATGCTCAGTACAGTATAATACGATATTTTCAGTGGATGGAGTGGAGGTTAAAGCATTTGGATCCCAGATGCTTCATTCAAGTCTCGAACACAGCAGCTTGAAAATTTCACACCCTGCGCAGTATGTGTCCCCAAAATCCCAAGAGGAGAATGGAAAAGAACGAATTACAGTATGACCATCTCCCCTGGGGGATGCCTTCTCACCTTCCCTCTTT
>NW_006160128.1:2349926-2351313 GCF_000334495.1 Tupaia belangeri chinensis
AGCAGGAACATGCATCCCATATTTAAAAAAAAATAAAAACAAGAAAAAAAGATATTTTGAGAATAAGAGACCACAGTCATAGAACTGTTATCTATATTGTTATAATTGTTCAGTTTTATTAATTATTTATGAATAGTTATTCTTTTTTATTTTAAGAGAGATTTTTGCTATAGGGTGTGTGCACTTGCTAGAGAGACAGAGAGAGAGACAGGCAGACAGAAAGCGAGAAATCACCCCCCCAGGAGGCATAGCCATGCTGCAATCCCTTCTCCATTCTTCTCCTGTTACCTAACTCAAATCAGGTTCGCTCGCCCAAGCGCTATAAAACCAAGCCATAGGCACATGGTGTGATGAGCGGGCAGCTCATGCTGAAAAGACCCAGTCTCCCCGAGATGTTCCCCACATGCGTTTTTAAGGGCAAAATTCGGGGCAGAGGTCCCAGGCACATGATCAGTTCAGTGATTGGTTCAAGAGGGCGTGATCAGCTCGTGGGCATTCTTGATTGGTGAGGCCTTAGATAATCAAATTCCTCTTCAGGTGTCTGGAACCATTCAGCCTGGTGAGCTCACAACCAGCAGTTTCCAGTCTATAAAACATCTTACACATTGAAATGAAAACCTTCTTTCCTTTAAGTGAGAGTTTTAGAGGTCAAATGGCCGTCACCCATGGTCCATGCTGGTCATTATCATAACCAAAGTCTGAAGGCTTACTTCTTACTCTGGGCCATTACAATGCAAATGGACTTTATATTTCAGGAACCCTAGAAAATATATTAGGGGGTTCTTGCTCTGTTTCACTCCCAGGATCTTAGGCATGCACACACATGTGCCTGGTGTGAGTTTGAAACCACCAGGTCTGGGACTCAAACTGTAATCAGCCAGGTGGGAGCCCAGCGACATAACTTCTGTGACATCTGCTGGCCCCCTTATTAGTTATTCTTGTTAATCTTCTACTGTACCTAGTTTATAAATTAAATTTTATTATAGGTGTACATGTATAGAAAAAAAACATAGTTTATGCAGGGTCAGTACTACCCATTCAGTACTGACTGTACCTGGGGTCTTAAAGTATAGATCCCACAGATAATGGGAGAGTACTTTGTTCTGAATTTTTCTACATTGAACATTCATTGCTTTTTCCCCCTAGAAGGTGCATGCGAGTGCGCCAGAGAGAGAGACATGGAGAGAGGGAGAGGGAGAAAGTACCCCCATGTGGAATGGTCAGGCTGCATTCTCTTCTCCATTTTTTCCCTTCTTTCAGGATTTAGGACATGCATGTACACATGCCCAGTGTGTTTCTCAGGCTATAAGGTCTAGGACTCATACTGCACAGTTGGTCGTATGGGATCCGGCTGCCTTCACCACTAGGCCATGGAGCCAGCCCCATT
>NW_006160128.1:2351340-2374266 GCF_000334495.1 Tupaia belangeri chinensis
CATGAACACGTTTTTCTGAGTGGGGAAGGCTGTGGATTAGAAATAGACGCAATAACAAACACACAAAGACACACAAGTATAGAAAAGCAAGGATCAGGTGGGCACAGATTCTCTGATAGAGAAGTCGCTACCAGAACTAGCCTCAGGTTTATTCTTTTAAAGGGCAGAAAATGGGGGAAGGGGAAAATGGGATGCAAAAGGAATGGGGAAGAAGGAAGTGGAATGCAAAGAGAGTAAGAGAGGAGAAATTAGAATGCAAAGCTAGTTGTTTTTGGATGTAAATCATCTGTAGATGTGAAAATGGCTGGCACCTTGTAATTTCTCTGATCTTTTTGAGGGGACAATCTGATAAACTCATGTGACTTCCTTTAGCCTGCATGTGACTGCCTTTAGCCCAATGATAAGTCTAAGTCAGGGTATTGGGTATCAACAACAGGAAGACAACCATTGACAACAGGCAGATACTGCTTTTGTATGTAGATGCTTTTCAATAGCCCTGCTAAAGTAGTTTACAAAAGCACCTATCTACATGTGTCTACGGGCCACATGTTTTAATCACATGTTTTCAAATTGGCTGCTCTCCACAAATAGTATGAAAATCTGTGCTTAGACACATTGAACAAGTTCTTTTTTTAAAGAATTATTTTATTTAACTTTATTTACTTATTTATTTATACATACTTACATACATACATACCAGAGAGGGACAGAGCAAGAGAGAGAGAGAGAGAAAGTGAGAAAGCAAGCAGCCAGATCCAGGACTCAAATCATGGTCAGCCATGTGGGAGTGCAGTGCCCCTAACCACCATCCCACCTGCTGGCCCTCAGCAAGTTCTTGCCTGTTTTGGGCAAGTAAGTCATTTAGACCCTAAATATGTTTAAAGTAGTTTTATCACTAAAATAAATGTAAGTTAATCTGTCTTTAGGATTCTAGGTAAGTCTTTTTCTGTTTGTTTTCCTTTCATCAGAGAGACATTACCCCCAAAAGAATCTTTTTTTTTTTTTAACTTTTATCTACATTTATTTTATGCTGACTTTATTCCTGTGCCATAAGTTTTTGTTTCTTCAGTTTCTTCTGGGATATCTTTTTCTTCTGTGTGACTTCCTCTTCCAGTTTAGGAACAATTCGCTCCTTTTCAGTGAGGATCATCTCGATGTGGCAGGGGGAGCTCATGTATGGGTTAATCCGTCCATGAGCTCTGTAAGTACGACGGCGCATCTTGGGTGCCTTGTTCACCTGAATGTGCTCAATGACCAGAGACTACATCCAACCCCTTAAGTTCCGCATTACTCTCTGCATTTTTAAGCATGTGCAGCAAAAATTCAGCACTCTTTTTGGGCCACCGACCTTGTGTCCAGCCCCACTGTTTAGCCTGAGCACATCTACCAACTCCACCATTGTAACGACGGATGGCACACACTGCTTCTGTAAAGTGACATCCTTCAGATACTTGGTGGCTTTTCAGATATGCATACCCTTGATGGCCTGGGCAGTTTCACGAGTGTTCTTAAAGTGAACACGAAGATTTGAACCTGTTGACTTGCATGACTTTGTGGGGTTCTCTGGGTCAAGAGAATAGCAAACCATTTTCAAAGATCACCTCACGCTGCTAAAGAGAAGAGGAACCCCCCCAACAGAATCTTCATCCTGCAATCTACCCTGGTCTCAGCCATCCTTGCTCATGGGTATACATGTGCCCAGCATACTCAGGGAAGTCTCCAGACACAAACTCAGAATCTTCCTATATGTGTCAGCCTCAGAGTTGCATTTCACTGCTGCACAACTGCCCAACCCTCTAGATGAAGTCCTAAAATCTCAGCCAGACTATATTTTTTTAAAGAATTATTTATTTAATTCTACTTGTTATTCTTATTATTTTTAATTTGACCAGAGCTAGACAGGGAGAGATAAAGGGAGAAAGCAAGCCACCAGGTCTAGGACTCAAACTACAATCAGCCATGGGGGAATACAACACCTTTAACCACCATACCACTTGCCAGCCCCTTTAGCCAGACTATTAAAAGCCTGCTGTCATAGACATTTTATCTGTTCTTCTTAGTCCTCGGTTGGCTCACCAACCTTCAGCTTCTCAGCATGAATTTTCTCCACCAGCTCTCAATCATAGGCATCGCAGATGCATTCACATGGAATTAGTGCACATATTACCACATTGGGTGTGGTAACAAGAAATAAGACTTGGACCAAGAATAAGTCCATTATTAGCCTCTGGTGTAATGAATAGCAAGTGACTGGAGGAAGTGTGATCTTGTGTTCTAAACTACACACACACACCTGCAAGTATTTCCTGCGTTCCAATGTAACTCGTCTTTCAGAAGTTTGAACCAAAGTCTTACTTCACACCTGTCTGTAATTTAAAGAAGTATTTGTTAACCTTAGTCCCAGACTCTAATCGTCTTTTTATTGTGTCTGGAGAAAGAGACTGAGTTTTAAGGGCCAGGTAAAGGGAAGTTACTGTGAATCAGCAGATGCAAGAGTCAGAGGCATTCTCTGTTTCTATATTAGACCCCACTGATGGCACTTCTTTTTTTCTTTTATTAAGAGGGGTTTTGTGCCTTAGGGCATGTGTGCTGGGAGGGTGGGGACAGTGAGAAGGAAAGTGAGAAGTCACCCCCTCGGGGTATGGCCACACTGCAGTCCCTTCTCCATTCTCCACCCAGGATCTTAGGCACTCACACATACATGCTTGGGGTGAGTTTGAAGTCACCACTTCTGGGACTCAAATCGCTATTGGCCATGTGGGAGTCCAGCTACGTAACCACAATGCCATCTGCTGGCCCTGATGGCACCTCTTATTAACAAATATTGGAAACATGTTTCCTTTCAGGTCTCCAGTAATTGAAAACTGCTTCTTAACCATGTCATCTCTAGTAAAGATTATCTTTAAAAATATATAACTATGTTTCCAGGTTTGTTTGACTTATAAATTAAGTTTCCATAAAATAAAATATGATACACAGTACTTCTCACATAATCAGTGTTTAGTAAACATTAGATCCCTCTCTTCTTACTTTCCTTTCCCAACTTATATGCAAGGATAGTGAATGCCCAAAACAGGAATTGGATCAAATGGGCCAAACCCGCTAAGATTTACCCACAACTGGGTATTTTAGATATAGCAAAGGAAATTTTTGGGGAAAGACCTCAAGTGATAAGAAAAACATGAAATTAAAACTTTGAATTTGAGACTGATCAGTGTGAATTTTAAGTATTAGTTGTTTTTCACTTTTGTTTTGTTTTTGAGAGAGAGACAGAGAGACAGAAAGCGAGAAATCACCCCCCAGGGGGGATGGCCACGCCTCAATCCCTTCTCCTCCTTTCTCCTCTCAGGATCTTGGGCACGCACGCACATGTGCCCGCCAAAAGTTTAAGCCACCAGGTCCGGGACTCGAACCGCAGTTGACTATGTGGGAGTCTAGCGACATAGCCATTAGCTAACTGCTGGTCTCGAGACAGAGAGTTTTGTGATAGGGCACGTGCGCTCACCAGAGAGGCAGAGACAGAAAATGAGAAATCACCCCCGAGGAGTATGGCCATGCCACTATCCCCCGTTCTCCTCTCAGGTTCTTGGGCACACGTGCACATGTACTTGACTTGAGTTTTAAGTCACCAGGTCCGGAACTCAAACTGTGGTTGACTACATGGGAGTCCAGTGACGTAACCATTACGCCATCTGCTGGTCCCAAGAATTAGTTTTTAAGAGGCCATATTTAGCTACTTTTGTTTGTAAAGTGTATGAAAACATATTCAGGAATTTAGTAATTCTTTCCTTTTTTTTTCTTTTTTTCCTTTTCTTTTTTTTTTTTTGATAGGCTTTTGCTATAGGGGGCGTGCACTCGCCAGAAAGACAGAGAAAGACAGAAAGCAAGAAATCACCCCCCGGGCGGGCTGGCCACGCTGCAGTTCCTTCTCCTCCATTCTCTTCTCAGGATCTTGGGCACGCACGCACATGCGCCCTGCATGAGTTTAAGCCACTGGGTCGAGGACTCAAACTGTGGTCAACCACATGGGAGTCCAGCAACGTAGCCATTACGCCATCTGCTGTTCCCAGGAATTTAGTGATTTAAAGTATTTTATTTTAGAGAAATAACAGAAAAACAACTAACTGGAGAAAAATATTTACTTATAATTGATTATCTAAAGTGTATGCCTAATCACTATGCTTCCTTTTTATGATTCTTTTAGAAGATCCTCCCAACTGTTTTCCGGAGAAAGCTTGAATTTCTTTTGTTGTCAAAAGACCTCCAAGGTGACATTCCAGAGGACATCCTCAGGGTAAGAGGGCCCTGGGACCACGTGCCCAGGGTTATAGTCACTCAACTGTTCCCAGGGATTGTTTTCTAGGTATCCAGCAGAGACAGGCTATACTCTGTTCCTGGAGAAACAGGACAGACTAGAGACCCTGCACAAGAAAGTTTAGTGTCAGGGTTAACTTACCTAGTTTTAAGATTCTTGAAGTGGTTTCTTCAGAAGACTTAGGTATAGCTAAGTACTAAAGATATTTTTTCATTTTATATCTTAAGGAATACATAACTTGCATGTAGACAAAGGTAACTGAAATTTTTACCAGTAGATGACAGAGTCTGTGAAGGAGAAAAGGAACTAGTATTTGTTGAAAACTTTTCTATAATAGATGGTCTGAGCTATAGCTAATCTTTTTTTTTAATTTAAGAATTATTTTATTTAAATTTATTTATTTATTCAGTTTATTATTTTTTAAATTTGAGCAGAGAAAGAGACAGAGAGGGGGGAAGTGAGAAAGCAAGCCGCCAGGTCAGGATTCAAACCGTGGCCAGCCACTTTTATTTATTCATTTATTTTGTTTTAATTTGACTAGAGAGACACACACACACACAGAGAGAGAGAGCACGCAAGCCGCCAGGTCCAGACTCGAACCATAGTCAGCCATGTGGGAGTGTCCAGCACCTTAACCATCATGCTACCTGCTGGTCCCAACTATATTTAATCTTCACAGCCTTCTAGGGGTGGATTCAAACTATGTAGTTGGTATCAGTTATCCGTATGCCTATATCAGTTACTACTTTAGTGCCTGAGGTATGCTCTGAGGCTCATTACATATTTTATTTATTTATTTATTTAATTTTTGGAGAGGTTTCTTTATGTTATAGGGCACATGCACTCGACAGACAGACAGAGAGACAGAAAGTGACAAATCACCCCCAGGGTGGATGGCCACACCACAATATATATTTTCTTAATGGCCCAGCCACCCGTTAAAGAAATTTACAGTAGGATTTATGGTATAGACTTTCACTTGAATTAGGTCAAGGACTCATGGTCTTGTGGTCCTTCTCTGAGGCAGTTAATGAAGAGGATCCCTGAGCAACATCTATAGGCATGATGATAAAGTATGGAAAGTAAACTACTCCTCACCCACTTCTCTCCCCCTACCTTACCCTGTAATCAGAGGATAGCCGGATAAGCTGTAGAGATTCTTGGTTGGTTTTGTTTATTTTCTTTTTCTTTCTTTCTTTCTTTTATTTTTTTTTTTCAGTTTTGCTATAGGGCATTTGCACTAGCCGGAAAGAAACAGAGAAAGGGAGAGGGAAAGAAAAAAATTAAATTTTCTTTAATTTATTTACTTTTATTTATTCATTAATTTATTTTAATTTGACAAGAGATACAGAGAGAGAGAGAGAGAGAGAGAAAGTGAGAAAGCAAGCTGCCAGGTCCAGAACTCAAACTATGGTTGACAATGTCTGAGTGTCCAGTGCCTTAACTACCATGCCACCTGCTGGCCCCCCTGAATTAAACTGTTAAGAGAACATTACACATTTAACCTCTGATTCAAATCCTAGCCATGCTTTAAGATCTAGTCCACTCTTATTGTTCCATACAACCTTTTTCAATACCTCCAACCTACACAACTACAATGTACATAAAATTAGCATCATATATCATGGTTTAGTCCATAATTGTGTAATGTGTGTTGTAGTCCTTCCTCTCTAACTAGACTATAAGCCCTTAAAAGCAAAAACCGCAGGCTAGCAGGTGACTAGGTGGTTAATGTGACTGAGGATCACATGTGACTGACTTCATGGTTTGAGGCCTAGACCCAGCAGCTTGAAAATCATATGTACATGCATGCCCAAAATCCCGAGAAGAAAATATAGGCATGCCCATTCCCCCCACCTGCCGGGAGTGATTTTTCACTTCCCATCTCCTTTTAATCTCTCTCTGGCAAGCCCACAAACCATATAGCAAAACTGAAAAAAAAAAAAAAAAAAAAAAAAAAAAAAAAAAAAATTAGGGCTAGAAAGTAGCATGGTGGTTAAGACAGCTGGCAGCAGGCTTCCACATGGCCAACTGCACAGTTCATATCCGAGACCTGGCAGCTTGAAAAACACCAAATTTGTGTGCGTGTGTGTCCAAAATCCCAAGAGGAGAATAGATTGTAGTGTGGTCATCCCCCCAAGAGGTGCTATCTCACTTTCCCTCCCTCTGTTTCTCTCTTTCTCCTGAGAGCACACACACCCTATAGCAATTTGTTATTATTATTTAATTTACATGCCTTTAGGTGAACATCTGTCTTACCTGCCTGGTCTATGAGTTTGCAGTTCCTGATTTAGATCAGCAGTGCTCATTTTGAAGGGGATGGGACTAACTTGAGCATGGAGGCCTGGGGCAACTGAGTTTCTTTCTGCCTCAAGCTCCTCATATGCAAAATGAGGATAACAGTGTTCCCTCCTTAAGGCTGCTGGAAGGAATAATTTGATTTTTCTGGGTAAAGGTCCTAGAACACTGTCTGCCACATAGTAAATGCTACAGAAGTGTATGCTGATACTACTATATATATCAACTGAAAAAAGAGGAAATGTAAGTGAAAAATGAAGGCATGTAAGTGACAATGTTCTAAACAAACCCACCATCCATTCCCTTTCTTTATTCTCTTATTTAGGAGCTGTATGAGAACTTAGCACAAGACACAGTAGGCCCTGTGCTTGATGGAAATCAGAGGCTGGAGAGCTGGACTCCTCAGCTCAGCTCCGAAGCTGTCACTGTGCTCTGGGATCTTCTGAGGCAGTCGTCCCAGCCAGCACAGGCCCTGCTACAGCTCCTGCTTGTGGAGG
The DNA here is from genome assembly GCF_000334495.1 of Tupaia belangeri chinensis. Classification (NCBI taxonomy): domain Eukaryota; kingdom Metazoa; phylum Chordata; class Mammalia; order Scandentia; family Tupaiidae; genus Tupaia; species Tupaia belangeri. Next base: position 2,358,451 of record NW_006160128.1, read on the forward strand.
ATGATGGCACCAGCCTCTGCCACTGGCCTCTGCAGAAGGCACTGGTGGACCTCATTCGAAAAGCACTACAGGCTTTGCAAGGCCCTGAGTCTGGGACCCCTGGGGTAGTCGACGCCATCTTCGGAGCCCTGCGGACTCTGCGTTGCCCTGCAGAGCCGCTCGGCGGGGAGTTACGCCTCCTGTGTGAGGACCTACTAGAAGCCTGCCGGAGTGCCCTACGGGAGGAGCAGCTGCTGGGCTGCCTGCTGCACAAGGCTGGGAGAGGCTTGGTGTCCCTGTATGGCCACACCTACACAGAGAAGGTTACAGACAAGCTGTCGAGGGTCACTGCCTCTGGAAAATGTGCGTTCCCTTTGCCGCTTTTCCCTGTGTCTCGATAATTCCAGCATGTCCAGCCCCTCTGAAGTTCCTCTAGTTTAGTGCCTTCCATGTGTCTCAGGGCATCTAATAGCAAAGGCTACACTGAAGTGGGTAAGCTATTCTTTTCAAAAAACACAGATTTTCTAGTGTAAGACAGGTGATGGGTGGGGAGTGGGGGAGGAATAAAGTAATAAATGGCAAGAAAGAACTTTATAGAGCTACCAGGAGTCTTCAAGATATAGAACACCTGGTTCAAGTTTTTAAAAGCACCCGCTCTCACTTCAGATTTTTTTTTTTGGTGGTTTTTTTTTTTTTTTTTTTTTTTTTTTTTTTGAGGTTTTCACTGTAGGGCACGTGCACTCACCAGACAGAGAGAGACAGAAAGCGAGAAATCACCCTCCAGGGGAGATGGCCACACCGCAATCCCTTCTCCTCCATTCTCCTCTCAGGATCTTGGGCACGCACGCACACGCACCCGGCGTGAGTTTAAGCCACTGGGTCCAGGACTCGAACCACAGTCGACTATGTGGGAGTCCAGCGACATAGCCATTACACTAACTGCTGGAAGCTGGATCCCGATGGTTTTCAAATGAGAGGAGAGGAGAACTCTGTTTCCCTATAACTCTGTCTGGTTTGATGTTCAGCCTCACCTGATTGTCTGGATCCTGAGCGGGCAATGCTAGCCCTGTTCTCCAATCCCGACCCAGCCCAGGCCTGGAAGGTGGCCTATTTCTATTGCCTGAGCAACAGCAAGCACTTTCTCGAGCAGATCCTGGTAAGTCAAGCTTAATAATTCTCCATCACAGAAGTACCCAGGGATTCTCCGTAGGCATTCTCATTCCTCATTTTTCTTCTACTCGTGTATCCAACACAACACAGCCTAATTAGTGCCAAGTCTTCTGGTTCTGTCCATCCCACACTCCCAGGGGAAGGGAGGCTCTGAGAGCCAGCACCATTCAAAATTACAGTCATTTTATGCTAGTCCTTTGGCAGGAACTAAAATGTTAACTGTGTGTCCTGGAGGATCTGAAAAAGAAAGACAGTGGGAACAATGTTGCCTACTTGACAAGGGAGTTACTCTAACCTTATCCTTCCAGATTGCAACTGAGCTTCAACTTAATTCATAAGCATTAATCTCATCCTGTGTGCTATTTACCGTGCTGGGGTTGGGGTTTCAACAGAAGTCAGTTCCTGCCTTTGAGATGTTTTCAAGCTAGTGTTTTCTTAACCGTGTATTTTACTCAGCTGGCCTCTTAAATCATTGGCAGAAATCTCCCTGCTTCATTTCCTAATGAGCAGCAGCTGGAACTCATTCTTTCAAGTCCCCGTAGCTGCCTCTAGCTGCCTTCTCTGGTTTACAGGTAACGGCACTCACACTGCTGAAGGAGGAAGACTTCCACAGTCTCGGCTGCCTGCTGGATAGAGAATTCAGGCCTCTTAGTCGCCTGCTGGTGCTCGTGGGCTGGACACACTGCCAGAGCCTGGAGTCAGCTAAGAGGCTGCTTCAGACACTGCACAGGACACAGGTAACTCTCACTCTACACCCCGGACTGCTCCAGAAATGAGGGCCATGGAGTAGAGTATAGGCAGAATGCAGGGTCCTGAAGCTGGTCACAGTCTCTCATCCCAGGTGCCTGAGTCAGCATCTGTCTTCTCCCTTATCAACACAGGATCAAGGCTGTGATGAGCTTCTCAGAGATGCCTGTGACACGTTGTGGTCTCACCTGGAGGTCCTGGAGTGGTGTGTACAGCAGAGCAGGTATGATCCTGTGCAGTCAGCCCCCTCCTGCCCCTGGCCATGCAAGACTCCACTCTGCATATGTGGCCATTTCTAGACATCTTTCACATAAATATTTTGAGTTGACAATTATGGCCAGCTACTACTAATTGTTTCAGCTATTAATCCAGGTAAGAAACATAAGTAATGATTATCTTCACCTTGGCCCTCAGGTCATAACCAGAGGAAAATTTCAGGATGATAATAATAAAAACAATAGGGCTGGCCCCGTGGCCTAGTGGTTAGGGAAGCTGGATCCCATGTGTCCAACTATCTAGGTCAAGTCCCAGACATGGCAGCTTGAAAAACATGCTGGGCAAGTGTGTGTGCATGCCCAATATCCTGAAACGATGGAGAAATAGAGGAGAAAGATTTGCTACGTGACCTTTCCCCATCAAGGGGTGCTTTTTCCTGCTCTACCTCTCTCTGTCTCTCTGGAAAGTGCTCACACTCTCTGACAAAATTTTTAAAAATAATAACATAAGGTCAGCTAGTGGCCTGGTGGTTAAGAGTCTGGATCCCACGTGGCTGACAGCACTGTTCAGGTTCTGGACCCAGCAGCTTGAAAATCACACCAGGCATGTGTATGTATGTTCTCAAAATCCTGAGAGGAGGGACCAGCAGTTGGCATAATGGCTATGTCGCTGGACTCCAATGTAGTCGACTGCAGTTCGAGTCCTGGACCTAGTGGCTTAAACTCATGCCAGGCGTGTGTGTGTGTGTGTGTGCCTAAGATCCCAAGAGGAGCATGGAGGAGAAGAGATTGCGGCATAGCCATCCCCCCCAGAAGGGGGTGGTGGTGATTTCTTGCTTTCTGTCTCTCTGTGTCTCTGTCTTTCTGGTGAGCGCACGCGCCCTATAGCAAAAACCTCTCCAAGAAAAAAAAAATCCTGAGAGGAGAATGAAGGAGAAGGGGTTGTGTCGTGGCCATCTCCTGGTAGGGTAATTCCTCACTTTTCCTCTCTCCGTCTCTCTCTGGCAAGCACATGTACCCTATGGCAAAAATCTATAAATAAATAATAAAATAATGAGACAACAATAGCCCATATTTCCTGAGCATTGACTATATTCTAGTCATGGCTTTAAGCCCTTTAGATAAATGTTTTCACTGAAGCCTCACAAAAATCCTGAGGTAGATACTAATATTACTGTCATTTTAAAGGTGAGCCAACTAAAGCCCAGAGGTATTAAACAACGTGCCCAAAGTCACACAGCTAGTATACGTTGTCCACATTTTTAATCATCTGTTATTCTGGATCACACTTTTATTCAGTAAAACTTACAGGACTGTGTGGAGGTCCTCTGTTTCCCAGATAGCCTAGATTGGGGTTCCTGCCTTGTTCCCCATTCACCTCACCAGCACTTCCTGAAGTGGAGTGGGCAGACAGGGAAGTAGTGAGGGGCTTTTACTCAGAGTAAAAGCCAGAGAAGTTTGTATCAGTTTGAAGCTAGAAAGATGTGGAAATTGGCAAATTCAACCTACAGGCCCTGTCTAGACACTACTGACCAGAAAGGCCCATTGCAGGTCCTACCTAGACAAGCAGAGCTGCCTTGATAGATGTCCTTCCCTGAGGACAGGGAAATGTTACGCTCTATCCTAGACCAACTAAAACTTAGTGTTTGGGGAAGCGAAACCTGTGGTGTTATGGGCAAGAGAGGAAGAACAAGAGGGAATAGAGACTAGTCTTTCTCCAGGGCAGTCATATAAACTGTGTCTTCTTCCATTCTGCCAACTTTTCCTTTCAGCAGCCCCATACCAAAGAGGGATCTCTTGTCTCATTTACATGGTGGAGACAGTCACTCAGTGCTCTACTCTCTGCATCACCTTACAAACCTTCCAGCCCTCAGGGAGGAAGATGTTCTCAAAGTCTTACAGAAGGTGCCAACCAAAGACCTCGAGCAAGAGCATGGTGAGTTGGCCAAAGTTCCCTCTAGGACAATCTTACATGTTTCTTCCTGCATTGAATTTATCTTGATATGATTGCTGAGATCTGCCAAGAGAGTGGCCTAGCGATGTCCTCTAAATCAGATTATGGGATGTAGGGGCATTCCTCCCCTTTCTTAGTAAGGTATAGGAGATCCCATGAGAACAGTACCACATTCTTTGTCTTTGTGGAACCATCTCAGAAACTACTAGCAAACCTTCATTCCAGAGAAACAGAATTAGGAACTATCCTCTGTATTCACGGCATTTTCACTGGCACTATTTGGGAAAATTCTCCGTGAGTCACTTCATGCCTCATACATTTTCTCATAGTACAGTTTCTGGTTTCCATCCCTCCATGCCTTCATACTCCATTGAACTGTCAAGCGGTTTAGAAGAATGTTTTGCCTGAAATAATAACAGTCATGTTTTAACCTTTGCCTAAATTCAAGACCCCATGAAAGAGCTTTTTATTCATTTTTAATCGAGAAATAAGAATTGTGTGTATTTATGGAATACAGTATGATATTTTTATCTATATATACATTGTAACTGGAGCTCTTTCACTCTTAAAAATCATGTCATATAGTCACAACCTGCCACACAGGCCAGGGCCCCTTCTCTTTAAGAGAAACGAACTTTCTCATATGGCAGTAGGTGTTTCCCAGCCAGGATGTTGTTTTGATTTCCTTTGCAAAAGGACCTTTCACTAACTGGAAAACCAGTATTACTACATTCCAAATTTTTTTTTTCTGGAAAGATAGACAACTTGCTAAACAGATTTCCTAAAGGAACAGGAACTCTGGCTTCCATATACAAGTACAGAAGCCTTCCCAAGACGTAGTTTAAATCTGGTCCCTGGGGACCTCCTGGGACACACTTGAAAGCTGAACTTGGAAAAGGCAAAAAGGGGGCAATAATAAGTCTAGGAGTAGGGTGAGGCAAGAGACACACCCAGGGTACAAAATTTAAGGAGGCATTTGCATTTTGGTGCTTACAAGTCTTGGCTCTGTGTGGTAATGCTTTATACAGGTCATGAGAAGTATAGAAAGGAGGTCGGTGGGGAAAAGGAAATGGAGGAGACTGGAAGTAGGTGTTGACTAGAGGAAAGGCCTAGAAGGGATATAGATCAAACTGACAGGAAGGGAGAGGGTGAGAACCTGAATGCGTGCCTGCAAGTATGACATCTCTTTGCTTCCACCTTATTTGCTGCTCATGCCTGAAAAAAATTAACTCTGAGATCTGCCCGTGTCTCTGTACTGTTCAGACCCAGCCGATGCCCCAGGCCCTGAGCATCTAAGCCAATGTCAGAACCCAACACTCTACCAGGGCTTCTGTGCCATGAAGTACGCTATCTACGCCCTGTGCGTGAACTCGCACCAGCACTCCCAGTGCCAGGACTGCAGAAACAGCCCCTCCGAGGACCTGGCCTTGGCTGCAGATCCAGCAGATGACTCTCCCTCCTCCCCAGGTACAGCGCTCCTCCCCACCCCTGGCTTGAGCTGGCGACAACCTACACAGCAAATGCTTTGTGTAGCTACCCCTTCACCAGGATCAGGGGTAGGTTGGTAGACTTAATTTATGGTACCCAGGAATAATTTCATCCATTATCAACCTCCATGAATCAAAGGGACATGAGAGAACAAAATCATTTGCCTGTTTTCTGTTCACCTATTGGAGTGGTTTGTTTGTTTGTTTGGTTGGTTTTTTAAAGAATTCTTTTATTAATTTTATTCATTGTCATTATTTTATTTTATTGAAGTTGACCAGAGAGAGACAGAAAGAGAGAAGGAAAATGAGAAAGCAAGCTGCCAGGTCCAGAACTCGAACTGCGGTCAGCCATGTGGGAGTCCAGCTGCCTTCACCACTACACCACCTGCTGGCCCCCTCCTTTTTTTCAAAGTGATTTCTTTTTTTCTTTACTGCAATCCATAGTAACAATAGTATTCCCTATCACATTGCAATTTGTACCTAGTTATATAATTTGTGTGTTTATATGTGTGTGTATGTATATGAAATGAAACTAAGTTTTAAGAAACAGGACATTTCTAAATGGAGTACACACTTAATTATCTGGGGTTTTTTTATTTTTTTTTTTGGGGGGGGGGTTTGCTATAGGGCCTGCGGTCAGCCATGTGGGAGTCCAGCTGCCTTCACCACTACACCACCTGCTGGCCCCCTCCTTTTTTTCAAAGTGATTTCTTTTTTTCTTTACTGCAATCCATAGTAACAATAGTATTCCCTATCACATTGCAATTTGTACCTAGTTATATAATTTGTGTGTTTATATGTGTGTGTATGTATATGAAATGAAACTAAGTTTTAAGAAACAGGACATTTCTAAATGGAGTACACACTTAATTATCTGGGGTTTTTTTATTTTTTTTTTTGGGGGGGGGGTTTGCTATAGGGCCCGTGTGCTCGCCAGATAGAGAAAGACAGACAGAGAGAGAGGGAGAAATCACCCCCCGAAGGGATGGCCACACCACCATCTCTTCTCCTTTCTCCTCTTGAGATCTTGGGCAATTATGCACATGCGCGCCCAACGTGAATTTTAAGCCACCGGGTCCGGGACTCGAACCGCGGTCGACTACATGGGAGTCCAGCGACATAGCCATTACACTAACTGCTGGTCCCTCTATTTTATTTTTTAAACTCAGTTCTCTTAAGTTGACTTTATTGGTCAGAACCTACAATGAAAAAAATATCAACCTAATATCTTATCCTCTTTTTTTTTTTTTTTTGAGAGGTTTTTGCTAGAGGGTACATGTACTCACCAGAAAGAGACAGAGAGATAGAAAGCGAGAATCCCCCCCCCCCCAGGGGGGATGGCAACACCACAGTCCCTTCTCCTCCATTCTCCTCTCGGGATCTTGGGCACTCATGCACACGCGCCCAGCGTGAGTTTAAGCCACCGGGTCCAGGACTCAAACCATGGTTGGCTACATGGGAGTTCAGCGACATAGCCATTACACTAACTGCTGGTCTCTCATTTTTTTTTTAATGACTTACAATTTTTTAATTGGTATTCTGTGACTAGTGGCCAGTTATATTTCTCTTTTAGTTTTGGACTAAATCTTCACCTCTCAGCATGATCATTTTGACTGTGGAGTATCTCCTACCAGGTTTAGGTAGCATGTGGTCACCTTTAGTCTAACAATAAGTGAAAATGGAACTGTGGAATGAAGAATCTTCATACTGCTTCCTTTCTGGAACTAAACAATGGAGAACATATCAGAGATGAGGAGTAATTTGGTATTTAAAAAGCAGAAGCAGAGACAGCCCTATAGCCTAGTAGTTAAAGGAGCCAGATCCCATGTGGCTGAGTCCAATTTAGATCCTGGCCCAGTGATTTCAAAAACATACCAGGCATGTGTGCATACATGCCCAAAATTCTGACAGGATGGAGAAGGGATTACAGCATAACCACACCTCATTGGGGAGTGCTTCCTCCTCCTCCTACTTCTCTCTCTGTCTCTGGCAAACACATGTACCCTCTGACAAATTAAAATAATTGAAATAATGTTTTAGTTAAAATACTCTGCAAATTATGAAGAGGCGTGTTAAGCAGTCCTCCTTATTCTTCTGACTATAATTCCAGTTCCCTCAATGACTAAACGATGAGTAAGTTGAAGTTGTAAGACCACCTGAGTCTGGCATGTAAGGTTTCTTTCGCTTTCTCTGGCTTCCCTAGGTGCTTCAGATCTCTTCTCAACTTACCTGGCCCGGTGTCAGCAGTATTTGTGCAGTATTCCTGACTCTTTGTGCCTGGAACTTCTAGAAAACATCTTCTCATTGCTTCTCATCACTTCTGCCGATCTTCACCCAGAACCTCACCTGCCCGAGGACTATGCTGAGGATGATGACACTGAAGGGAAGGGTCGTTTTGGTGTGAGGTCCCCGTCAGAGAGCCCTCAGCACATAGCACAGCCTGAGAGGAAATCAGAGCGGGGTTCTCTGGGAGTGCCCAAGAGCCTGGCTTCTACCGTACCTAGTGGTCTGAAGGCAGAGCCAAAAGGCAGTTACCAACAGCCTCCTAGACACAGCTTTCTGGACCTGAAGCACTTTACTAGTGGTATCCGTGGATTCCTGGCTGATGAATTTGCAATAGGGGCCTTCCTCAGGCTTCTTCAAGAGCAACTTGATAAGATCAGCAGCCACATTCCCCCTGAGATGCCAAAGCTGCCAGAAGGCCAGGGCTGCCCCGGAAGCAGAGATGGATTGCAGAGCCGACTGCACCGGTTTTCCAAGGTTCTCTCAGAGACCCAGTGGAGGTACAAGGTGGTAACAAGCAACCAGAGTTCAGGTGAGAGGAAGGGGCAGATGGGTGAGTACAGAAGTTGGGAAAAGAAAAGATCCTGGGTACGCGGGAGAGAGCAAGAAGTACATAAATCAGTGCATATCACCATAGCAACCAGTGTGAGAACCCTGGAGTTTTGCTCCATCTCAGAGCCCAGAGCTAATCTTCCCCTACCTATTATCCCAAGAGGATGGGTCATATCAAAGTTGATCACTGGCCTGTATGTCCCATTGGTTTGCTGTTTCAGAGGAACAACCTTCCCGAAGATACCGGCCCATTGGTGCACGGCACCCCAGTCTCCGCCGGGGTCGTCGGACAAGAAGGAACCGGGCAGGTAATCTGAGTGCTTGATTCCTATACACTAAGCAAATGGTAGGTTGCCATTTGTCTAATATTATTTAAGGCAGAGCACATGGTCAAGAGGAAGTGTTCTAAGATTATCCAAATCCCATTCCCCCAAGGTAACCCTTGTTGATATTTTCTGATATATCCTTCCAGAAATCTTCCATGCAATACAAAATGTGTATTCTACATATACAGACACATCATACTAAATACAAGGGGGCTTCAAAACTTCATGGAAAAATGAAATTTAACTATGAGGTTTTTGTTTTTTAGTTTGCTGTAAAGCAGATACGCTTTCTGGAGGGAAACAGAGAAGGAGAAAAATGAGAAATCATCCCCCAGGGGGACGGCCGTGCGTCATCCCTTTTCCATTCTCCTCTTGGGATTTTAGGCACACACACACACACATCTGGCATGTTTTTCACACTGCTGGGTCTGGGACTTGAACCACACAGTTGGCCATGTGGGATCTAGCCACATTAACCACCAAGGCACCGGCTGGCCCAGTATGAGTTTATTTTGGTGTTAAAAAAATTCGAAATCCATGCATAGTTGTCTCTTTTCTTTTCTTTTCTTTATGTATGATCAAGTGAATGCCTATGCATGAGAGTGAGAGAGAGAGAGACTAGCACTCTCCACTAGGTCTGGTCGCACCTCCATCCCTGCTCTGATCCTCCAGCCAGTCAGGTCCCGGGCTCTTATGCACATGCCCAGCATATTTCAGACTGACTGGAAAACTGAGAACTAGAGATTCAAATCATTTCCATGTGAGATCATTTTATCTGCTGCCCCATAGTTTTTTCATAATATATGTTTTTCTTTTTTCTTTTTTTTTAAGAATTATTTTCATTTAACTGTATTATATCTATTCTTCCATTTTATTTTGACCAAAGAGAGAGAGAGAGAGAGGGCAAGTGAGAAAGCAAGCCACTAGGTCCAGGACTCAAACCACCGTTGGCCATGTGGGAGTCCAGTGCCCTTAACCATCACACTACCTGCTAGACCTGATAATGCACATTTTCTATGAACTTTTGGAAGATTCTTTGTAATGAGAACAACTTGCTTTTTTCACTTATTCTATATATACAAATATAGTACATATTGAGAAGTTCATTCAGCTTATCATTTTAGAGGCCACTTAGTATCCCAATGATATATTTACCCTGAGCTGTCTATTGTTATATGCAATTTTTTTTTACAATTATTAATATAAACAATACCACAGTAAACAACTTCGTATGTGTCTGTGCATACTATGTGAATATAGAATAAGTTCATAGCAGTAGGGTAAGTCAAAGGTATATGGATATAGATAATAGATAGATACTACCAAATTGCCTAAAAGAGAGAGAATATATTTCTACCAGTTGTATGTGATCACCTATTTATTTACACATACACCCAACAAGTAATGTCAAACTTTTTTAAATCTTTGCCAATATAATTAATATAATGATATATTATTACTTTAATGTCAATTTTTTTTAGTTTGAGATTGAAGATTTTTTCACATATTTATTGACTATTAATATTTTCTAAGAGCTCCTTAAATCATGTCTAAGGTCTTCTATTAGGTTTCTGTTTCTTGTTGAATTGTTTCACCATTTACATTAAGGAAAACATTTTGTCAATGTGTATATAATTTTTTCTCTATTCGTCCTTTAACTCTGTGGAATTTTCTTTTCTTTCTTTTTTTTTTTTTTTAAAGAATTTTTATTTATTGGGGACCAGCAGTTAGCATAATGGCTATGTCGCTGGACTCCCACGTAGTCAACCGCAGTTCACATCCCAGACCTGGCGGCTTAAAACTCACGCCAGGCACATGTGCGTGCGTGCTCAAGATCCCGAGAGGAGAATGGAGGAGAAGGGATTGTGGCATGGCCACCCCCCTGGGGGGTGATTTCTCACTTTCTGTCTCTCTGTCTCTCTCTGGCGAGCGCACACGCCCTATAGCAAAAACCTCTCCCCATAAAAAGAATTCTTATTTATTTAATTCCATGTGTTCTTATTATTTTTTTAATTTGAACAGAGAGTGACAAAGAGAAAGAGAAAAAGGGAAAGTGAGAAAGCAAGCTGCCAGGTCCAGGACTCGAACCATGGTTGGCCATGTGGGAATCCAATGCCTTTAACCACCATGCCACCTGCTGGTCTCAACTCTGTGGACTTTTCATAGAGAAGTTTAATATAGAAGCATTATCCTAGAATATTAAATTTTTACATAATCAAATGTTCCTTGTAGCTTTTGGTGCTTATGTTTTAAATAATTTATAAGGAATTCATAAGTATTTCCCATGTGCTAAATAATATGAGGTATCTTTAGTGAGGTGAATAAGGCATAAACCAGGCCTTTGCCTTCAAGGAGTTTATAATTTACCTGCATGGACAGTAACGTACGTGAAAAACCTAAACTGAACCAAATCCCTGCCTGAAAATAAATCTCTATTTATTGGCCTGCAAAATCAGGAAAACAGATTTTATGAAATGGTTGACTCTTGAACTGAACTCTGAAGAATGAGTGGCTCTGGCAAGTGGCAGCAAGAACAGGAGTATTGAGTAGGGAGGGGGATGCCATGGTAGAAATCTAGAAACATCTCAAGGCCCTTAAACTGTTAAGTTAGTTGGTTTGGGTCAGAAGGCAGAGTTTCTATCTGCTTGATCCATCCAGCCCAAGAATGCATAAGCCACTCTATTAGGCCATCTGTTCCCTCCAAAGGGCAGTCCAGGTCAAATAGAGAGAGAGAGAAAATAAAACACTTGTTACCAGAATCAGGGTGAAGGGGGGGAAATGGGGAAATGTAGGTCAAGGAATAAAAGTAGCAGGCAGGTAGGATAAGTAAGTCCAAAGATCTAATGTACAACATAGGATTCTATTTGGTAGTAGTGTGTCATAGTCAGGATTTTTGCTAAATGAGTAGATTGTAGCTGCTCTTTCTGCAGAGGGGAAAATAGGTAATAAGAGATTATGGCTATGTTAGTTATACTATAGTAACCATTTTACCACATATGTGTGTGTGGTGTGTGTGTATATACACATACATACATATATAAACGTGTCTTATAACATCATGTTATAAAATTTATTTTAAAAGAATAAAAGAAAAGAAATAAAGGGCCACTCATGCAATAAGCCAGGGAGACTCCCTTCCATGGAACTGACATAGCCCTCCAATGACCACGCTAAGGAATAGCAAACCTCCATTCCAAGCCCTAGCACTTCAGAAAAGCTGGTGTTAAGAAGCTTTTCCTCCAGAACATCAAATATCATGGGTTTTGGCAAGCTAGGTCTTATACTTTGGTTTTTTAACTTTTCAGGTATGAGCACACCTTTTTCTGTCAGAAAAGGTTATGACTCTGATTTTCACCTTACTGTTTCCTGGTCATTGTAGTTACACATTCATTCATTCTTTCATTCACTCATTATTTTCAGAATATTGCCAGTGCCTAGTATGAGGAGATGGTGGTCACTGATCTCTGATCTCAAGAAGTAACTTGAAAGCTCCTGGGTCTCTGAGACCCACAGGCTGGCTACTACCCAAGTGAGTGCTGCACCATAGTAAGCCTAGCCATTGCCTTTGATCTATAGGAGATGAGTTTTACTGCAGAAGCAGCAGCAGGTGGAGTCGTTGCCCATCATCCCCTCAGTCTACCCAGATCTTGTTTTTCAAGTTGACCTTGCATTTTCTACAGTAGAAGGAATCAATGACTGATTTTTCTGTCTTCTCCCTAATACCTCTAGATGGCCGGGACAGAGGTTCCAACCCATCCCAAGAAAGTACAAGTAGTGAGCTGAGCACAAGTACTTCAGGTATGTAGGTCTCAACCTTGCCAATTTCAAGCAGCTATTCTTTGAGATACATATATGAGGGGACTTCAAAAAGTTTACAGAAAAATTAAAGTTTGAGTTTGTTTTGGTGTATGGGTTTTCATAATACACATTTTCCACACACTTGTTGAAGACCCCTTGAGGGTATAAAACCAGGGCAGAGCCCATCATGCCTGTGTCGTAGAAGGTTGGTTCTGTGCATACCAGACAGATTGTAAATGGGAAGGGGGAAAAGGGCTGTTTCAATCTCAATTGAGTTACCCATCAGCAGAGAGAAACAGATTTTAATGCCCAAGGAAGGTAGTTGTACTTGAGCCTTGTTTTTGAAGATAGCATAGGTTTGCCCTCCATTCAAGGAAAACTCAATACCCATTTACAGACCTTTTAGCAGGACCTTGAGGAGACAAGGGTTTAGTGGGAGGTGGCAACAGCATGGTTTTCCTCAGTTGCTATGCTTCCCTGGTCCTCATACTTTTATGTCCCAACAGAGGGAAGTCTGAGTGCTGTATCTGGGCAGAATGAGCAGAATGGCCGGCTGCAGCCCCACCCTCAAAGTTCACTCATCCCCATGATGTTCTCCCCACCTGAGTCACTGCTAGCATCCTGCATTCTCCGGGGGAACTTCGTAGAAGCCCACCAGGTGAGGGGGCCTGGTCTATAATTGTCTTAGTACAATGCTAAATCAGCCCCTGGCTGGCAATGGTCCATGGGGCCTCAGGTCAAGTTAGATGCACACGCAGCCAAAGTACTCTGGAATACATGGGGTCCACCTTGACCAGAAAAAGCAAAAGGGGTTTTTACATGTTCAGGCCTAGTCCTCAGCATTGTAGGCTTATAGACATTGAATGGTGTTCTTAACAGAAACATTACTTTAATGAGATAAAAGAAAATATTCAGCCACAATCCCACTACTTCAAATATATTATTTTCACTGCTTTCCTTATACTCCTTCTTTAAACACATGTGTCTTTTTATATTAAAAATCACGAGGTTGGCTCTGTAGCTTAGTGGTTGAAGTGGCCGGATCCCACATGGCTGACCACACAGTTCAGGTCCTGGACCCGGCAACTTGGGAAACATGCGAGGCACAGGTACAAATGTGTCCACACTCCCAAGGGAGGGAGAGATGCAGAAGAAGGGATTACAGCTTGACCATTCTCTATGTGGGGTGTTTTTTTTTTTTTTCTCCTCTCTTTCTCTGGTAAGTACACATGCTCTCTGTCAAAGAAAAAAACTTCATGATGCAGGAACCAGGTGATAGCATAACAGTAACACAACTAGATCCACATGAGAAAGGTCCTAGATTTATGTACTGGGACCTCCCTAAGCATGTAAGGCACACATGTGCAAGCCCATGATCTGGGCTGCTAAGGCTGGGGGTGGATAGCAGCATGAAGATGCTATTAGAGGAGTCTCTCGTGCTCTCTCTCGCTCGCGCTCTCTCTCTCTCTCTCACATACACACAGGAAAAATAAATAAAATTTTAAAAAATTAAAAAAGAAAAGTGTTCTGGGGCCAGCAGGTGGCATAGTAGTTAAGCCATTAGACTCCCATGTGGTAGACTGCAGTTCAAGTCTCAGATCCAGTAGCTTGAAACTCACACCAGGCACATGTGCATGCCCAGGGTTCCAGGAGGAGAATGGAGAAGAGACTTTGTACATATTTTGTATATGTCATTTTTTTTTAAATACCAAAAGCATTCACATGAAAATAAAATTACCTGGGTTTTTTTTTTTTGTTTTTTGTTTTTTGTTTTTTTGGTGGAGGGGTGGTTGTGAGAGATTTTTGCTATAAAGTATGTGCACTTGCCAGAGAAACAGAGAGACAGAAAGCAAAAAATCACCCACCAGAGGGGATGGCCATGCCACATTCCCTTCTCCATTTTCCTCTCAGGATTTTGGGCATGCACACACTCACCCAGCATGGGTTTTAAGCTGCCGGGTCTGGGACTCGAACTACGGTCAACTACATGGGAGTCCAGCAATGTAACCATTACGTCATCTGCTGGTCCCAGGAGGAGCATAGGTGTTGAAGTGGCCGGATCCCACATGGCTGACCACACAGTTCAGGTCCTGGACCCGGCAACTTGGGAAACATGCGAGGCACAGGTACAAATGTGTCCAAAATCCCAAGGGAGGGAGAGATGCAGAAGAAGGGATTACAGCTTGACCATTCTCTATGTGGGGTGTTTTTTTTTTTTTTCTCCTCTCTTTCTCTGGTAAGTACACATGCTCTCTGTCAAAGAAAAAAACTTCATGATGCAGGAACCAGGTGATAGCATAACAGTAACACAACTAGATCCACATGAGAAAGGTCCTAGATTTATGTACTGGGACCTCCCTAAGCATGTAAGGCACACATGTGCAAGCCCATGATCTGGGCTGCTAAGGCTGGGGGTGGATAGCAGCATGAAGATGCTATTAGAGGAGTCTCTCGTGCTCTCTCTCGCTCGCGCTCTCTCTCTCTCTCTCACATACACACAGGAAAAATAAATAAAATTTTAAAAAATTAAAAAAGAAAAGTGTTCTGGGGCCAGCAGGTGGCATAGTAGTTAAGCCATTAGACTCCCATGTGGTAGACTGCAGTTCAAGTCTCAGATCCAGTAGCTTGAAACTCACACCAGGCACATGTGCATGCCCAGGGTTCCAGGAGGAGAATGGAGAAGAGACTTTGTACATATTTTGTATATGTCATTTTTTTTTAAATACCAAAAGCATTCACATGAAAATAAAATTACCTGGGTTTTTTTTTTTTGTTTTTTGTTTTTTGTTTTTTTGGTGGAGGGGTGGTTGTGAGAGATTTTTGCTATAAAGTATGTGCACTTGCCAGAGAAACAGAGAGACAGAAAGCAAAAAATCACCCACCAGAGGGGATGGCCATGCCACATTCCCTTCTCCATTTTCCTCTCAGGATTTTGGGCATGCACACACTCACCCAGCATGGGTTTTAAGCTGCCGGGTCTGGGACTCGAACTACGGTCAACTACATGGGAGTCCAGCAATGTAACCATTACGTCATCTGCTGGTCCCAGGAGAAACATTTTCTTACTGATATATTAGACATATGTAATTCCTCTGAAATTGTCCACATCTCTTGCCTATGTTCTACTGGGGCTTTGGTGGTTTTCTTACTGATTTTTACAAGTTATTTTTGTATTTGAGCTACTCTTCTAATATTCATCTCTTCTGACCCTACAGAGCAGACATCTTAGGGCCATAGGCTAATAATTGACAGGATCTCCTATCTTAGACAGTCCCCAATTCTGTGGTCCCTCTGTAGCCTTCACT
>NW_006160128.1:2374453-2393109 GCF_000334495.1 Tupaia belangeri chinensis
GGCCGCTCAGCCCGGCAGGCCATTGGCGGTGCGGCTGCCGAAGGTAAGGCTTCTCTGCTGCCTCTGCAGGTGGTGACATAGCTGGGGAAGGGGTCTGTAAGGGGAGAAAATGCCCACATCCTAGGCTCTTCATCAGAGCACACAGAAAGCCAAAGCAAGACACCTGCCTTGAAAAACAGTAACCCAAACAAAGTAATTTTCTAGCTGCACCCAATCTCCCTGACCACGGTGTTCACGTACCTATGAACTTCAGCTACTTTATCAAGCTTATCCTGTGCGACTTAAACCAAAGAGCATGAATGTGATTTCCAATGGGCTGTGTTTTGTTTATTTTATGTATTTATTTATTTATTTATATATTTATTTTTAAATCCAGCTTCCAACACATAGTACTTACTCACTGCCCTTGAAGGCTGGCCCACCAGCAGGTGCTTTGATGGCCACTATCTCAGGTTTTAGGAAATGGCTAGAAGTTTATTTCCTCTCCTTGTAATTATTCAGGAATATACCATAGTATTGGGTCATCAGAGAAATTATGACATATTTTTCTGTTTCTCTATGCAAAAACGCATTGGACTTTTCTGACAAGTCAATACTTTACTGTTCCATAAAGTAAAGACGTGTCTTAACATTAATGGCCTGGGATTCACAGCTCTCAATTACTAACTGTACTGCAAAAAAGCTTATCCCTTTCATTATTTCTTGAAAGGGAAATCTTGTCCCACATTTTCACAATCACAGTTCTAGGATCCATACGTCAGGTGGCCATCATATATTGCTATTTATATATTCTAGAAATTTTCTTTTTTTTTCTTTTTTTGGAGAGGTTTTTGCTATAGGGCGCATGCACTCACCAGACAGACAGAGAGAGACATAGAGACAGAAAGCAAGAAATCACCCCCCAGGGGGGATGGTCATGCCGCAATCCCTTCTCCTCCGTTCTCCTCTCAGGATCTTGGGCATGCACGCACACGCGCCCGGCGTGAGTTTAAGCCACCAGGTCCGGGACTCGAACTGCGGTTGACTACGTGGGCATCCAGCGACATAGCCATTATGCTAACTGCTGGTCCCAGAAATTTTCTATTCCTATTTTTAAAAAATACACACATACACACACCCTTTATTTTTTTAATCTAAATGGTCTCTTACAACAAATACTATTGCCTATCCTGCTTTTGTGGCAATGTATGCTAGAGATCTTTTCACATTAGCACACAGAGAGCCACCTCTTTTTTCCTACTCTTGGACTCCATTGGGAAGAAGCCCTCCCTCACCTCAGCCATCAGAGTTCCTCTGTCTTGTTCATGCCATTGTTTTGATGGTGTAGAGTAGATGGTGATGAAGGTAATAATATACATAAAAGAAACCTTGTGCAGAAGAACCTCAAACTTTTTTTTTTTAAGTTTGCTATAGGGCACATGTGCTTCACAGAGAAAGAGAAAGAAAATGAGAAATTGTGCCCCCTTCCCCAGCAACCCGGGGGAGGATGGCCGCACTGAAATCCATCCTCCTCTCTGGATTTTGGGCGTGCATGCACACATGCCAGCATGTTTTTCAAGCCACTAGGTCCAGTACTCAAACCCATGCAGTCAGCCATGTGGGATTCAGCTGCCTTAATCTCTGTAACACCTCCTGGCCCAAACTTCAGACATGTTTTAAATAACTACTTTTTTATAACAATAGTAGTAAGAATCATTTTAACTCCTTGCTTTTTATTCCACTTCTGGGTGTGCAGGAATGGTATTTTATTCTATCTCTGATGTGACTGACAAGCTGCTCAGCACTTCTGGAGACCCCATTCCCACACTCCAGGAGGACTTTTGGATAAACAGTGCCCTGGTGGAGCCCACAGCACCTCTAAGAGAAGTTCTAGAAGACCTCAGTCCCTCCGCCATGGCTGCATTTGACCTGGCTTGCTCTCAGTGCCAGCTCTGGAAAACCTGTAAGCAACTCTTGGAAACAGCTGAACGGCGTCTGAACAGTAGCCTTGAGAGCCGGGGTGAGTGTGGTGTTATCCCTTAGTTCTCAAATGAGGAGCTGTGTTTCTGAAAGACTTGATAAGTCATAAGAGAAGGGGGAAGGAGGAGAAAGTTATTGGTTAAATTTCCTTATATCCAATCTGATGGAATAAATATAACCTGTTGAAAGTCTCACCTTCTTGAGGCTAGTAGGTGGCATGGTGGATGAGGGTGCTGGACTCCCACATGGCCAACTGCGGTGCGAGTCCCGGACCTGGCAGCTTTCTTTCTCACTTTCCCTCCTTCGCTCTCAGTCTATGGTCAAATTATAAATAAATAAATAAATAAAGTTAAATATTTCTTTAAAAAAAAAAAAAGAAAGTGTTACCTTCTTAATAAACTCAACAATGTGTAGTCATTGGGAGAATTTCTTTTGATTTATTGGTTTATAGATAAATTTAAGAAAGAAATATATATTCAAAAAATGGTATAAATGGAGGAAACTTGGGTGTTTGTGTGTGTGTGTGTGTGTGTGTGTGTGTGTGTGTGTGTGTGTGTTTTCTTTTTTAATAAGCCAGCAATTCTTTTTGGGGGGAGAGGTTTTTTTACTACAGGACGTGTGCGCTCACCAGACAGAGAGAGACAGAAAGTGAGAAATCACCCCCCAGGGGGGTTAGCCACACCGCAATCCCTTCTCCTCCATTCTCTCAGAATCTTGGGCATGCACACACACGCACCTGGTGTGAGTTTTAAGCCACCGGGTCCGGGACGCGAACCATGGTCGACTACATGGCAGTCCAGTGACATAGCCATTACACTAACTGCTGGTCCCAATAAGCCAGCAATTCTTAAAGGTCTTGGAAACTAGTCTTTCTTGTTCTATTATTGCCCTCATCAAAATAATAAACACGCACATGTTTTTAAAACTACTGTAGGCAGATTTATAAGGAACAGCAAGTATTCTTCATCTTCAAAAGCAGCTACTTGAACCCATTAGGTTTGTTTGGTTTTTTGTTTGTTTGTTTGTTTCTTAGATATTTTTGCTATAGGGTATGTGCACTTACCAGAGAGAAAGACAGAAAGCAAAAAATCATATCCTCCCGCCCCCTGAGGAGATGGCCATCCCGCAATCTCTTCTCCTCCATTCTCCTCTTGGAATTTTGGGCACGTAACCATTAGAATTTAAGTTCCAATTTCTAAGAAATTACTAAGTGAGATACTTACATGCATTTCTTGATTTGTTTCTTGTAATTACCTTTGGGTTTATGCCATGATCATAAAATACAGCACATATAATATCATCTTCTTTGCCTCTCCCTAAATTGCCTTTATAACTGTTCTAGTCCTATCTATTGCTAATAACAGAAATACCTGAATCCAGGTCATTTTAAGAGAACAGGGGTTCATTCATCTTATTGTCTTAGATGTCCAAGGCCAAGGGGCCAAAATCTGGTGAGGGCACTCTTGTTGATGGAAAGTCACAAGACTTGACAACATAGCAGAGGGTAGGAGCACTCGTAGAGCAGAGCATGTATCTGTCTGTCTCATTCTTTCTTCCTATAAAGCCTCCAGGACTCAATCATGGGGACCCCACCCTGTTACCTAATCATTCCCCAAGGCCCCACCTTTTACCCCACAACTCCACAACTAGATCAAGTCTTCACCTTCTCAATATTGCCACAATTGCTCACCAAATGTCAACACATGAATGGGGGTGGGAGCACATTCAAACCATAGCAGTAACTTAATCCTTTTTTTTTTTTTTTTGGTCATAGGGCATATGCACTCACCAGAGAGAGACAGTGAGAAGGAAACTGGGAAATCACACCCCAGTGGGAATGGCCATGTCACAATCCATTCCCCTCCATTCTCCTCTTGGGATTTTGGACATGCACACTCATGCACTTGGGATGATTTTCAAGCTGTTGGGTCTGGGTCTCAAACCGTGGTCAGCCATGTAGAGGTCCAGTGCCCACCATCAGCTGGCTCTAATCCTCTACTTTTTAAAACTATGGACTTAATCCTCTGTTCCTATGGTATCAGTGTTTAGTAATACTGGGAATAGGATAAAATGAGTGAGGCATTCATCTTGGAAACAATTTAAGGAAGCTCAAAAAAACTACTCAAAACTAAGAATATAGTAATGCAACATTTTTAAAAATAAAAACTTCTGCAAAAATGGTATAGAGGCTGGGCCAATAGGTGCCATAGTGGAATCTCATGGCCAAATGCAATTCAAGTACTAGACCTGGTGGCTTGCTTTCTTACTTTTCTTTTCTCTCTCTCTCTCTTTCTTTCTCTGGTGAGCACATGGGTCCTATAGTCAAATTTTAAAATAATAACAGTAAATAAAATTAAATAATTATTTTTTAAAAATGGTATAGATGGGGGCCAGCAGGTGGCATGGTAGTTAAGGGTGCTGGACTCCCAAATGGCCTACCACGATTTGAATCCCAGACCTGGTGACTTGCTTTCTCACTTTCTCTCTCTCTCTGTTCCTCTCTGGTCAAATTAAAATAAATAAATAAAGTTAAATAAAATAATTATTTTTTAGAAAATGGTATAGATGACATTTTTACCTTTAGACTATATGCCCCCTCCTTGGTGAACCTCACTTCACCTAAAACCGGGGACCATCTTGAATATGTAAACCAGATATAAGGGAAAATGTAGTGAATCCCAGTTAGATAAAAAATTATACGTTGAGGTTAATAGTGTCCCAGAAGGTGTACATGGGATTAGTGGAATCAGGTACATAAAGTTTTAGAGATATGTGAAGAGAGAATTAGGCAAAATTTCACTCCCCACCCACCTTGGCTCTCTTCACTAAACATTGGAAAGACTGCAGTGGAGCATGTTCTGCCTCAGGAACATGAAGGAAGGAATGGTGAGTAATTAGGTTATGAATAGCCCCTTATGTCTAGGACCCCCAACACTACCCCCAGGTTCAGTGCTTTTATAGAAAAACCTACAGGACTTAACCTATAGTCAGACTCATGGCTAAGATTTATTTCAGCAAAGGAAACAAAGCAAAATCAGCTCATGGAATAAAGTCTGGAGGAAAGCAGGCCAAGCGTCCAAGAATCCTTTCCTGTGGAATCACACAGGACATGCTTGTTCCTCCCAGTGATGAGTATGACCAGCGTTTGCCAAGTGTTGTCTGCAGGGAAGCTCCTTAGTGACCCAGTGTCCAGGGTCTTACTGGAGACTGCTGACAGAGCCACCCTCTGCCTAGCATGTATCAAAATTCCAGTCTCCCAGAAGAAAAGCAAGTGTCAGCATAAACCACATTGTAGAAACAGTTTAGGCACAGTGAGCCACTCTCATCATTGAGGGAAAGCTGTATATCAGTGTAGGAAACTACTTACCAGTCAGGTCCACAGATGCCAGCCAAGGGCCAACCATGCCACAAGCCTTCTAAGAAGAGCAGTCATGGGCCACTGTGTTAACTCTTTCTGCATAGTCCTCCAAATCATTCTGAACTGTTGACTAATGTGCTTTTTTATTTAAAAAAATAAATGATTTATTGGGAACAACAGATGGAGTAATGGTTATATCGCTGGACTCCCACATGGCCAGTGGCAGTTTGAGTCCCGGACTGGATGTCTTGAAACTCATGCCAAGCACATCTGTATGTGTGCCCACCCAAAATCCCAGGGGGAGAATGGCGGAGAAAGGACTGTGGTGTGGCCATTCCCCTGGGAAGTGATTTCTCACTTTCAGTCTTTCTGTCTCTCTCTCTGGCGAGCTCACATCCCTGTAGCAAAAATCTCTCTCAAAAAAAAATTTTTTTTACTTAATTTTATTCATCATTATAATAATTATTATTATTATTTAATTCGCTATAGGGCACATGCATTCACAAGAGAGAGAGAGAGAGAAAGAGAAGGAAAGTAAGTAAGCAAACCACCAGGTCCAGGTCTCAAACCGTGGTTGACCATGTGCAAGTCCAGCACCTTAACTACCACACTATCTGCTGGCCCCTAAAGTGCTCTTTAATGTCCATATAGCCTTTCTAAGAAAGAATACTGTGGCATATACATGCTGTTTTTAGTCAACAGTTTGGCTCCCCCTCAATAATACTTATATTCTAAAATTAAAAAAGAGGCTATTCGATCGGTTAGTAGCTAAAATGTTTTCCTATCATTCAGTAAGGAATCAATTTAGCATCCACTGTGTTTTCAGATATCTCAAGTATATGGTGGTACGAGAAAGATATAACGAATAATACCTGTCTATTAAGTTGTATATAGTTTAGTCAGAGTACCAAGATACTACTTAAAGCAATTAGAGAAGGCAGATTTGATGCCAGCTCAAGTCCGTGACTGAGGCAGTACCAAGGCAGCTCCACAGGCAGGCCCAGTTAGCGTGGGACAGCCGTCCCACAGGCAGAGATCCTGAATCTGTTGCTATTACATCAAGATGCTCAAGGCTTCTTGTCAGAGATAGGTAGTCAAGGAACCCCAGGCATGGAATAAGCCTGGTATACTGGTTATCACTCCATATGACACAGCTTCTATTTCCTCCTTAATATTGGAGAAGATAAATTTTTACAAATAAATGTAAGACTGAGTATCAGTCTCAGAAAGTACCTGTTTTTTTCTGTATTCCAGGTCGGCGGCTAGACCACGTGCTCCTCAATGCTGATGGCATTCGAGGTTTTCCAGTTGTTCTTCAGCAAATCAGTAAGATTCTCAATTATTCACTTATGTCAGTTGGACAAACTAAATCAGGTGAGTTTTTTTTCTCCCCCTTTTTTTCCTCCAGGACTTAGAGCATTAGGTGAACAATAGGCTTCTTTTTTTTCTCTCTCTCTCTCTTTTGCTTGCCATAGAGAGTGTAGAAGAAAAGGGAGGAGGCCCTCCACGGTGCAGTATCACTGAGCTGCTTCAGATGTGCTGGCCTAACCTAACCGAGGACTGTGTTGCCAGCCATACCACCCTCTCCCAACAGCTGGATCAGGTCCTCCAGTCACTGAAAGAGGCCCTAGAGCTTCCAGGTACAGTGCAATCTGCTCGGGAACAGCTAAGGGCTGAACTGGGGAAAGGAAGTCCCTGAGAGTAAAGGAACACTTTGAGCAGCGACTCAGAGAACAGAGCAGAGCAGAGCTCCAGAACAGAGCACTCCTAGCACTGTGGTTAGCCAGAGCAAGTCTCCTAATTTAACATCCCTTCCCCCGTTTTCCCACCCCACAGTTAAAAGGATGTGTAACGTTCCATTAACTGATAACGTTTTCTCATTGTCAGTGAGATATATTTCTAGCAGATACTCTGTAAATATTGATCAATTCTTTCCCAAAAGACCCCTGTGTTCTTTGTAAAATTATCCCATCCCAGAAATGCCAGGGTAAAAAATGGAATTTTACACCCTGATTTCTCTATAGACACAAAACTCTTCCTGGTTGAGAATCACTTGTTCAGGTGATTGACTTAGGACTTTATATCTGCCTTATAATTGTAGAGCCCCAACTGTAGGATATCTCATATAGTACATGGGAATCTCGATTCACCTGTTAGGTCAGAAACTGACCTAAAGCTGGATGTACAGAATAAAACCTCTTTTTTTTTTTTTGCTGCCATAACTCTTCTCAGAGCCCAGGAGTACTCCACTCTCTTCTCTGGTGGAGCAGACAACCCAGAAAGCTCCTGAGGCGGAGGTGCACCCTGTACACATCCAGACTCAGCTCCTCAAGAAGAACCTGGACAAACAGACCCCAGTAGGCAGCAGACAGACTGACTATGTGGGTACCTTCTTCAATTACTGTAGCACCCTGGCCACCATTCTCCTTCGGAGTTTGAGCTCCGAGCCTGGTAAGTAGCAGGAACAAGGAAATGAAGCCATGACTTGCCTACAAGTGTTTAGGGCAAGAAAGAGGAAAGACATTCAGTTCAGAGGCTTTGATACATCAATAGCCAGCAACATCAGACAGTAAGTTCCTCCTCTCTTATTCATCTCTGTCAGTTTTATTCACCTTCACGCTAGTTTGGTTGTATAGCACATGAGAATACTCAATAAACTGTCATGGAATTAGTGACTCCGAAATATCTGTCAGACCTTTGGTCCATTGTGGACTTGAGGACAGAGCAGAGGAATCAAGCCTCTAATATGAGTACCAAATTCTTACTTGAGCCTTCTGAGTGAGACCTGCATGCATTTAAGTCAGGTTGAAGAGAGCAGGAGTAAACTGGCTGGACCTGCCTAGTGAAGTTTATCTGGGGTTGGAAGTCGTTAGAGCAGTTGTCAGGTAGAGATCAGCTTGTGGTTAGAATCATGTTGAGAATACCCTTTGCCTAGAATGAATCAATGGAAGGCCTCCCAATGTTGTCCTAGTTTTGACTTTGCACTATTTTTTAGGTTTGTTTATTTCTTCCGTGAGAGATTGGGGGAGAGATCACCAACAGGGTCTTCATACCATAATCCTCCCCTAGTCTCAGCCTAATCATAAGCGGGGTGCCTGGCTTACTCAAGGGGGTCTCCAGATGCAAATCTAGAATCTTTCCCCCATGGCTCTAATTGTGTTATCATGCACCACCATCTAGCCTCAACATTTATGATTTTTATTAATTCTGGGAAACATAAGTGTGAACTGTTGCAATCAGTAGTGCAAACAAAGATTATTTTCTCTACCTTTGCAGATCACATGGAGATCAACGTAGGAAATCCTTTTGTTCTCCTGCAACAGAATTCTTCCCAGCTGGTGTCACATCTCCTGTTTGAGAGACAAGTTCCCCCAGACAGGTAGGAGCTCGCCTTGCAGAAGTCAGCCATGAGCCTCCCAAGTTGTTTCAATAAGGAAACCAACCAAGGGCTCAGTGGGGTTGTGTTTGGGTTCAGTACAGACAGTAGGGATTTCTTTCAGACTTTGTACTTAATTTGCATTTACTCCTATACAGCTATGTTAAACTTCATTGTGCATCTTTTCTTTATCTCTCTCATCATCTCTAATATTTGTATTACAAGTATGAAATTAATGGGTGTATTTTCACTTACAGATTGGCAAAAATCCAAAGGTTTGATAACACAACAGTGGTTAGGCTGTAGGAAAATGAGCCTTCTCAGAAATTGCTCATAGGATATGTTGGAACAACATCTATGGGAAAGCAACTTGTCAGTATCTAGTAAAATTATAAATTTGAAACTAGCCAGTTGCATGGTGGTTAAGGTGGGTAGATCCCCCATGGCCAACAGTGCAATTTGAGTTCTAGACTCAACAGCCTAAAGAACATGCATGTACATGCCCAAAATCCCTAAAGGAGAAATGGAAAAGAACCATACCCCATGAAGGGTGCTTTCTCATTCTCTCTCTCTCTCTGTCTCTGTCTCTGTCTCTAGCAACTGCATGTGCCTGCTAGCAAAAAAAAAAAAAAAAATTATTTTTTTTTATTTAGTAGTAGTATTAATTTGCTATAGGGCACATGTACTCACCAGAGAGAGAGAAAGAAGATAAAGTGAGAAAGCAAGTCACCAGTCCAGGACTCAAACTGCAGTCAGCCATATGGGAGTCTAACCCCTTAACCACCATGCCACCTGTTGTCATACACCCTCTAGCAAAATTTTAAAAAATAAAATTAGGAATTCATATGCTCTTTGACCTTGCAATGTATGTAATACATTGGAGAATTTATCCTGCAACTTTATTACAAATGTGAAAAATAATGTATGTGCAAAATCATTTTATTATAGCCTTGTATATAATGGTATATAACAAAACAGAAAAATACGTTCTTCCCTAAAAGGAGACTAGTTATGATTCATCCACATAATGGAATACTGTGCAGTTGTAAAAACTAATGGGAATTTGAGGGCCTGTGCGGTGGTTAAGGGCACTAGACCACATGGCTGACCACAGTTTGAGTCTTGGACCTAGTGACTTGCTTTCTCACTTTCTCTTTCTCTCGTACTCTGTCCCTCTCTGGTCAAATTTAAATAAATAAATAAAGTTAAATAAAATAATTCTTTAAAAAAAAAGAAAAAAGGGAACCAGCAGTTAGCGTAATGGCTATGTCGCTGGGCTTCCACGTAGTCAACCGCGGTTCGCGTCCCAGACCCGGTGGCTTAAAACTCACGCCGGGCACGTGTGCGTGCATGCCCAAGATCCCGAGAGGAGAATGGAGGAGAAGGGATTGTGGTGTGACCATCCCCCCTGGGGGGTGATTTCTCACTTTCTGTCTCTATGTCTCTCTCTGTCTGTCTGGCAAGCGCACGCGCCCTATAGCAAAAACCTCTCCAAAAAGAAGAAAAAAGATTAATTTAAATTTTCTCTGTAGAGGATAGGGACAAATTTCTCACATATGTTATTTAGTGAAAAAGCAAGGGATGAAGACATATGTGTTTGGTTTCTTTTTTTTTTTTTTAAATAAAGTAAAAAATAAAAACTTTATTTATATTTGCTATATAAGCATGAACAAATTGTCAGATTGAGTGATGATGCCTAGGGATTTAAACCTTGCATGCCCCCTGCTTTTGTCTCTCCAGGCTGGCAGCCCTTGTGGCCCGAGAGCGTCTCACCCTAAGTGTGCCACAGGTCATCATCAACTGCTGCTGTGAGCCTCTTGATGTTTGCTCTTCACGGCAAAACCAGCAGATGTCATCCCTTCTGACCCACATGGGCCTCCTGGCCCAACAGTACTCCTCCCACTGCCTGGATGACCTTCCACCTTCTACTCTAAGCTCCCCAACACCAAGTGAAAATCCTACATCGGAGAGAAAGCCCCAGTCCTCTCCAAGGGATTCATCAGCCCCAGCCTTCACCTCCTCTGCCTTAGCCTTTCTTAAATCCCGCTCAAAACTATTGGCTACAGTCGCCTGCCTGGGAGCTTCCCGGGGGTTAAAGGTCACCAAGCCCAGCCTGTCATGGAAGGAGCTTCGTGGCCGCAGGGAGGTACCTCTGACAGCAGAGCAAGTAGTCCGGGAGTGTGAGCGCCTTCTGGAACAATTCCCTGTGTTTCAGGACTTCCTGCTAGCTGCCTGGGAGCCGCTACAAGGGTCCCCTGAGCAAAGGCAGAGTCTGGCAGCTAGTCTCTGTGGTCAAGCCAGTCTTTCCACTGTCCTCCTGGGCCTGCATGCTCCCAATGCCCTGGACATACTGACTGAAGCCTTCGAGGAAGCCTTGGTGGCCAGAGACTGGCCCCGAGCCCTTCGGCTCACTGAAGTGTATGGGCAAGACATGGACGATTGGAGTAGCATAAAGGATGCACTCCTAAGCTGTGCTGTGGCCTGCGGTAAGCAAAAGGCTATGCTCCTTCTTTCACCAGTGGTAATAATAACATTTAGCAAGCATGACGTCACATTTAATTTTCCCAATTACTTCAGAGAAAAGTACACAATAATCTCTTGTTACTGAGAGGACACCAAGGCTCAGAGAGGTTAGGAAACTTGCCCAGGATGGGGGTGGCAGAGTAGAACTTAGAACACAAGTATATCTGACTTAAGAATAAATACTCATGGGGGCAGCAAGTGGCATGGAGGTTAAGGCTCTGGACACTCCCACATGGCTGACCATGGGTCAGGTCCCAGACCTGGTGGCTTGCTTTCTCACTTTCCATCTCTCTCTCTCTCTTTCTCTGTGTCTCTCTCTGGTCAAATTAAAATAAATGAGTGAATAAATAAAATAATTTTTTAAAAAAAGAATGAACACGGGGAACCAGCAGTTAGTGTAATGGCTATGTCACTGGACTCCCACGTAGTCAACTGCGGTTCGCGTCCCAGACCCAGTGGCTTAAAACTCACTATTGGCTGGGCACGTGTGCGTGTGTGCCCAAGATCCCGAGAGGAGAATGGAGGAGAAGGGATTGCGGCTTTACCATCCTCCCTGGGAGGTGATTTCTCGCTTTCTGTCTCTATGTCTCTCTCTGGCGAGCGCACGCGCCCTATAGCGAAAACCTCTCCAAAAACAAAAGAATGAACATGCATAACTAGTGTTATCAATCCTGGTTGCAAAAATCATTATCTATAAACTACAAATACCTGGACTCTACCCTAAAGGTCTGGGATGAGGGCTCAAGCAGATATTTACTTTAAAACAGAGGTCAGCAAGCTTTTTCTATAAAGGACTTTGTAGGCCATAAGATCTCAGTCATAACTACTCAACTCTGCCATTACAGCATGAAAGCACTCAGTACATAAAGGAGTGACCAAGGCTATATTCTAAAACTTATAAAACAGAGTTTGAGTCTGTTTGATGACTCCTGTCTTAAAAGCTTCCTGCGAGATTTTAGTATGTTACTACACTGGACACCATTGAACTACAACATTCCATGGGGGAGAGCAAAAGTCTGGTATCCTCTAAGGAAAGACTTTCGGGTAGAAGATTTTGCTGTCTGTTAAGATGGAGAAAAATCCCTCCTTGAGAACATGGAGAAATCCTCTGACTAGCTATGTGGTCTTGGTTGCTTAGAGACTGTTTTTTCTTATCTCCAAGATCACATCTTTGAAATGGGTGTGAAAGAGAGACCTACTAGTTAATGGTGAATATCAAGGGAGTAAAACTAGCTTACCTGAAATACCTCTTAAGTACATATGCAGAGTAGAAATTGCAGAGAAAACTAAAAGTCCACTAACAAGGTGAATCTGAACAGTACTTTACATGCAGCATGCCAACACATACACAGAGAGCTTCATCTCTCCTTCCCCACTCTCTCCTTCCCTCCTTTCCTTCCTTTTTTCCTTTTATTTTTTAAATGCTACAGGACATGGATACTTGTCAGAGAGGTGGGGTGGTGGGGAGAAAGCACAACCCGGTGGACACGGTCATGCCACAGTCTCGTCTCATCCATTTCTTTTTTTTTTTAATGATCAGTTATTTAATTAGGTTCTTGGCAAAAAATTGAGAACACCAATTTGTGAGGATAAACTCCATTTGTAAGGGCAAACACGGATCGCAGGTAGCCCTGGAGCTGAGAAACAGCTTTGAATTTTGGTAAAATTTGCAAGTCCACAGCTCTCTGATCAACCTTGTGCTGCTCTGAAATCTCGTATTTCTCCTTCTCTGTGTTGAAGATCTCACTTTCCTGGTGTCTGGGCTTCCACAGCTTCTTTTTCTTGAAGTAAGCATCGGTTAGGTGCTTTGGGATTTTTACTTTGCTAATATCAATTTTTGTGGAGGTGGCAATGATAAATTTTTGGTGTGTTCTACGCAGTGGAACTTGATTGAGAACCAGCAGTCCAGTTACAAGTAGCAAGCCACTGCTCAGCTGCTTCAGGAAAACCACCCTCTTGCCTCTGTGGCGTCCAGTGAGGATGATCAGAATGGACCCAGGAGTGATGCTAGTTTGCAGCTCTCTCACATGCTGACTGAAGGGTTTTTTGCCATGGCTCAACAACTTTCGAGGCACATCTTCAGTAGGATAATACCTAGGCATTTTGCACAGTTTAACCACCCAGGTACTGGACTCCCACATGACTGATCACAGTTTGTCTCCACCAACTGGTTTTGTGACAGTCTCAAGAACCTTCTCCTTCTTTTTCTTTTTGATCCTGGATTTAGTGGCTGAGTATTTCCTCTTGAACATGGCCTTCCTGGAATACATGGCAGACCGAGAGTATCTGCCGATGCCTTGGACTAAGATGGGGTTTCGGCTGCAATGGGGCTTCCTTTTCTTGGGCTTTTTAGCCTTGGGGTCACCCTTTTTAACCTTGCCACTGGCATCAGCCTTCTTGGCTTCAGGTTTCTTCTCCTTAGTATCCTGCTCTGCAGCTTTTTCACCTGCCATCTTGTATAGTGGGAAAGAGCTTCTCATCCATTTCTCTACCTATCAGAATTTTGGACACACATATACACATGCCTAGTATGTTTTTCAAGCCACCAAGGCCAAGATTCAAACCACAGTCAGCTCTGTGGGATCTGGCTTCCTGAACTACTAGGCTACAGGAATGAGTCACCTTCCTTTTTTTCTTTTCTCCTTTCTTCTTCTTTCCTCTCTCCCTTCTGAAAATCCCATGACCTAGGTAATTTTCACATAAAGGGAAACACAGGGGTAAAGGATTCTCCTTACTATATAACCATCTGAAGTATAGAAACTAGTTAAGGTCACATGGCACTTAAGGATCTCCAAAGTTCCTATTTTACAAAATTGAACAAAGCCCTTCTCTTAAGAAGTAACCTGGAGGCCAGGCAGGTGGCATGGTGATTAAGGCACTGTATCCCACCTGGCCAACTCTGTGATTTGTATCCCAGACATAGTAGCTTTAAGAAAACACTGTGTGTGTGTGCATATGTGCCCAAAATTCCAAGAGGAGACTGGGCAAAGAGGGATTGCAGCATGCCCATCCCTTCTGGGATGGCAGGAGAGGAGGGGTGACTTACTTTCCTTTTTCTCAGCCTCACTATTTCTCTCTAGTGAGCATACATGCCCTATGGTAAAAATGAGAAAAAAAAAAAAAAAGAAGTAACCTGGGTCTGAGCTCTTCCAGTGCCAGGCTTGCAGCCTCTAGCCATCTTTATTTATCTTATAGAAAAAGAAGGTTGGCAATACCTGTTTCCTGTGAAAGATGCATCTCTGAGAAGTCAACTGGCCCTGAAGTTTGTGGACAGGTGGCCCCTGGAATCCTGCCTGGAGATCCTGGCCTACTGCATTTCGGACCCAGCTGTCCAAGAAGAACTAAAGTGTGAGCTGCAGAGGAAGCTGGGAGAGTTGCAGGTGTATCAGAAGGTAGGGGCCCTGGCATCCAGAGAGAGGAAACAGGCTGCTCACTCTGTTATCAATTCCAGTCTCTTTTTGGATGATGGGGTATTTTAAGAAACAGAAAATGTAGGCCTGACTTTTGCTCTGCATGAGCTTCTCAGGTGAACTGCAAGGAGGTCTCCTATCTGTTACTTGTGTTGTTTATCCCTATTATTTGAAATATGTTTGCATCAAGCCAGGATAAAAATAACAAAATTAACATTGAAATGCTACTTTATAGTCCTCGAAGGCATTTTCACATGTAGCTCATATTTTCACATGAGCTTTGCGTATGCTTTATATATATCTTTTTTTATAACTTTAAATAAATTTTTATTATATAAAGTCTGTCACATAACTGGATATTCTTCTACTTTGTACAGTTATTCTTACTCTCCCATGGAAAGGCTGCTTCTTAACTTCTTATGTGGGGCTGGCAAGCACTATAATTCTGATTTTAACAGAGTAGTAATAAAAATGCCTCAGTGATGAGATTCAAGATGCCAGCAGGAGGCTGATGAAGGAGCTTGAAGAAATCTGCAAGTGTGGAATGATGAAGCTAATTTATTGAGTTGGCAAGAGTTTATTGTCCCTGACAACCCTCCATATGACAAGGGGGCCTTCAGAAACTAAATCAACCTTGCAGCAGAGTACCCATTCAAACCACTGAAGATCACATTTAGAACAAAGATCTATCACCCAAACATTGAAGAAAAGGGGCAAGTCTGTCTGCCAGTAATTAGTGCTGAATACTAGAAGCCAGCTACCAATACCGATCACATAATTCAATCCCTCGTGGCACCGGTGAATGACCCCCAGCCCATGTACCGCCTCTGGACTGACCAAACTGAAGAATACTCTGAGGACTACAAAAAATTCTGTAGAAACACTGAAGAGTTTACAACAAAATATGGGAAAAGCTACCTGTGGACTAAAATCTGCCACGATTGATCCCAGAAACTGTGAGCAGAGACCCCGAGCAGAGCATTCAGAGAGCCCACTAAGCAGGGCTCTGTGGAAAACTGACTCGTGCCACCGCCTGGCGTTGGCTTGTGGCAGTTACTTTCTACAGTTGTCGTAATGAAAAGTGCTCTAGGTAACCTGTAAAGAAAGGATGAAAAATATAAGATTTTCTAAAAAAAAAAAAGTGAAAGTCTTCCTTTAGTGATTCAAGTTGAAAGCAGTACTTTGGTACATGGCTCTTGCACCCAGTATCAGAAATGTACAAATGTCTTTTTATTCAAAAATACAAAATAACTTATCTGTAGGTGTAGACAATGACGGCAGTAAACAAGTAACTGATGGTTACAGTAATTTTGTTAAGCATCAGCCAGCCTTTTATTTTAATGAACTAACTTCTCTGAAGGTATCCGTCGGTGAGGAGCACTGCCTTGAGCTTCCTGTCACAGCTCAGGAGTAATGTTAAAGCACTATTCTAGGAACCAGCAGTGGGCGTAATGGCTATGTTGCTGGACTGCCATGTAGTCGACCATGGTTCGAGTCTTAAACCCAATGGCTTAAACTCACGCCAGGTGCATATGCGTGCATGCCCAAGAACCCGAGAGAAGAATAGAGGAGAAGGGATTGCGGCATGACCATCCCCCCTGGGGGGTGATTTCTCGCTTTCTATCTCTCTGTTTCTCTGTCTTTCTGGCAAGCGCATGCACCCTATAGCAAAAACTTCTCCAGAAAAAAAAGCACTATTCTAGAAACTAGAATATGCCAAAAGATATATATCTTTTTTAAAGATTGTTTTAAATTTCAGCTAAATGTTAAGAGCCATTTAAAAAGGATGTATAACAGTGACAGTTTCAAAAATGAAAGAAGAAAACAGAATATGTGTTATAGTCAAGCTAAAGAGACAGGAAGACATATTTAGGTGGCACAGCTAGATAACATATAAATTATATGCTATTTTTTCCACGTGTCCTTAGAGCAGAACAGAGTCCAGAACCCCATCAGAGAAAGTGAAAATGAAAGATGAAAATGATTTTTTTCCTCGCTCCTCAGCAGTTTTTATCCAGAGCTAAGATGTTGCACGAAAGGAGATCCCACATAGCATTCAAGCCAGGAGAATATCTGGTGCGATTTTGAGATGAAGGAGCATCACAACAGTGACCCCAGAAGGCTGGGCAAACTGTAAAGCACAGGGGCCTCTGAGAACTGTCCTCACCAGCGAAAAACCCAAACTTTACCTCCCACTCACCTTCGCTTCCTGACTGTACGTCCCAATAGCTCACTGTCCTCTAAACAATTTTTGTCCCATTTGCTCTCCTCCTCATCTTTCCTGGCAAGTTCTGTGGATTGATTTTGGGACAGAGATCTAGAGGTGGCCCATCCCTGGATGCACCAATGACTTGTTCATGGAAGGAGAAGCTGTAGTGTGGTTTAATGGATCTTTCTGTCTCCTTAGATTCTAGGTTTGCAGATGCCCCCAGCCTGGTGTGACTGGCAGTCACTGAGAAGCTGCTGTGTTGAGGACCCATCGACTGTCATGAACCTGATTCTAGAAGCACAGGTACCGTTTTCCTGGATGGTATTCTCCTTCATCCTCCTCTTAGAATTACAGCTCCTTGACTGGTTGTTTAAGACTCCTTTCCATATATCAGTGTTCACCATATTCTCTTTTTTTCTTTCTTGCAAGATTTGCCAACGTACACGTAAACATAGAGAATGATACAGCTGTCAGTTTTGTACTGTCACCCTTGATCTAACCCATGAGATTTTCTACACTGTATGCACTCGATACAGAAAGTACCTGGGAATGGGATTGCTATGTCATCAGGCATGAACATCTTCACCTTTGCTAGCATGTTACCAAATCACTCTTTAAATTCCTTGCCCGAGTTATACTTGGACTAATAGTTCCTATTGCTCTGTATCCTTGCCACCTTTGTATATTTTGCCAATAGGATGGTATCTCAATGTTATTTTAACTTTGGTTGCCATGATTACTAATGAATTTTGATATCCTTTCATGCGTTTCTTGTACATTCAAGTACTAAATAGAATTTTATCTACCTTTTAAAAGTATCATAGATCAAAATGAAAATGCTCAGGGCCGGCAGATGCCGTAGTGGTTAGGGTGCTGAACTTCCACATGGCCAACTGCAGTTCAAGGCCCAGACCTGGTGGCTTGCGTTCTCACTTTACTTTTCTCTCCCTCTGCATCTCTGTCTGGTCAAATTTTAAAAAATTTAAAAAAATACAGGACCAGTAATTGGTGTAATGGCTATGTCACTGGACTCTCGTGTAGTCAACCGTAGTTTGAGTCCCAGACCTGGTGGCTTAAACTCAGGCCAGGCGTGTGTGCATGTGTGCCCAAAATCTTGAGAGGAGGATGGAGGAGAAGGGATTGTGGCATGGCCATCTCCCCGGGGAGTGATTTCTTGCTTTCTGTCTCTCTCTTTCTGGTGAGCGCACATACCCTATAGCAAAAACCTCTAAAAAATAATAATAATAATAATAGCAAATAAAATTAAATACTTCCTTTTTTAAAAATGTAGGAACCAGCAGATGGTGTAACAGTTATATCACTGGACTCCCACATAGTCAACCACGGTTCAAGTCTTGGACCCTACGACTTAAACTCAGGTCGGGCACATATGCGTACGTACACAAGATCGCCCAAGAGGAGAATGGAGGAGAAGGGATTGCAACATGGCCAGCCTCCCAGGGGGTGATTTCTCACTTTCTGTCTCTCTCTGTCTTTCTGGCAAGTGCACACACCCTATAGCAAAAACCTCTCTTCAAAAAAAAAAAAAAAAAAAAGTTCATGCTCATCCAAATGATCATTCACTCAGGAAATACCCATTGAATGCCAGTCATTTGCTGACACTATATAGGATGGTGATGAAGCAAAGACAATTAAGCTTAAACCTTGTCCTGGGGCTGGTTGGTGGTACAGTGGTTGGGGCGCTGGACTCCTACATGGTCAACTGTGGTTCAAGTCCCAGACCTGGAAGCTTATATTCTTCTTTTTGTTTTTTTCCCACTCTTTTTTTTTTTTTTTTTTTTTTTTTCTCTTTGTATTTGT
>NW_006160128.1:2393196-2419617 GCF_000334495.1 Tupaia belangeri chinensis
GTGGGCGGCCAGGGGGAAGTGTACAGCGCCTTAACTCCCACGCCACCCGCTGGTCCCAGAAGCTTGTATTCTCACTCTCCTCTCTCTCTCTCTCTGGTCAAATTAAATAATAATAATAATAATAAATTAAACAAATAGTTCTTTTGAGAAAAACAAAAAAGCTTAAACCTTCCCCTGAAGTGGCTCTAATTTTGTGGAGGAGTTGAAGTAGAATAATCCTTAGGTGATAGCAACATAATTTGTCAGTGACAGAGGAAGCCTAGATCCTGGGAACTCAGGTAGGGCAGCTAACATAGCCTGAGAAACAGAGAAGCATGCTGAGGAAGGCAGCCCAAGCAGAGCTATTACTGGAGGCATTACAGATACCACTGGGCTGAATGGACTATGTGGACAAAACCTTGGGAATTCCAGTCTCTGAAACTTTAATCTAGAGGTCACAAATTAGGGATGGGGAAGTAGCGAGAGGAGACATGGGTATAATCTAAACCCCAGCATGTTTTTTTGTCCCGTACAGTACTGGATTACAGAATTTTTGTTTTGTCCTATGGACTTCATGGCCAAAACTTTTTTTTTTTTTTTAAAGAGAGATTTTTGCAATAGGACACATGTGCTCACTGGAGAGCAGAGAGAAACAGAAAGACAGAAAGCAAGACATCACCACCACCATCCATCCTTTCTCCTTCATTCTCCTCTCAGGATTTTGCGCACACATGCACATAAGCCCAGTATGAGTTTTTGCTATAGGGCACGTGCACTTGCCAGACAGACAGAGACAGACAGAGAGACAGAAAGTGAGAAATCACCCCCCAGGGGGGATGGCCACGCCGCAATCCCTTCTCTCGTGATCTTGGGCACACACGCACACGCGCCCGGCATGAGTTTAAGCCACTGGGTCTGGGACGAGAACCGCGGTCGACTACGTGGGAGTCCAGCGACATAGCCATTACGCTAACTGCTGGTCCCAAGCCCGGTATGAGTTTTTAAGCCTCCTGGTCTGGGACTCAAAGGGCAGTTGTACTATGTGGGAATATAGTGACATAACCATTATGCCATCTGCTGGTCCCCGTGGCTAAAACTTTAAAATAGAAAAAAAATCCTAATTTAAAAAATTTTTAATGTTTGAAAATCTGACAACATTGAGCTTGCACATTTGTATGGCAACAATCAGAGCAGAGTGGGTGCTATCTGCTTTGAAGTCTTCTCAGTCTTCTCCACTTCCTTGGTACCTCCCCAGTACTGACTTGTGTCATTCACCACTTGTCACCTGCTCTCCTTTGTTAGAGCTAAGAGGGAAGTGATATTAACAGTAAGCCTGCGTCAGTCATTGGCATACCTTACCTTGCCACTCTAGTCCTTTGGCTGATGACCTTAATTCCATAGTGAAGTTCCCATGAGCATTTTCTAAATGTTTCTGGGACTTAGCAGTATCAAATCTGCTGAGAAAAATTAGCCCAAAGTTACATGGGTGACAGGGCCTAATTTTTTATTTTTAATAGGTTTTTGCTATAGGGCACACATGCTCGCCAGACAGAGAGAGACAGAGAGACAGAAAGCAAGAAATCACCCCCCAGGGGGGATGGCCACACCGCAATCCCTTCTCCTCCATTCTCCTCTCGGGATCTTGGACACACACACCTGGTGTGAGTTTAAGCCACCGGGTCTGGGCCGTGAACCGCTGTTGACTACATGGGAGTCCAGCAACATAGCCATTACGCTAACTGCTGGTCCCAACAGGGCCTAATTTAAGGGGATTGAAATCATGTGTGTTTTCCTCCAGGAGTACGGACTGTGTGAGGAGTGGGGCTGCCTGTACCCCATCCCAAGAGGACATTTAATCAGCTTACATCAAAAGCACCTTCTCCACCTTCTAGAAAGAAGAGATCATGAAAAGGCTCTGCAAGTAAGGCTCTGGTTCTTCCTATTTTTCTTTTGAAGAGGAACAAGACGGTTAGTCAAATCACATGGATTTTTTTCACACTGAAACCCACGCTAAATATTTACTATCTTAGCTTTGTGCCTTTGGGTCCTCTAGGAGCTGGTTATAGTCATCTTGAGTATAAGCTCTACATTAGGTCCAGGAGAAGGCAGCTAGGTCTCAGATTCTGCTAAACTCAGGTCCTCTCAAAGCCATTTATAAAGCTATGGGAGTAGTGGGGGGGGGGGGGAAATGAGTATACAAAAGAATTAGTCTAAATTAAATAAACCTAAACATTGCTTTCTCTAACAAAGCTAGGGTAGCCTCAGAGTGCTTCTCCAGGCCTCATCTTCCTCCTCTGCCTTCTGCAACAGCTCCTGCAAAGAATTTCTGACCCCACCATGTGCCTTGAAGTCACAGAGCAGTCCCTTGATCAGCACCCAAGCTTGGCCACTTCTCACTTCTTGGCCAACTACCTCACTACCCACTTCTATGGGGAACTGACTGCTGCCCGACACCGTGAAATCCAGGCTCTGTACATGGGATCCAAGGTAAGGGGGAGGAGGGTATTGGGAAAGTATGCCCGCGGGAAGCTCCCATTTCAGAACGTGACCTTTCAGTTGGCTCCTGCCAGGCCTCTGCCATCCTTGGCTTGTACTATATGGAATGTTTATTCAGGCAGCCCACCACATCCTGGCTGAGTCCACTGGTACTTGCCATTCTATTACTTTCTTGCTTCCAAAGTGAATGCTGCCTGGTCTCCTTAAACTGCCTTTGGGCTTTCCATGATGTCTGCTGTATCAGTGCTTCTCAATTCTGACCACATATTAGAATTACTACCAGAACTCACCTCCACCCCCTATCAGTGAAAACTGATTTTAGGATAGGGACTGTATGTCTTCCAAAGGGATTCTTTTCTTTGTTTTTTAATTAAACTTTATTGATTTATTTTAATTTGACTAGAAAGGAACAGAGAAAGAGAGAGAAAGTGAGAAAGCAAGCCATTAGGTCCAGGACTATTGTTTGATAGACTAGTCTGTACTGATGAAAGAGGTTTGTTAGAGTAATTAGATAAAATAATAAGTTCTTTCCTTTTATGTGTAACCTAGGAAACACAAAAAATTATGAGTTAGAAAAAAGAATTCACTGGGGCTGGCAGGTGGTATAGTGGTTGAAGGCACTGGACTCCCACGTGGCTAATTGCAGTTCAAGTTCCAGACCTGGCGGCTTGCTTTCTCACTTTGTCTCTCAATCTGTCCCTTTCTGGTAAAATTTAATTAATTAATTTAATTAATTAATTTAATTTAATTTAAGTAAAATAATTCTTTAGAAAGAAAAAGAAAAAACAATTCAGTGAAGGAGTAGGTGGGGAGAGATGGGATCCTCTGATACTCTTCTAATTATTCTGACTGGCGGTTGTGTATGCTTTCTACAAATAGAACAGGTGCTCAGAGAACCATGAATATAACCCCTGGCTCAGTTGCTAAGAGTCAAACTATATAAAATCTTCCTCAAAAAGATATGCCTCTTTTTCCTTTTGGATGCACTGTATTCTACATGGAGGAACCCTTGAAAATTGGCAGTGAGCAGAGCCAGTGAACGTACTAGGGCCAGCAAACCTACAAAGTGGTCAAGAAAGTCTTGATTTATTTTTCTACGTTTTTTTTTTTTTTCTTTCTTTCTTTTAAAATTTTTTGGAGAGGTTTTTGCTATAGGGCACGTGTGCTTGCCAGAAAGACAGAGAGAGACAGAGAGACAGCGAGAAATCACCCCCCGGGGGGGTGGGGCGGTGGCCACACCGCAATCCCTTCTCCTCCATTCTCCTCTTGGGATCTTGAGCATACACGCACACATGCCCAGCGTGAGTTTAAGCCACCGGGTCCAGGGCTTGAACCATGGTCAACTACATGGGAGTCCAGCAGCATAGCCATTATGCTAACTGCTGGTCCCAATTTTTCTACATTTTTCTATGCAAAAATGTATCATGACTTTCTCAGTGGCCCAATATATCAAGCCTAATGATCACAATCTCTGAAAGAGTTCAGATTCATCATTTACCTGTAGGACAGTTTACCTTAGGACATTTACCTGCAGGACACAGGAGGCGTTAGACATAGCAGCCCACTGACATCACTTTGTGTTGCTTATTATAAACAAAGTCTCAGGTAGAGCAGTGGCACTAAGGGTCAGAGAGAGCTCGGCCATGTCTAGAGGGCCTGGGAGGGGTCAGCATCCTGCTTTGGTTTGTCAGGTTTTACCAGAACACAAGCACATCCATTCACTTACATATTTGTCTATCAACTGTGTTTGTGCTACATTCACAGAATTGAAAAGTTACAACAGAGATCTTATAGAGCATAAAGCCTAAAATATTTGCTATCTGACCCTTTAGAGAAAAAGTTTACTGACCCCCTCATCTGGAGTACTTCCCAACCTGGAGGACTTAGATAAGAGTTCAGCCCTGCTTCCTGAAAGATGACTGGCCAGTTTCAATAGTTGCCTATGGCCTTTGGTCTCTGGCACATTCTCCCTTTCCCCTTCCTAGGGAGAATTTTAAGATTCTTCTGAAATTTGTCTGCTGTTTTCTTTACTCTGTGAATCTACCCAACAAACAGATTCTGCTGACCCTGCCTGAGCCACACCGGGCTAGCTATTCCCACTTGTCCTCCAACCCCCTGCTCATGCTGGAGCAACTGCTTATGAACATGAAAGTGGATTGGGCCACCGTGGCTGTGCAGACACTGCACCAGCTGCTGGCCGGGCAGGAGACGGGCTTCACCATGGATGAAGTTGACTCGCTGCTTTCCAGATATGCAGGGAAAGCCCTGGACTTCCCTTACCCTCTGAGGGAGAAACGATCAGGTAACTGCCAGCATCCTAGATGGGAGTCTGCATGGAAGAAAAAAGACCATGCCGCTTTCCTTCTTCTAATCTTCTTTTTTATTGTTTCGGGTTGATCAAGAGTGAAAAAAATACACTGCAAGAGAAAGAGCTATATAAGAGATCTTGGTCTTGGAAGAAGCATCAGGCTAACCAGAATGAAAGGGTGGTAGACAGCCACTGCATGCATTATACAGGAAGTCTGGGAAATGAAGTACACTGGAAATTGCCTCTATGTGGCCTTGATGTAACGGATCTAGGGTACCATCATTTTGTATTGAAAGTAATGCTTTATTCCCAGGGTCACAGCAGATATCACTTGTATGTGACCTGACTCAGCTTCTTCTAGAATAAGAAAGTGAAATACATGGATCGACGTTCCTAGCTAATTCTTTTTGCTTATCCTTTACCTGGCAGGGGCACCATTTAAATATCTTCCACTTCCCTCTGGGCATTTTTAGATTTATTTTGTAAAATCCTAGTGTCTCATTATCTCATGTACCTAAATACGGTTTTTTTTTTTTTTTTGGAGAGATTTTCACTGTAGGGCGCATGCGCTCGCCAGACAGAGAGAGACAGAGAGACAGAAAGCGAGAAATCACCCCCCAGGGGGGATGGTCACGCCGCAATCCCTTCTCCTCCATTCTCCTCTCGGGATCTTGGGCACGCATGCACACACGCCCGGCGTGAGTTTTAAGCCACCGGGTCCGGGACGCGAACCGTGGTCGACTACGTGGGAGTCCAGCGACATAGCCATTACGCTAACTGCTGGTTCCCCAATACAGTTTATTTTTTAAGGAGGTTAGGAAACACTCATGATCTTGGGTTAGAAGTACCCCTGTCATTCTCTGAGCACTTAGTAGAACCATGGAATGACAGCAAAGCCAACAGAGCTTTGAACTAAATGCCTTGTGCACTGAGTGAAGGCACTTAAAAGATGATATTTTGTCCACATTTTCCCTCCCTACAGATTCTGTGATTCACCTCCAGGAAATTGTCCATCAGGCTTCAGACTCCGAGACCCTATCTAGATCACCATCAGTGGAGTTCTCTCCTATTGCTCCTCCTGGTAAGGGCCACTTCTGAGAGTACCCATTTTCTATTTAATTTTTTGTTTGTTTTAGAGCTTTTTGCTATAGGGTGCGTGTGCTCAACAGAGAGACAGAAAGTGAGAGATCACCCACCACCCCCAACCCCCCCTCAGGGAGGATGGCCACACCACAATCCCTTCTCTTCTATTCTCCCCTCAGGATTTTGGGCAAGCGCACACACACACACACACACACACACACACACCCCTGTTGTGAATTTCAAGCCGCTGGATCTGTGAGATTCAAACCGCAGTCGGCCATGTGGGAGTCCAGTGATTTAACTATTATGCCATCTGCTGGTCCTTTCTGTTTAATCTTACCTCCATTCTGACTACCTGATTTTTGGTCCTTTTTTCATTTCCAGTATGACATTATTATTTTTCTGTATTCACCCTAGCTTTATTTACTACAAAAGATTTAATGTACAGACAAGTCTCATTATTCATGATAGTATGTTTGTAAAGTTTCTGCAAACACTGATTTAGCAAATCCAAACTATTGCTCCTAGGGGAACTATGTCCATATATAGATAGATAGGTAAGTAGATTGATTATAGTCTTAAATTATGAAAATAACTTATACGAGTAGATTCTATTTTCTTTATTTTATAAAAGAGAAAGTATTCAGAAGTATTCAGTGACTTGTCTGAGTCCACTTCACTAATGAGTACCATCTAACCCCATCCAACTGGCCCCAGAACTGGAGCTTCTTACACTGCCTGCCCTGCCCCTCCTGTCTCTATCCTCTGGTTATCACTGCATAAGAGCTGGAAGAACCTCAGCCAAGAACCTGAGTGTTAAGTGGCTCAATTTTCATCACTCTGCACAAATTCACAAATAACCATGAAAACATCAGGAGTATTGATTCTGAGATTACAAATAAATTTTAGTGAATGGGCAAATACACAAATATGGAATCTGCTAATAATGAGGACTGACTATAGTTAGTTTGCTTATCCATTCTTTTTTTTGGAGAGGTTTTCGCTATAGGGCATATGTGCTTGCCAGAAAGACAGAGAAAGACAGAGAGATAGAAAGCGAGAAATCACCCCCCAGGGGAGATGGCCATGCCGCAATCCCTTCTCCACTCCTCTTGGGATCTTGGGCACGCACGCACGTGTGCCCGGCGTGAGTTTAAGCCGCCGGGTCCAGGACTTGAACCGCTGTCGACTACATGGGAGTCCAGTGACATAGCCATTACACTAACTGCTGGTCCCAGTGCTCTTATTCATTCTTTCATCCACACTGGACACAGAATCCTTGAAGGCCTCAGCCATATCTTGGTTACTCTCTTCGCCACCCCTCCTCTCTCCATACTAAGGTCACCAGTACAGTGGATCACACTCAGGGGAAGCTCGACAGGTGTTTGTTTTACCAAATGATCAGAGGAGCAGGATTGGGGGTCTCTTGTTCTGGTGCTGCTAAGAGTCAGTGTTTTTTTGTTTCTCTTTTTGTGACCAGTCAGTATTGCTCTGCTGGGTGACAAGAAATCTCCTTAGATACGATAAAGCAATTCCTGGCCATATTTTGAGAATTAGCCATGCCTCACAATACAGCAGACCTGAGAGGAGGGCTCAGACTGGCAAGTATATGAGCAGCTTCATCCATTTGTTTAAGGTAGCCTGAACAGCTTTGGCATTTATATATACACAGATATGCATACATGAACACATATGAACACATACACCTGGAGATGCATATACAGGGATCTTCAAAAAGCTCATGAAAATGTTTATTATGAGAAAACTATGCATGGGTGTTTAAATTCTTTTGCACCAAAATAAACTTATACTTTAATTATATTTTTCACAATTTTTTTTCAACATTATATATATATATTTATTTGTGCATGTATATATATTTATATATATTTTCAAACATGTATATATAAATATTTTAGGGCGCTACTTTTGGAAAAGTAGCAATACATGAAAGAGACTAATATAATAAAATCTCATATGCCCAGCTACAATAATTATGATCTCATGACCATTCTTATTTAAACTATACCCCATCCTTCTATTGGATCATTTTGAAACAAATATAAGCTATCATATAATTTCATTTATAAATATATATTTCACTGTAAATCTCTAAAAAGTCAGGCCTTCTATTGAATAAAAACAATGTCATACTTAAAAACGAATTAATAACAATTTCTTATTATAACCAAATATCCAATATTATTCAGATTTCCCCAGACACTTCCTAAAATTTTTTTAGAAACTACCTTTTTTTTTTTTAAGAGGTTTTTGCCATAGGGTATGTGTGCATGCCAAAGAGAGAGACAGAGACAGTGAGAGGGAAAGTGAGAAATTACCCCCTGGGGAGATGACCGTGCTGCAGTCTCTTCCCCTTCATTCTCCTCCTGGGATCTTGGGCATGTACATACATGCACCTGGAGTATTTTTCAAGCCACTAGGTTTGGGATTCAAACTATGGTCGGCCATGTGGGAATCCAGCAATGTAACCACTACGGCATCTACTGGCCTCTAGAGATCAGCTCTTTTTGTTTAGAGAAATTTTTGCTATAGTGAACATGTGCTCACCAGCGAGAGAAAGAAAGAAAGTGAGAAATCACCCCATGGGGGGGATGGCCATGCTGCATTCCCTTCACTTCCATTCTCCTCTCGGGATATTGGCGTGCACGCACACGCACCTGGCATAAGTTTTTTGTTTGATTGATTTTTTTGGAGAGGTTTTTGCTATAGGGCGCATGTGCTCACCAGACAGACAGAGACAGAGACAGAAAGTGAGAAATCACCTCCCAGAGGGACGGTCACACTGCAGTCCCTTCTCCTCCATTCTCCTCTCGGGATCTTGGGCACGCATGCACACGTGCCCAGCGTGAGTTTTCAGCCGCCGGGTCCTGGACTCAAACCGTAGTCGACTACATGGGAGTCCAGTGACATAGCCATTATGCTAACTGCTGGTTCCCCTGGCATGAGTTTTAAGCTGCTGGGTTCAGGACTTGAACCGTGGTCGACTACATGGGAGTAACCATTACACCATCTGCTGATCCTGAGACCAGCTCTTTTTTTTTTTTTTTTTACATTTTTTTCTTTATTTACATTCATTCACTGTACATCATTATAGCATACAAAATGAGATTTTTTCCATTGAGAATACACTGTATATTGGCTCAATCAAGCACATCAACATATGTGTTATTGTCAACAAATCATTTTCCATTTCTTGTTTTCTGTATATTTTGCCTTTTTCCCCATTCTTGATTCCCTATCTCACCCTCTGCCATCTCCCACCCTCCTCCCACACTGTGTCTGGTATCTATTGGTGCTTTCTATGCCTCCCCCATTTTATTGTTTCACTAAATATCTTAATAAATCTAAATATTTTCAACAGCAAGCACAGCTGATATGTACATATCCATGAACACAAGACTGACTTTAGGCATAAACCTCAGTGAATAGAATGAACATACTATAAAGTAGCACCTAACTAGGGCTATATAGCTTAACTGTAGTCTATATATGTTTTTTTACCCCATGTCTAGCCCTCTGCCCTATTCCACTCTCTTATTACACTATCTCTGCTGTCTACAGTTGTCTTCAATCCCTTTTCCCCCAACATTTCGTTGGTCACACAATATCATAAGTAATCTAACTACTTTCAATAGCAAGATCAGCCGATGGTTTCAAGAAAAGCAGTTTTGAACTGGTAAGGATATTTCTTTGAAACTTAAAGCCTAGAAACAGGTTAGTATTCTGTTCA
The DNA here is from genome assembly GCF_000334495.1 of Tupaia belangeri chinensis. NCBI lineage: Eukaryota > Metazoa > Chordata > Mammalia > Scandentia > Tupaiidae > Tupaia > Tupaia belangeri. The sequence goes on from NW_006160128.1 coordinate 2,402,814, forward strand.
AATAGTCGGAACATGAATCTATTGATAGCTGAAGACAGGACAAAAGTCCTTAAAACCAGACAACAAAGCTTAGAAGAAAAGCAGCAATATTTTAGTCAAGTCGTAGAATACTGTTTCATCAGTTCAGTCTCATGTACTTAATCTTTCTTCTGTATCTGTTGAGGTTCGATGTTCCAGATTGAAATCTGGGATGTAATACTCAACTCCAGCTTTTGGCCCTACAATTAAGTTGCCCATTTTCTTAGTTTCTGAACTCTTATTTCTGTGTGTCTGCATTTAATTTTACTGACATAGCACTCCCTTAAGAACTTCTTGGAGATCCGGTCTGGTGCTGGTAAATTCTTTCAGGTTTTGTTTATCTGGGAAAGTTCGTGTCTTTTCTTCCCAAATGAACGATAACCTTGCTGGGTACAGAATTCTCGGTTGAAATTGCTTTTCCCTTAATACTTTGAATACATTTTCCCATTCTCTCCTCGCTCTCATTGTTTCCGATGAGAGGTCTGCCGTTAGTCTGATGGGATACCCTTTGTAGGTAACTTGCCTTTTTTCTCTTGCCAGTCTTAGTATCTTGTCTTTGTCTGTGGTTTTGGTCAATCTGGCTATAATGTGTCTTGGAGAAGATCTTCTTGGGTTGATTCTATTTGGGGTCCTCTGTATTTCTTGGGACTGAATCTTTGAGTGCCTCTCCAGGTTTGGAAAATTTTCTTGTAAGATTTCATGGAATAGATTATCAATGCCCTTATGAGTCTCTTCACCTTCTGGGATGCCTATTATCCGGATGTTTGGACGTTTGATGGTATCTAGTACTTCTCGCATATTATTCTCAAATTTTTGGGCCATTTTCTCAGTCTTCGCGGTGGATTTTTCTAGGCCAACCATTTTCTCTTCTACATTAGAGATTCTATTTTCTGTATGATCTAGTCTGCTTTTAATACTTTCAAGGGAGATTTTGACTTCTTGTATTATAGCCTTCATCTCTAACAGTTCCATCTGATTCTTTTGTAAAGTGTGAAATTCCTCTTTTAGATCTAGCATGAATTTCCTCACCTCCTGGAACTCTTCAACTCCTTTCTCCTTCCTCTTCAGCAGTTCCTTGTCTCTCTTCTCTTCCATCTCTGTTAGCTTTGCCATTATGAATGTTCTGAATTCTTTATCAGACATTTCCATGATTTCCATTGAACTGTGTGTGGATAAAGAGGAGCTATCCTTTTCCCTTGTGGGAGAGGTATTTTCCTGCTTCCCCATATTTCTTGTGGTCTTGCAGCGATTTCTAGTCATCTGGTGGGTGGTCGGTTTCTTCCCAAACACGCGAGTTTTGGATGCTGGAGGCCCAGTTATCAGTGGACATCTTCCTTTCTCCCCAAATGGCTAGATCTCAGGAGCCATGGAGCTGGCTGTCTCTTGAAGAAGGGCTCCTGAGACCAGCTCTTAAATGCAGCAGTTAAGTGTTGTACATAGGGAGCTGGATCCCACATGGTTAGCTGCATTTCAAATTCCAGCCCCAGTGGCTTAAAAACTTGAAGGCCAGTATGCATATGCACCCCAAATCCTGATGAGATGGAGAAATGGAGGAAAAAGGAATGTGTGACCATGCCCTATTGAAGGAGTCTTATCTTTCTCTCTCCCTCTGGCAAACATATGTACCTTCTGACAATAAAATATTTTTTTAAGAATTATTTAATTTTGTTTATCATTATTTTCTTTTTAATTTGCTACAGGGCACATGAGCTCACCAGAGAGATAGAGAGGGAGGAAAAGTGAGAAAGCAATTCGCCAGCTCTCAGGCTCAAACAGAGGTCGGCCACGTGGGAGTCCACCAAGCCACTTGCTGACCCTGAAAATGTTTTTTTAATGTTTACAGTTGGCTTTTCTAAAATCAAGATCTAAATAATATCCTCACACAGCATTTTGGCTTAAATGGTCTTAAATCTCTTTTAATCAAGAGGTTCCATGTCCCCCCCCCCTTTTTTTTTAATTCCTTTCTGTATTTTATTTGTGGAAGAAACTAAATCATTTTTCCCAGAGTTTTCCACATGCTGGATTTTGCTGACTGCCTTCCTAAGGTGATCTGGTTCTCTGTCCCCTGAATTTTCAATACACTGGTAGTTAGATCTAGAAGCATGACATGTTACAGGCTTTAACATTTTGGTAAGTCTATTTGAGAGGTGGTGAAATACATTTCTATCAGGAGGCACATAATGTCCAGTTGTCTCTCTTTTGTGGTAGAAGCAACCATTGTTGATCATTAACTGGATCTGTTATTTCAGTAAGGGTTTGTCAAATGGAAAAATTCGGTCATGCCCTCCTTATTGATTAGCTGGAATATTGATTTTACTCTGACCTCTGACTCTGGCTCCCAGGTGTCTCCGTTGTACATTCCCCCAATTTGAGGGAGAAGAGCGTCCCACAGAGTCAACACCCACTGGAATTTGTGCCCCCAGCAACACCCCCTGCCAGGCACCAGTGGGTACCAGATGAAACAGAGAGCATCTGCATGGTCTGCCGCAGGGAGCACTTCACCATGGTAAGTAGCATCGGTTTCCAGTCTCACTGCAGGGAAAGTAACGGCAAACTCAAGTTCTTGATCCTGACTTTATAGTCACCTCCTGTCCCCAAGAAGATACTGGTACATTGAGAAGAACCATCAAACCTGAGACTTTGGGTTTCTCTTTGACTTGACCAGAATGTATTTTCTTTATGTGGACAGGGAGTAGAATTTAGCCTGAAATTCTAAAATCTTTGCTATTCTTAATGAGATCAAAAAGAGTCAGGAAGAGTCAGCCAAGGCCAGGCCAATCTTATCTCTAACTCTCATGTCTCACGCTAAGACAGGTGACCTGGTAGTGATTGTATGCACTGGCTTAGGAGACAGAGGACCCAGTTCTACTGGCTCTGCCCCGAATTTTTCCATTTGACAAACCCTTACTGAAATAACAGATCCAGCAATGTGACTGTAAACTTTTTCAGTCTCATACATTGGGGGGGTGATACGTTATCCTGCTAATGTAGCTGTTAGGACTAAATACAGTAAGATGTTACCATACTTAACACAGTACCTGACTGGCATGTTTAGTTCAGTGCCGATGGAAGTGATGGGGATCTAAGTTCCCTGTTCTGTTTCTTCCTCATCGATAAAAGAAGTATATTTCATTTATTATAATAAAATGAGGCAGTGCTCATAAAAGCATGTTAAGAAAGGACCCCATCATCATCATTAATATTGTATAGAACTGTGGTCTTCATTGGCTGACAAAGTCACTTCCTCCCTGCTGTTCATTGCTCTCTCTGTCCACATTGTCCCCACAGACTAGTAGAACTTACCACAAAACCAACCATGACTAGGTCCTTTGCCCTTCAGCTAAGAAATATCTTAACATGTCAGCTTTTTAAGGGCAAGGAGTGGTGTGTACTGTTAAGAAGGTCCCAAGGACCTGGTGTTCTTAAGCCATAGATGGCTAATACCATGCGTAAGTGAAATAATGATCATCTCACCTTCTCTTCCTCCCTCTTCTTTCTCTTCCTGATGGCATTCCTCAGTTTAACAGGCGTCATCACTGTCGCCGCTGTGGCCGGCTAGTGTGCAGTTCCTGCTCCACCAAGAAAATGGTGGTGGAAGGCTGCAGAGAGAACCCCGCTCGTGTGTGTGACCAGTGCTATAGTTACTACAACAAAGAGTGAGTGCCCTACAGTGGGACTGTGACTGTTGTCATCCTCCCCCAGGTCCAACAAGTCTCAGTACGGAGAGAGTTTGAATTGGGAACACTTGCAAAAATGTCTACTGTAGCATTCATAGTGAAATGCTGTTCACTCTGCAGTGAAATGTTTATCGACTGACCTTGGTCAGAGAATCTACTGAGAGAGGAAGCAGGGGTGAGAGGAAGTGGTGTTCAAGGTTCTTACTTGGTGTTCTCTGTGAAATCAGGAAGGCTGGTTCTTCAGCTCTTCCCCAGACTGAGGGCACTAAGCTTAACTTGGCAACTCACCTGTCTTCAGTCACTCTTGCCTCAGTGGTCTCAGCTGAACTCAAAGGAACATGTTCACACCTGTTGGGTGTTTGGGCATTGCTTGCGTCAGCACTAATCTGCCAGTTATCCTGGCTTATTACTCGCAATTAGAGGAGCCCCCACGCTTTCTTACACATAGCTCACCTGGGGACAGATTTCAGAGACTGCTCATTTTTCTGGCAAGACAGATCAAGACCGTGTTTGCTAGCTCAGAATTGTTCATTTTTTCTCCACTACTTTTTTTTTTTAATTTATTTACATTCATTCACTGTACATCATTATAGCATACAAAATGAGATTTTTCCATTCACAGTACACTGTATATTGGCTCAGTCAAGCACATCAACATATGTGTTATTGTCAACACATAATTTTCCATTTCTTGTTTTCTGTATATTTTGCCTTTTTTCCCATCCTTGATTCCCTATCTCACCCTCTGCCATCTCCCACCCTCCTCCCACACTGTGTCTGGTATCTATTGTTGCTTTCTCTGCCTCCCCCATATTATTGTTTCAGTAAATATCTTAATAAATCTAAATATTTTCAATAGCAAGCACAGCTGAAATATACATATCCAAGAATATAAGTCTGACTTTAGGCATAAACCTCAGTGAATAGAATGAACATACTATAAAGTGGCACCTACCTAGGGCTATATAGCTTACTGCAGTCATCAGATAGGTATTTTTAATGCCTTTTTTTTTTCTTCTGAAAATTTTTTTTATTAATTTACATTCATTCCCTGAGCATCATCACAACATACAAAATGTGGTTTCCCATCTAGAATAAACTGGATAGTGGCTTAATCATGCATGTTATCATCCATAATATTCCATTTCTACTTTCATATATATATGGTTTTTACCCCATGTCTGACCCTCTTTTCCCCACTACTTCTAACAGCAAAGGAATGTAAAACTAAGACTCGTAGGATATCTGGGAATATGAGCCAAAGCAACTATCCAAAAACAAAATTACTTTGAACTCCCAATGTTTTACTTATAGGCTGAAATAGATTTTGCGTTCTGCTCAATAGCATTTTCTTTTGTTTTACAATGAACATTTTTTACCAATGATTATTTACCATGATGATTGTTGATCTTGTAGGAAGGAGGACATACCATTCTTACTCTATGCTGTGTCCTTGATATTCTACTGCCTCCCTCAGGGTATGGACAAGAATTACCCATATTCCATACTGCTGAGATTTGAAGTGAGCAGTAATATTGATGGTGACTCTTTTTTTTTTTTTTTTTTTTTTTGAGAGGTTTTTGCTACAAGGAGCATACGCTTGCCAGGAAGACAGAGAGACAGAAAGTGAGAAACTCCGGGGATGGCCACGCCCCAATCCATTCTCCTCCATTCTTCTCTCAGGATCTTGGGCACACATGCACACTTGCCTGGCATGAGTTTAAGCCACTGGGTCCAGGACTCAAACTGTGGTCAACTACATGGAAGTTCAGTGACATAGCCATTACGCCAACTGCTGGTCCCAATGGTGACGCTCTGATTCAACAACCACAAGGCAATAATCACATTGCCCTCAAAGAGCCTCCATTTTAATGGGCAAAACACCAACAAACTAACTAGAAGCCCATTGGATAAGTAAGTGGTAGAGGCCCACACAACTTCACCAGGATGGTCAGAAGGTTTGCCTAGAGGTTGGCACCTTGTCTGAGCCCTAGAGGATGAGGAGGTGGTAGGAAAGGAAGCCAAAAAAGTATGGGGATGTAACTCCCTGAAGCAGGAGTAACCACTGCAAAGGTGGGAGTAGGAAAGCCATGTATCATTTGAGGAGTTGTAAATAGGTCAGCGATGGGCTAATGTCTTGACCACTGTTGTCCTTAGTTTTGGCAGCCAAGCCAGGAAGACTTAGGCTTGGGGCTTACTCTCTGGTGTCATGAGCTAGGGATGACCATGCAGGTGGATAGTCTTGACCTGTGACTTGAATCATTGAGATTGGTACTTGGTGGCATCAGTTGAGGCTGACCAGGGACCGTGGCAGAAGAACATTTTTATGGCTTTAACACTTATCATGGATGTCAAGAGATGGCTTCAGGACGTAGTTAGGCCAAGTCATAAAGGGTTTTGTCAGCAAGTGTGGGTTATTTGTACCCTGATTTTTTTTATTTTTTAATTTTTTTTTTACTATAGGGTACATGCACTTACCAGAGAGAGACAATGAGAAAGTGGGGATGGAAGGTGATGTGGTAGTTAAGGTGCGGGACTCCCACATGGCCAACCACGGTTTAAGTCTCTGACCTGTTGGCTTGCTTTCTCACTTTCTCTCTCTCTCTCTCTCTGGTTAAATTAAAGAATAATAATGATAATACAAAATAAATAAATAACTTTTTTAATTTAAAAGAATTCAAGAAAACACCTACTCTGATGGATGGCCATGCCACAGTCCCTACTCCTCCATTTTTTCCTTTTGAGATTTGGAGTGCATATGCACCCAGCATTTTTCAAGTCATTAGGTCTAGGACTTGAACCATGCAGTTATCCACATGAAATCTGACTGCTTTAACCACCATACCAGCGGCTGGTCTACCCTGAGAAATTTGTAAGCAGGAATATAATGCGACCAGATTTGCCTTTTTGAAAGTTTATTGTAGCTGCAGAGTAAAGAATAGGTTGACAGAACCAAGGAGACCAATTGGAAAGCTATCACACGCCCTAGCAATAAATGACAAGGTCCTTCACTGAGGCAGGGATGAAGAGAGGTGGGCACATTTAAGAGGCACTTAGGAGATGGAATGGACAGGATATGGTGAGAGAGTGACTGTGATGGCGAAGGAAAGAAAAGCATGATGGATGATGCCCTGATATCTCACTTGAATAACAGAACAAATGCCAACCTGTACACGAAGCTCAAAATAAAGAGGAACAAAAGTGACTCAGGCTTTTTACTTTTTCTCTGTTCCCAGTGTACCAGAGGAGAATCAAGGACAATCTGAAGGTAGGGCTGAATCACATTCTCTGTGACTGCTTCGGTGCTTAGGTTGACTCTATCTTCAGCATATCAGCTGCAGCTGATACCTTTGATAGCAACTCAACGTGTTTGCCAAAGGAACTTCTGCACCTTTTTTCGATCAGCCTGTTTCCCCTGAAGTTCACTGTGTTAACCTATCACACTCACCCATTAGTCTCCAACCTTAGGAAAGGCTAGCAATGAAAGAATTGGGTGATTAACTTGTAGTAAGTTATTTCTTTGTTAGGTGTCTGTACTATCTCCCAATGCTCCTTCCTGCCCCTAAGTAATCTCTGTTAACAGTTTGACTTGTATCTTTCATAAGCAGGTTAGTCTTCAGAGTATTCAGTGGATCAGCCATGACTTTGAAAAACATGCACTTTTGGGGGGCAGTTTCTCATGTAAAACCACAGGCTGTGTAACAGACTCATCCCAGGAGAATAAGGCTTGAGGTGACTAATAGGGCATTCTGAAGGAAAGAAAGGGACCAAGGGAAAAGAAGGGGACTCTCAGATATCAGGCAAATGTCTGTCTGCAACACACTAGCTCGCTGGGCTAGACAGCTGCCAGCAGTGACTGACGCATGAATGGCAATTCTCTTCTCAGCACTAGACAGCTCCGAGACTGAAAGCCCTCCATACTGTGCTGTGGTGAGAGTCCCTAAAGCAGATGAGGTGGAGTGGATTTTGGATCTGAAGGAAGATGAGAATGAGCTGGTACGGAGTGAATTTTACTATGAGCAGGTAATAACAATGACATGTGATGGTCATTTAAGTTTCTTTATGATGAATAGTAGTGTTAGTAGGAAGTATTTGTTTATGGTGTAGTAATATAGGAACTAAGGCAATTAAACCAGTGAAGACAGAAAATGAGATCCTGGGAAATATACAAGAGAAGATCAGGAAAGACTTCATGAAAGAGGCAGCACGTAAAATGAGCCTCAGAAGAATAGGGAGCATGTGAGAAGCAGAAATTTGAGGATTCTAGGGGGAGACAGGATAGAGGAAAGACAAAGCACAAAACTAAAACATCTGAGCAAAAGCACAGTGTCAAAACTCTCAGGGCATGAGACCAGCAGGTGGCATAATGGTTACGTCACTAAACTCCCACATAGTCAACTGCAGTTCAAGTCCTGGACCCGTCTGCTTAAAACTCATGCCAGGCACATGTGCATGCATGCCTAAAATCCCTAGAGGAGAATGGAGGAGAAGGTATTGCATGCAGCATGGCCATTTCCCCCGGGGGGGGGGTGATTTCTCCCTTTCTGTCTCTCTGTCTCTTTCTGTCTCTCCAACAAGCACACACACCCTATTGCAAAAATCGCTCTTAAAAAAAAAAATCTCAGGGCATGATTGGGGTAGTAGAAGATGTTTCATTTGGGGAACCAGCAGTTGGTATAATGGCTACATCACTAGACTCCCATGTAATCAACCACAGTTTGAGTCCTGGACCTCATTACTTAAAACTCAACACTGGGTGCGTGTGCATGCATGCCCAAGATCTTGAGAGGAGAATAGAGGAGGAGGGATTGTGGCGTGGCCATCCCCCTGAGGGTGATTTCTCGCTTTCCGTCTCTGTCTCACTCTGTCTTTCAGGCGAGTGCACACGCCCTGTAGCAAAAACCTCTTAATTTCATTTGGAGGGAATATAGAGTGTTAACAAAGAGGTAGTAAAAATAGAATTGAAAAGGACAGTTTTTATGTAGGGCCTTGAATTCTGCAATAAAGAGTATCTACAAGAGAATCCCCTTAGTCACATTTTTGCTTTCTGTGGTTTTAGTTACCTACAGTCAGCCATGGTCCAAAAATAAGTGAGTACAGTACAATAAGATATCTTGAGAGAGAGACCACATTTACATAACCTTTATTACAGTATATTGTTATAATCCTTATTATTGTTTATCTCTTACTGTGCTTAATTTGTAAATTAAACATTATTGCAACTATGCATTTATAGAAAAAAATATGGTACAGATCAGGTTCAGAACTATCCACAGTTTCAGACATCCTCTGGGAATCTCAGAACATGTCCTTCACGGATAAGGGAAGACTAGTAGGCATCAGGGTCCTATGAAAGTTCTCCAAGGATGCCTTAGGAATATTGGCGTAGCAGTACTGTGTCCTCGAAATAGAGACTCCTCCAGGTAGTTAGACAAGTGCGGTGATTTTTGTAGACCAAGCCAGCAGTAAGGAACACTTTTCATTGATGGGGTAATAGACCAGAAAAAGGAGAGAATCTGTGGACATTCCCAGGAAGTAGGTAGCAAGCAACAATCCTTTTTCAGTAAGGTGACAAACCTAGCAGCCAGAGCTTAGGCAGTGCTACTTAGAACATCCGAAATGTATTTAGTTCTACTTCTATTTTGCTGTGGAATTTTGGGCTACTTCCTTCAGTGTTTCTCAACTTTTTGAAATGGGAAAAATAATTTCTGTCATCCTGCTGCATTTAGAGAATCCTTTGGTCCCTGAACTCACTGTGTTTCTCCCTCCTTCCCCCTCGGCCAGGCTCCCAGCGCCTCCTTGTGCATAGCTATCCTGAATCTGCACCGGGACAGCACCGCCTGTGGTCACCAGCTGATTGAGCACTGCTGCAGGCTGTCCAAGGGCCTCACCAACCCAGAGGTGGATGCGGGGTTGCTCATAGACATCATGAAGCAGCTGCTCTTCAGCGCCAAGATGATGTTTGTCAAGGCTGGCCAGAGCCAGGACTTGGCTCTTTGTGACAGGTATGCAGAAATGGGCCTCTCCAGTGATTTCTATGCAGCTCCTTTTTCCTACTATGATTCTTCATTTCACCATATTCTCTGACAAGACAGGCTGAAATGCTTTGTATTTTGGTTCAATGTTGAAATTCTGTCAGCAGATCACTAGCGGTTTTCCTCACGTTATGCTGACAGCCTGTGTCCTTTTCTTTCCCAGAGTGAATCCTCAAAGCAAAGTTTTCTCTAACAATGCCCTCTCAGAAAAAAAAATAAAGACCTTGAGAGGTTAATCAGCAATGAAGATGAATTTGTGAAACTTTAGTGCCTGTGGAACTTTCTGGCTTTTAGAGAGAATATATTCTCTCTGAATTGCACAAAACTCTACCCAATCTTGATCAAATGCAGACTGTGACCTCAGGGAGTTCTCCATAATAGATCCATGAAAGCACCTTATGGAGTGATGTGTCCTTGTGTCATCGGTAGGAATCTGAGTCATAAAGCAGAAGTGTCTATGGGAAGGTATGATTAGGCCTTCCTCTGGTTCCTGCACAACCTGCTTTGATTCCATTCATTAACTTGACAATGAGAACTAATTTCCTGCTTATCCACCCAAGTGTGTGACTTATTGTGTGTTCCCAGCACTCAGTCCTAACTAGATTTGGGAGCAATGAACATAATTTTCTTTGAAGTATGAACACCTCTCAGACTATTGTCCAGAATACTTACCTACAGACTCACCAGGCATCTTAGAATGCCATGAATCCTAGCTTCACCAGTTCCTGGCTCTGTAACCTTGAACAAGTCTGTTAACCCCCTTGCACCTCAGTTTCCTCCTCTATAGAATGAGGATAATAATAATATTTATTTCATAGAGCTATTATCGGGATAAATTGAGATCATCCATATGAAGGGCTAAGAACTTAATTTGATACATATTTTAGGCTCCAAGAATGTTAGTTATTTTTATCATTTTTTATTAACAAAAACCAAACAGTTAAGATAAGCAAGTGGAGGAGGGACAGAAAGCAGAAGGAAGTAAAAAGTACTCATTTCCCACTTTTAAATTGAGGCAATAGAGTCTATATTATTTTCTAAGTTCATAAATGAAGAAATAGATATATGTTAAGTTTGCTAAGTAACCATGAAGAGAACCAAAAACCTGTCAAATTACCAGAAAGTGATGGGCAAAAAGGAAGAAAACAAACACTTCCATGTAGCAGAAGGTAGAAAAGAAAAGAGACATGAAAAGGGATGTAAGACAAAACCAAAAATATATCCAAATACATCTTGTATATCAGTAATGTAAATGAGATAAAATATACTTTTTAAAGGAAAAGATTCGAAGATTGAGGGGGACAAATTTAATACGAAGTCCTATAGTGCCTTCAAAATCTCATGTAGATGAAAGAACTCTGCTCTTCAGGTTGAGGACAGCAGTAATAAAAAAAAAAGTCCTTAGTAAATACCCTTGGGGCCAGCAGGTGGCGTTAAGGCACTGGACTCCCACATGGCCGACCGTGGTTTGAGTCCTGGACCTAGTGGCTTGCTTTCTCACTTTCCCTTTTTTCTCTCTGGTGAATTTAAAAATAACAACAATAATAATAATTAATAAAATTAAATAGATAATTCTTAGTTAAATTTTTTTTTCATTCACCCTAAAGTATTGTGGGCTTCTCTGACAGCTTACAGCATGGTTTTAAATTATGCAGTTTTGCTTCACCCATCCTGCTTCCAGATGCACCACTCACTGTAGAGAATCATTCCTGGGTATCAGTTTGCTGATGAGAGTGGATTCATCTAAGAGCTCCTGATTCAGAGTCTTTTCTTCTTTTTTAAAAAATTTTGCCAGAGGGCGTGTGTGCTTTCCAGAGAAAGACAGAAACAGAGGGAAAGTGAGAAAGCACCACCCAATGGGGCGTGGTCATGCTGTAATCCATATTCCACTTCTCCATCTTGTCAGGATTTGGGGCACACATGCACATGTGCCAGGTGTGTTTTTCAAGCCCATAGGTCCTGGAATTGAACCACACAGTCAGCCATGTGGGACCTGGTTCCTTTAACTACTAGACCACAGGGCCAGCCCTGAACAGTGTTTTCTGCTGTTTTTAACTTACACCCCCTTTTGGTAGATGAACAAAAAATTAAATATATGTTTAGGAGCAAAACTCATTTCACCTCCTCTAAATGTTTTCATTTTCCAAATGTACAAACATAAAATGGTACCAGCAGGGGCCATCAGGTGGTACGGAGGTTAAGGCTGCTGGATCCCATATGGCCAATTTTACAGTTCAAGTCTCAGACCTGGCACCTTGAAAAAAATCACTCTGGGGGCTAGCAGATGGTATAGCAGTTACATTGCTGTACTCTCACATGGCTAATCCATGGTTTGAGTCCTTGTGGCTTCAAAATCACGCTGGGCACATGTGGGTACATGCGCAAAATCCCAGGAGGAGAATGGAGGAAAAAGGATTACAGCATGGCCATCCCCCCGGGGGATGATTTCTCACTTTCCTTCTCATTGTCTCTGTCTCTGTCTTGCTCTCCCTCTGATGAACACATACACCCTAAGGTAAAAACCTCTTTAAAAAAAAAAAAAATCACTCCAGGTGTGTGTGCATGCATGACCAAAATCCCGAGAGGAGAATGGAGGAAATGGGCATCCCCTTGGGAGTGATTTCTCACTTTACCTTCCTCTCTCTGTCTCCCTCTAGTGAGCACACACACCCTACACCAAAAACATTAAAAGGAAATAGTACTAGTGCTTTTATACACTGTACTTCCCATATACCATCCCTACTGCATTAAGAATACTGATGAGGGACCCAGCAGGCGGCATGGTGGTTAAGGTGCCATACACTCCCACATGGCCAACCATGGTTCAAGGAGAATAGAGAAAGATTACAGCATGGCCATGCCCCCTGGTGGCTTGCTTTGTCACTTTCCTCTCCCTCCCTCCCTCCCTCCCTCTCTCTCACTCTCTCTCTCTCTCTGTCTCTCTGGTCAAATTAACACAAATTAATAAATAAATAAAATTAATAAATCTTTAAAAAAAGAAAAAAGAATACTGATGAGATGGGGCCAGCAGGCGGCATGGTGGTTAAGGATGCTAGACTCCCACATGGTCAATGGTTTGCATCTTAGACCTGGGCTTGCTTTCTCATTTTCTCTCTCTCTCACTCACTTACTCTGTCCTTCTCTGGTCAATTTAAAAAAAAAAAGATAAGTAAATAATAAAATAAAATAAAGTTCTTAAAAAAATAGAATACTGATAAGGGACCAGCAGATGGTGTGATGGTTATGTTGCTGGACTCCCACATAATCAACCACAGTTCGAGTCCCAGACCCAGTGGCTTAAAACTTACACTGGGCATGTGTGCATGTGTTGCCAAAGCCCTGAGAGGAGAATGGAGGAGAAGGGATTGTGATGTGGCCAGCCCCTCTGGGGATTGATTTCCTACTTTCTGTCTCTTGTCTCTTTCTTTCTCTTTGGCAAGTACACACGCCCTATAGCAAAAATCACTGTTAAAAAAAAAAAAAAAGAAAAAGAAAAGAAAGAATACTAATATGCAGAATCTCATTCCAGGGAAATTCATGGATAAGTCAGGATCCAGTTTTTTGCTGGAATTAGGAGACACAATTCAGGAGCCTTAGATGTGGGTTTGTCTCAGGCAGCACTGAACATAATGATCCAACTTATGGACTCTCTGTCTTTATAAGGTTTTTATAGTCATCAGGTATCAGAAATAAATTCACAGATAGTGGTCCTAGTAGGCTGTAGTGAAGGCCCATCCTTATCCCAGGGAGAATGTGAGTGAGTGGCCAGAAGGCCCCTACTCAGCAGCACCTCCAGAATGCTAGCAATGTGACCTTCGTAACCTCTGTACTAACTGGGAGCACAGCCATCAATACCGAGTCTGTGCTTTTTCCCAAGCAGGCAGAGTTCAAAAGGACCAAAAGGCAAATGGATAACTTGTATGCCCCCAACTGTCTCTGGAAAGGTTTTGCCTCAGAGACATGAGCGTCCCTACACTAAACATTACTATCTGGTATTTAATGAGTGTTTAAAAAGTCAACACTGGGACCAGTGTTAGCATAATGGCTATGTCGCTGAACTCACGTAGTCGGCCGTGGTTCAAGTCCCAGACCCGGTGGCTTAAACTTACATCAGGCACGTGTGCAAGTGTGCCCAAGATCCCGAGAGGAGAAGGGATTGTGATGAGGTCATCCCCCCTAGGGGGTGATTTCTCGCTTTCTGTCTCTCTGTCTCTCTCTGTCTGTCTGGCGAGCACATGTACCCTACAGCAAAAACCTCTCAAAAAAAGTCAACACTATCCTAAGCCTTTTAACTTGGATTATTGCCTTTTTCTTTTATCTTTTTTTTTTTTTTTAAGTTTTTGTTATAGAGTGCATGTACTCATCAGAGAGACAGAACAACCAACAGGATCTTAACATAGCAGTCCACCACCAGCTTCATCCAGCCCAGATCATAAGCACACATGCACCCAACACGCTCAGGGAAGTCTCCAGATGTGAATCTGGAACCTTCCCATGTGGGTCAGTCTTGCAGAGTATTGTGTTTTAGTGCTGTACCACCATCCAGCCCTATAACAACTGCTCTTAGTAAAACTCCACAGGACCTCACTGCCCTACCGTCTTCTTTCCTGTAGCTACATCAGCAAGGTAGACGTGCTGAATATTTTAGTAGCTGCTGCCTATCGCCATGTGCCGTCTCTGGACCAGATCCTACAGCCGGCTGCAGTAACCAGGCTGAGGAACCAGCTTTTGGAAGCCGAATACTACCAACTGAGTGTTGAGGTAAGGCAAAGACAAAGCTTACTTTTGCCCCACTGCTATGAATTTCCTTTGCTGAGCCTTGCACACAGGTATTGCCCTCTCCCAGTTGTCCTAACCATGGGGTAGTACCTAGGGCATGACCAGTTTGCCAATGTGGAAATACTGGCAGTGGGCTAGGGAGGTGGTTGGCAGCAAGGGAATAGAATAGGTTTTTGGGACACTCAGGCCTTCGTGTAGCTACCTCTCACTAAAAAGATTATTTTTCTTCCTCCAGGTTTCCACAAAGACTGGGCTTGATACCACGGGGGCATGGCATGCTTGGGGCATGGCCTGCCTCAAAGCTGGTAACCTCACTGCTGCACGGGAGAAGTTCAGTCGTTGCCTAAAGCCCCCCTTTGACCTCAATCAGCTGAGTCATGGCTCAGGGCTGGTACAGGATGTGGTCGATTACCTAGAGTCTACAGTGAGGCCCCTCATCTCTTTGGTAAGAAAAAAGTGGGCAGAGTGCCTAGCTCAGGGAGGGAGGCCCAGGACTACAAATAACCCAGGAAAGGATCAGTTTAAACTTAGCTAACAGTGTCAGCTCTGGCTCAGAAGCTGATGGGTTCATATTTTGTTTTTTTCTACTACATGTAGTTAGATAAGCAACTGTATGTGGTTAGGTAAGTAATATAGAATCAAACAAAAAGGAAAATACAGGAAAATATTTTTAAAAGATAAAAATCACAGGGGATCAGCAGATGACATACACTAGACTCCCACATAGAGGACCACGGGGTTCAAGTCTCAGACCTGGAAACTTAAAACTCACACCAGGCTCATGTGCATGCATGCATAGGATCCCTAGAGGAGAATGGAGGGAAAGGGACTGTGGCATGGCCATCCCCCCCGGGAGGTGATATTTCAGCTTTCTGTCTCTCTGATTCTGTCTCTCCAGCGAGCGCCTGCATCCTATTGCAAAGATCTCTCAAAAAAAAATTT
This sequence comes from Tupaia belangeri chinensis, assembly GCF_000334495.1. NCBI lineage: Eukaryota > Metazoa > Chordata > Mammalia > Scandentia > Tupaiidae > Tupaia > Tupaia belangeri. Next base: position 2,418,265 of record NW_006160128.1, read on the forward strand.
TAAATCACATATAATCCCAGACTCAATACTATTAAGATTTTAGCAAATTTTCTATGTTGTTTTTGTTTTGCTTTAGGTTTTTGAGAGAGATTTTTGCTGTAGGGCGTGTGAACTCGCTGGAGAGAGAGAGAGACTGAAAGCAAGAAATCCCCCCACGGGGAATGGCCATGCCGCACTCCCATCTCCTCCATTCTCTTCTTGGGATTTTAGGCAAGCATACATGCGCACCTGGCATGAGCTTCAAGCCTCGGGTCTGGGACTCTAACTGTAGTCGGCCATGTGGGAGTCCAGCAGCATAACCATTATGCCATTTGCTGATCTCACTGTATTGTCTTTAATGACATTGGGGTTATACTGTATTATGTAGAATTTTAGGTGCAGTCAGTAGCAAACTGAACTGCAGTGCTGAAAACCACATGCCTGACTATGGGTTCCAAACTCAAAGTTGGCTTGAAAACACATATGCACGTGTACCTAAGATCCTGAGTAGCTGGATGGCCAGGGAAAGGTGATGGGGGCAAGACGAGACCCTGTTGAGTGTGCTTCTCTCTCTCTCTCTTTCATGTGTGTGCTCTCTATCATACATAAAATAAATTTTATAAAAAACTGTCAAATATATATATTGTATATGTATAAATATACATATATAAATTTTGTGTCCTGCCTCGTTTTATAACATTAAAACTTAATTATGAGCATTTTCACATGCTGTTAAATTTTGAAAGCTGTATTTTATGTATGGGGTCATCAGAAAAGTCACGACACATTTTTGCATGGAAAATACATGTCATCAATTTTCCGACAACTCAATATTTACTATACTATACTTTCATTGTTATTTTAGAGTGTACTCCTACTTATCAAAAAAAAAAAAAAAAAAAAGACTAGGGCCAGTGGGTATAGTGGGGGTTAAGGTGCTAAACTCCCACATGTCCAACTGGGATTCAAATCCTGGACCTGGTGGCTTGACATTCATACCGGGCATGTGTGCCTAAATCCTGAGAGAAGAATGAAGGATAAGGAACTGCAGCATGGCTGTCTCCCTAGAGAGTGATTTTTTCCTTTACCTCTCACTGTCTCTCTCTCTCTGGTGAGTGCACATGCCCTCTGGCAAAAACCTTTTAAAAACTTACTGTAAAATAAATACTAGCTCACCAAAAAGAAAGAAAGAATTTTTAGTGGCTGCTGGTCATTTACTGAGTTTTTGTTCTCTTGCACTCTCTCCTTTCCTGTCAGCAAGATGAGGAGTACCTTGCCACCCTGAGGGAACTCGAAGCTACCCTTCGGACCCAGAGCCTCTCTCTAGAAGTAATTCCTGAAGGAAAGATCATGAACAATATCTACTACCAGGAA
>NW_006160128.1:2419648-2420349 GCF_000334495.1 Tupaia belangeri chinensis
CCTGCATAACTATAGCACCAACCTGGCTATCATCAGCTTCTACATGAGGCACAGCTGCCTGCGGGAAGCCCTGCTGCACCTCCTCAACAAGGTGGGACATGCAGACAGGTCAAAATGGAAGACGCTGTCTCCACAGTCATTATTTGACAAGCATGTACCAAGTCCTAACCTAGATCTCAATTCATCTCCTAACTGGCAATGACAAATGTCATTCCTACTTCCAAAACATAGAGCAGAATTAAACGATAGTTAGGAGCCTGGTCTCTAGAGTGAGATGCCTAGTGTGAGTCTGTGTGACCTTTGGCATATTGCTTAACCTCTCTCTGTTTCCACATTTCTCTTCACTCAGCCAGGGACAGTATCCATTTAGAGTTGTTACCACAAGGGTCAGAAGCACCGTGACACAGATTCAATATTTGGGCCCCAAATACCTAATGTGCTCTGTGTTTTTCCTCTTGCATCCTTTGCCCAACTCCCACTGAAGTGTGTGAATTCTTTGTAGCCTCTGGTAAGCAGTCAAGGCTCCATTTCACCAGGACCTCCTTGAGCATTTCCTGATTTTTGTTTTGTTTTTTTGTTTTTGTTTTGTTTTTTTCCTCTAGTTTATTTCTTCCATTAGGAAAGGAAACAGAAATAGAGTGCCTCTGACAGAGTCCTGATATCACCATCCCCCCCCAGCCTCTGCCAGCCCAGATCAGGAG
>NW_006160128.1:2420382-2443563 GCF_000334495.1 Tupaia belangeri chinensis
TGCTCACCACTGCACCAGCATCTGGCCCCTTGGCACTGCTTTTCTATCTGCTTATTCCATAATGATTTCTCTCTCTCTCTCTCTCTCTCCCTCCCCCTCTCTCTCCCCCCCTTCCTCCCTCCCTCTCTAGCTTTTATTTACAAGAGGGCTCATGTACTCACCAGAGAGAGATGGAGAGAGAGGGGTAGAAAGCACTTGCCATTGGAGAATGGTCACTCCTAAATTCCTTCTCCCTTTCTTTTTTAAAAAGGGTTATGAGCAGAACACTTCCCATACTCTAAGCACTCAGGTGTGATTTTCATGATTTTATTATTATGGAATAAGCAGACTTCAGGCACACACGCATATATACCCAATGTGTTTTTCAAGCTGCTAGGGCCGGGATATGAACTGCATGGTCAGCCATGTGGAATCTGGCTCCCTTAACCACTAGGCATTGAGGCCAGCCCCAGGATAACTTTTTAAGAAACTGGCTGATGTGTACCAATTTCATAGATAATTAAAGGAACTCAAAGTAAACTTTAATTTCATTCTACCACCCTAAACCAAACAGCAGCCAAGGAAAGTTCACAAATAGGTATATCTGGTAGGAGTGTGCTAGGTGAGATCAACACTTCACAGAAATCAGCAATTCATATAACCATGCCCCTAGAGGTCAGTGGAAGGGAAATGTATTTACCACTGCTTAGCCACTAACTGTGTCATAACTACTAATCCAGGCTCAAGGATAATGCAGAGGTCATTGTTAAAGTTCAATTGCTAACTTTTCCCATTTTCCTCCATTTCCAAATGAATGAAGCTAAAGATGCTTCTCCCAAGCACAAACTGAGAATGGAAGTCACCCAGTTCTGTTCCTGCCAACAACTGTAGTCCAGAGAGTTAAGCGGCTTACTTAGTTATCTTGGCGTAAGCTGACGACAGCAGTGCGCTTGCTTTACATTCATCAGCGCCAGGAAAGAAGACTTCTTTTCATCTCCTATAATCACGGTTCCCCTTGAACTGAAATATTTTACCCTTTTTCTCAAGCATATAGGAACAATAGGGAGGGGAAAAAATCATGAAAATCAGGGCCAGCAGGTGGCGGGGTGGTTGAGGGTGCTGAACTCCCACATGGTTGACCACAGTTCGCGTTCCAGATCTGGTGGCTTGCTTTCTCACTTTCTCTCTCTCTCTCTCTCTTGCTCGCTTGCTGGTCAAATTAAAATAAATAAATAAATAAAGTTAAATAAAATAATTCTTTTAAAAAAAAAAAAAGGCATGAAAATCATACCTGAATGTTTAGAGTATGAGAAGTGTTCTGTTCATAGGCAAGAATTATTTGTTTGATTTTATTTATTATTATTTATTTTTTTAATTTGACAAGAGAGTGAGAAAGAAAGTGTGAAAGCAAGTTGTCAGGTCTGGGACTTGAACTACAGTTGGCCATCTGGGAGTCTAGCGCCTTAACCACACCACCACCTGCTGGCCCCTGTTCCTAGCTTTTTCATCAACACTTTAGTGTTTTGACCACACTGTCCCCAGAGTGAACTCTAAAACATATATGTGCTCCTGTTATTCTCCTCCCTAGAAGGCCTTCAGTAGATCCCCACAGCCATAGAATAAAGTGCTATTTATTTATTTATTTATTTATTTATTTATTTATTTATTTATTTATAGGTTTTTGTCATAGGGCACATGCACTTGCTGGAGAAAGAGATAGGGAAAGTGAGAAATCACTCCCTAGGAGGAATGGCCAAGCAGTGATCCCTTCTCCTCCATTCTCCTCTCAGGACTTTAAGCATGCATGAACAAGCACTTGCCGTGATTTCCAAGCCACGAGGTCCAGGACTCAAACCAGTCAGCCAGGTGGGAGTCCGGTGCCTTAACCACCGCACCATCTGCTGGCCCCCAAAGTCCAAATTCCCTAGCATGCTATAAGACCTGCCAGGATCAGTCCCCCCTTATCTCTCTAGTATATTTCAGCCACAAATTGTATCTGTACCCTATGTTCCAAACTGATCAAGTTAGATTTTCCTAATTGTACCATGCACTGTCTTATCTCTGTAAGTCTTCATGTACTGTTCTCTCTACCTCGAATTCCCTAGCCCTCCTTGTTTTCTCAGAAAACTTCTGTTTCTCCTTGGAGGGTCCTTTTATACTCTCTCTTTGAAGCATTCACAGAGTACTCAAGTAGTGCCAGTCACTTCTTCACGTACCACCATTATACCTGTTATTGTATTTATAGTAGGAAAAGGAACAATAAGCCAAGTAAATAAAATACTTAATGTAGATGATCAGTAATAAGAATAACATACACTGAGGGAAGTGAAACAGAGGGTTGTACATTTGAGATAAAGCATCCAGAGAAGTTGACATCTGAGTAGAGAGCTGAAGGATGTGGGTGAGTTACTCAGGTGTGCAGGCGAGCACAGTTCCGACGAAGGAATAAATACAAAGGCCTGGATGGCAGGAACAAAAAGAGCTGGGAGTGAAGTAGCGGCAGGTAAGGTCCGAAAGGTGACAGTCCAAATCACATAGCTCTTGTAGACATTGTGAGGACTTGGACTTTATGCTGAATAAGAAAGGAAATTCCTGGAATATTGCGAGCAAAGGAATAACACGAGCTGACAGAATCACTTTGGTTGATTTATTGGTACTAGACAGAAAAGAGGCAGGAGTGGAAGATGGTGGCTCAAGGATAAGGCCCTTGCGATCATCCAGGCAAGTGCTGGTGATGGCTTGGGCCCGTGTGATACAGCGAAGTGGTGAAAAGTGGTCAGATTCTGTGTGTATTTTGATGGAAGAGCCAGTGAGATTTGCTGATGAGTTTGATGTTGGAGTATGAGGGAAAAGATGACTGGAGGTTTTTGGCTTAAATAATTTGAAGAATGGAGTTGCCATCTGAAAAAGGAAAGATAGCAGAAAGAACACATTTTGAGAAACAATCAGAAATGTTCTTTTAGCCGTATTAAGTTTTTTAGATATCAAAGAGGTTTTGTTCAGTAAGCAATTGAATCTAAGTCGAATACATAGTTCTGGAGTTTAGGGGGCATGAATAGATTAGAGACAGGGATTTAGGCACCATCAGCTAGTAGTAATTAATGCCATGAGATTGGGTGAAATCAGCAAGAGAGTGTTAAGAAGAATACCAAGATAGTACATGAACAGCTGCTAAAAGGTCAAATGGAAAATTAGGACCAAGAAGTAATTTTTAGGCTTAACAGTTCATAGGTCACTAGTGACCTAAGAGGCAGTTTCAGTAGAGTTATGTGTGCAGAGCTAGATTAGAGTGAGAATAAGGGAAAACCAGAGAAGAGAAATTAGAGACAGTGTAGATAACACTACCAAGGAACTTTTTTGTAAAAGGAAAAAGAAAAGTGAAGCAGTCACTAGAGCAGGGTGTCACAGTATCTGAGATGCACAGAAGGTTAAGAAGCACTGCTATAGGAGGATGCTGGAGGTATGTGATTAGAAGGACACGCAGGTGGGTGCCAGACAGTGCCAGAACCAGGCTCAAGACTTGTGACCTCGTGTCTTTGCCCTGCTACAGGAGAGTCCTCCAGAAGTCTTCATAGAAGGTATTTTCCAGCCAAGCTATAAAAGTGGGAAGCTACACGTTTTGGAAAACTTGCTGGAATCCATTGATCCGACCTTGGAGAGCTGGGGAAAGTACTTGATTGCTGCCTGTCAGCACTTACAGAAGAAGAACTACTACCACATTCTGTATGAGCTGCAGCAGTTTATGAAGGTACTAGCAGCCCCATCTAGCCTTCTACCTCTGCTGCTGATGCTGACCCTGCAGGGAGGGTGTGGAAGATGATGGAACGAGACCATCATTTCGTCCCTGGCATTGCTGTTTGATTGACCCTGTTGATAAGTCCATATTGCTGTCTATAATGGTTAAGTATTAGGTCTCCAGGAAAGTCATGACATATTCTTCTGGTTTTCTGTGCAAAAATGCATCATGACTTTCCTGATAAGCCAGTGATACTGGGTTAATCCCTCTAAATCTAAATTTAGAGGCAGACTTTTTTTTTTTTTAATGCTAGAGGATACACACATAAGTACAAGAAAGAACATGAGAGTGAAAGAGGGAAAGCAGCTTCCCCCACCAACAGGGCCTGGTCACAATGCAATTCTTTTTCCTCCAGTTCTCCATCCTGAACATGTGCTCATGCATGTGGTGTATTTTTCAAGCCAATGGAGCTTGAATCCTTGCCAGCCATGTGGGATCCAGCTTCCCAAGAGGAGAGTGGAGAAGAAGGGATTGCAGCCTGGCCATCCCCCCAGGGGCTGATTTCTCTCTGGAAAGCGCATGTACCCTATAGCAAAAACCTCTCCAAAAAAAGGAAGAAAAATAATTCAAGGAATGTGAAGATAAAAAAGAAATGTGTAATAATTTCTAGATAAGCATGAAGTATGAATGCAAAATTCATATGGAATGCGGGGACCAGCAGTTAGCATAATGGCTATGTCGCTGGACTCCCATGTAGTCAACCACAGTTCATGTCCCGGACCCGGTGACTTAAAACTCACGCCGGGCGCGTGTGCGTGCATGCCAAAGATCCCAAGAAGAGAACGAAGGAGAAAGGATTGTGGCATGGCCATTCCCCCTGGGGGGTGATTTCTCGCTTTCTGTCTCTCTGTCTGGCGAGCACACGCGCCCTATAGCAAAAAAAAAAAAAAAATCATATGGAATGATGGAAAAGTAAGTGTTTTTAGAGAAAATCCTTGAAGAGAGAAGGAACAAATTCCTTCCAATTTGGCTGAGAGTTGCCAATACTAAATTGAATTATTCAATGCCAAAGTAAGAGTGAAGCCAATTTGGGACCAGCAGTTGGCGTAATGGCTATGTCGCTGGACTCCCATGTAGTTGACAGTGGTTTGAGTCCCAGACCCAGTGGCTTAAACTCACGCCAGGCACATATGCATGAGTGCCCAAGATCCCGAGAGGAGAATGGAGGAGAAGGGATCGTGGCATGGCCATCCCCCCTAGGGGGTGATTTCTCGCTTTCTGTCTCTCTCTCTCTTTCTGGTAAGCGCATGCACCCTATAGCAAAAAGCTTTCCAAAAAAAGAGTGAAGCCAATTTACTAAAAATCAGAAGTATCCTTTTTTTTATCTCTTCAGTGGTAGAATAGTGTCCTACCCAAGAGCTCAGTCATTCAATTCACTTTAGGATACCTCAGGCCTTGAGTAACTGACACAAACAAGCTACACGACACACACACACATACCCACACCCACACATACCAGCATTCCTGATCTTTGACCTGAACATTCATTTTCCTCTTCTAGGATCAAGTCCGGGCTGCCATGACTTGTATTCGGTTCTTCAGTCACAAAGCAAACTCATATACAGAGCTGGGAGAGAAGCTCTCATGGCTGCTTAAGGCCAAGGACCACCTGAAGATCTACCTCCAAGAAACATCCCGCAGCTCTGGGAGGAAGAAAACCACCTTCTTCCGAAAGAAGATGAGTGCAGCTGATGTGTCAAGGTAGTCTGAGGCCCAGAGAATAATTAATGCAGAACAAAGAGGCTGGAACTGTGTGTCTGTTGGTAATGAAGATGCTCTTGGCCATTCCCTGAACCTTTGGGAAAAAAAGATCATTTAAAGGGATTGTGCCTGGATGAGTGTCTATCACGCATGTACACACACACCTTGCATCTTTCAAGCTCATGTGTCTGGGACTTGAACCACACATGTCGTTCCCAACTCCCCCAACCACCATGCCAACCAGCTGGCCCCATCTGTGTCTTCATTTTCTGCTACTCTCTTCTTCCTTGCTAAACATCAGTCCATGGCCTCCTGAGTGTTCCTCCACACACCAGGTCCTTTCTACCTCCCAGCTTTCAGGCTTCTGCTCAGAGCATATCTAAAGCAAGTGTTGTGCCACAGCCACTTGTGCATTCATAGGTCTAATTGCTACGTACTTTATGTGTTTACTATTCATCTCCCCTCTGAATAATCTCTGTAAGGGCAGGGTTCATATCTCTCTTGACCTCCCTTGTTTCTGGTACCTGGGCACTCAAGAAATACTGTCTCATTCAATGACTGGACCTTGTTCAGATCTGTCATGCACCTTTACTGTTGTGAGTCTGTGTGGGGCACTAGAACACCTGTTTTTGACTTGTCATGACTGCTCAGGGATATTTTGGGGTTTTTTCCCCCTCAACATCATTGCTTTTGCCTTTTTTACTCTCTTCTTATCATAACTTCTCAGTCATTCAGTCCTCATCTCCTCACTCCTGAATCCCCTCCTGAGGCTGGACTGTGTGTATCCTGTCACCTTAGGCACATGAATACACTTCAGCTGCAAATGGAGGTGACCAGGTTCTTACATCGGTGCGAAAGTGCTGGGACCTCTCAAATCACCACTTTGCCTCTGCCAACCCTGTTTGGAAATAACCACATGAAAATGGATGTTGCCTGCAAGGTATGGGCAGTGTTTCAGACCTCTGGCAGATGTTCACATCTTTCAGAACATCTGTCATGACTGCAGTTATCTAGGTATTTTGGTCGTTTGCTTGATGGCTGTCCCCTTGCGAGACTATGAGTCTCAGAGAGCTGAGGGTCACTTCCTTTCTGACTGCTTTTGTACCCCTAGTCATTTAGGAAGGTCTCAACAAAATTTGCAGAAGAATTGAATAAATGGAGGCCCTCATTCATGACTGAGAGGTTACACCAGTAATTATTACTTCTTTAAGTACCTTTCCTTCTCCTCTTCAGGTCATGCTAGGAGGGAAAAATGTAGAAGATGGATTTGGCATTGCATTTCGCGTTCTGCAGGTATGACTTGGCTTACAAGAGATTATGCTGAGGGCAGTCAGCACCTGACCACAGTTCTGTGAGAGATTATTCTTTGGAAAATTTTTATCCCAGGAAAAGCAGATTTATATGTACATCAGGGGTGAAATCAGGGAGGTGGCTGTTAAAAAACTGGGTCACTCACATTCAAGACTGTAGGCCACTGTGTCAAAAGCCAAGTAACCAATGACAAACTCATCAAAGCTATCAAATACCGAAGCCAGGTCTAAGGACAGTTGCCCTGAGCCATCTCCCTGCAGAGCCACTGCTTGTCTTTGCAGGAGCCTAGAGTCACCGGGGCTGCCCCTGGGTCCTCTGTACAGGAGCTGGCTCTGGGAGTATGTTTCCTGTTGTTTGTGATAAAAGGACAAGCTGCTGTTGTGGCACTGGAGCAGGGGCTGGAGCAGGACCCTGAAAGACCCCTCTACTACCACAGAACTCTCAGGAGCGAACTGAGAGCATTATTGCTCTGGCCAGCAGGCATTGTACATATCCCAAGGACAAATGTTTTTGTAAACAGTCAGGTTTCTTTCTTCCCACCTGTTTGCAAAATCACCCAACACACAGAAATGCCTGTGGCAGGCCCCGTGGTATAAGGATTATTCTAATCCAGATTGAAGATACCTGTCTGGAAGTTTTCAGCATATAGTCTTCTTGGACATTGGTCTATTTCTTTTTCTTTTTTTTTTCTTGTGGAGAGGTTTTTGCAATAGGGTGCATGTACTCGCCAGAAGGACAGAGACAGACAGAAAGTGAGAAATCACTCCCTGAGGGGATGGCCATGCCACAATCTCTTCTCCTCCATTCTCCTCTCGGGATCTTGGGCATGCATGCACACGCGCCCAGTGTGAGTTTGTAGTCGAACCACGGTCGACTACATGGGAGTCCAGCGACATAGCCATTTTGCCAACTGCTGGTCCTAGGCATTGGTCTATTTCTCAACACTATTTCTGAAGGAACCTCTTCACAGAGCACCACGTGTCCAGGGCAGCAAATACCAACCCCCAACACTGATTTCCCAAGAGAAAGTAATCCAGTAGAGAATGAATTGGTCTCAGGAGTTTGATTAGAATATTTTCAGAGAGTGCCACAGCAGCGAGTGAGAGGCACCATTGTAGATATTAAAGTTACGGTTTTTTCAGATGCTTCCTAAATTTCTGCCTAACTCCAGAGAGGAACTTTTTGCTCATTTTTGGTCTGTCCATTTGTTTGTATTTGTTTGTATTTGTTTCCTATCATGACTACAATCTATGCCAAACACAGCAGGAGCTTTGGAATGTTGCCTCCTCCCCCACCGCCATGGTGGTCCCCTGAGCCCCTCATCCCATGCTCTGTGCTAGGACTTCCAGCTGGATGCAGCGGCCACCTACTGCAGAGCTGCCCGGCAGCTGGTGGAGAAGGAGAAGTACAGTGAGATCCGACAACTGCTCAAGTGTGTCAGCGAGTCAGGCATGGCAACCAAAGGTGACGGGGACACCATCCTCCTCAACTGCCTGGAAGCGTTCAAGAGAATTCCACCCCAGGTACACTGTCTCCCACATCTCCCAGCTCCTCTGGCTAGTGCAATGTCTTCACATTGAAACTCTCCAAGAGCATTTTGTATTTCTAACACCTCTGCAACAATGGCCTCACTCTAATCAACTCTTACCCTGTAAAGAAAATTAGTGGTGATGACCTCTATACCCAGAAGGTGTAAGCATATTTTCTACTGTCGTGTGTACGTGGAAGTGTCTGTGGATTTACAAAGCTGAATTTCTCTATGCAATTATAGAGGGGGGGTCAAGATGTTGCCTGCAGAATTATCCCCCTGTGGCTTTTTTGTGGGGTAAACAGAGTCACATCCACTTGTGAAGGCCAAGGACAGGTCTCCTGGAAGCTATTCCATCCTCCCCCAGATTCCCAAGCTTAATATTATCTTTAGAGTTTGTTTCTCTTATCACAGAAATGAGTTTAAAAAGAAGAGTCAGGTAGGTATCCCCACCCTGGAGTCAGAATGACTGAGCCAGTGCTAGTTGGGTCCTGGTTCCCATGCGGGGGTTCTTCTGTCTCTCATAACTGCTGTGTTTCTGTTCTGCACAGGAGCTGGAGGGCCTGATCCAGGCGATACACAGTGATGACAACAAGGTGAGCAGCATTGTCTCCTGCCCCTGGTGATGCTAACAAGCAGCACCTTGGGCTTGCCTGTCCACAAGTCCGTAAGACCTGTATTTCAGCCTCTTTATTCTCTAGCGATGGAGCTGGGACATGGATAGGGAAATAGAAGGGAGGGATAGACAGGGAACGGGTGCACGTTGACTACGCTTACCCGTTTGCCTTGCCAGTTCTTTAGCCCTGAGACAAACTTGTCCTGTGCTGCTCTTGACTTTGGTTTTGGTGTTTTTTTCCTTTTCTTTTCTTTTTCTTTTTTTCTTTCTTTCTTTTTTTATTCTTTTTCTATTTTTTTTGAGAGGTTTTTGCTGTAGGGCGCATGCACTCGCCAGAAAGACAGAGAGAGACATAGAGACAGAAAGTGAGAAATCACCCCCCAAGGGGGGTGGCCACACTCCCTTCTCCTCCATTCTCCTCTTGGGATCTTGGGCATGCATGCTCATGCACCCGGGGTGAGTTTAAGTCACCAGGTCCGGGACTTGAACCACCCTCAACTACATGGGAGTCCAGCAACATAGCCACTACACCAACTGCTGGTCTCTTGACTTTGTTTTTTTATCAGTTTTCTCTCAGAGATCCCAAGGAAATCCCTCATTTCCATCTTTAGGTCAACAGATTGAATGAAGTTCCCTAAGTGGGCAGGTATTTCTTTGTCCTGGAGGAAAAAGTGTACTGTAAGAAAAGGCCTCATTTGACCTTTTGACCAACAATGTCCACTGATGTGTCAATCTCCAAAACAGGTCTCTCTTCTGGGACCAATTAGGTCTTCTATTTCAGTAATTAGTAAACCTTTACTTCATATTGCCCATGTAGAAGTGCTGAAAGTATTCCCAGCTGCCCCTGTTTGAGGCTAACCATGGGCTTGATCCTCCTGCCATCTGTAGGAAGGCCCCCAGCCCAGGAGAGGATGTGAAATCAGAGCAAGACTGAGCTTCTCTGGCTATCTGACAGCTGAGTCCCTCGTGATGAAAACTAATGTCAGGCAAACAGCTTCTTGTGTAAGGAGCAGCATGGAGCTGCACCCATGGCAGTGTTGCTAATCTCTGGGCTGAATTTGTAGGGCATTTGTCAATTGATGGATAAGAACACATTCTAAACATTTTTTTATTTATTTCTGCAACATCCTAATGAGCTCTTGGAAAGGATGAAATTCTGACATTGTGAAATGTGGAGAATTGCTTTTCTAGAATAAGAATAAGAACTCAAAAGCTGGAACAAACACCCAAGTCCCCTGATTCCCATACTAGATTATTTTGTTCAAGCCTTCACTGAGCCTCACACTCAAAAAGAGGCTTTGTCCCTGGGAAAGACACACACCAGAACCTAGAACATCACTATTACTTTTCCACGTTTTTTTGTCCTCTCAGAAGCTGTTCTACATACTTAAGCGATCTCAGGCCATGGGTCCTGCCATAAACTGGCTTCCTTCAGTTCCTATTCCATGCTCTAGCACAGCACGCTACTTCTCTTAGTAGGGGTTTTGCCTGCTGACTGTGTGCAGCACACAGAGGTGCTGAGTGGAGTGGGAGGCCTGGGTGAGAGCTGACAGATTAGGCCAACAAGTAGAGACCAACAGCAGGACTTGGTCAACTTGGTGAGCTCAGAATGTGCCGGACATCTTCTAGCTGCAGGAGACTCTCTGTATTGAGCGTAGGAAAGAAACCTGTTGGCAACTAAGATTAAATAAGATGGCCTATTGATATGGGAACAAGGAGAGTCCCTACCACTAACCAGGAGGGACTGTTGGAGCAGACAGGTAGCTATGGCAGCCTCAAAGCTGTGGCAGCTGTGAGCCCTGCCATTCACCTGGGAGAAGCTAGCAAGACCAGGGACAGGGAACAAGGAGCTTTCATCTCCACCAAGGGAAGGATCCATGAGACAGGGAGTATGGGATAGACATAGTCCAAAACTGAGCTGCCTTCAATCCAAACAGAAGGAGCTATCAGAACTGACTGTAGTATTAGACCTTAATTAGACTTTTTCTCAATTGTGTGTATTTTCTTTCCCAAATTTCCTGTTAGAATGTTTTTAATTCAGCAGGTTTAAAACCAAAAAATAGAGAAGGGGGACCTGTGCCCATTGTAGTAAAGAGATGTGAAGGTTTATTCATTCATTCATTCATGGAATGCGCTTTTTTTTAAAGAATTATTTATTTAATTTTATTTATTTATTTATTTTAATTTGGCCAGAGAAAGACAGGCACACAGAGAGAAGAAAAGTGAGAAAGCAAGCCACCAGGTCCAGGACTCGAACCATGGTCAGCCATGTGGGAATGCCCTGCACCTTAGCCACCACACCACCTGCTGGCCCCATAATGTACCTACAGTTTTTGTTCTTTTTTGTTGTTCTTTTTTTTTTTTTTTTTGAGAGGTTTTTTACTATAGGGTGCATGCATGGTGGCTAAGGTGCAGGGCACCATGGAATGCACTTTTATTAAACACCTACTAGGTGCCAGGCCCTATGCTAGGCACTAGAAATACAAGGACACTGTTCCTGCTCTTGTGGACCTTAAAATCTAGCCAAGGAGACAGATATCAATCAAATAATCACCCAAATAACTGTAAAATCACAGCCTGTGGGCAACACAGTGCTGGCTCTGAAGCCAAGGAAGCTGAAGAGCCCAGATAGTAAGGAGGCAGCCTTAGAGGGAGAGACAGAGGCCAGACTCTTCCTATCTGCTTCCTTCTTTTTTCTTTTTTTTTTAAAGAATTATTTTATTTATTTATTATTATTATTTCACATGAGCTTTGCCAGAGAAAGACAGAGAGAAGGAAAGCGAGAAAGCAAGCCGCCAGGTCTGGGACTTGAACCGTGGTCGGCCATGTGGGAATTCCAGCGCCTTAACCACCATGCCACCTGCTGGCCCCATCCTTCTTTTTAAATTCATACCTTGGGCCAGCTCTGTGGCCTGGTGGTTAAATCAGTCTGATTCTATAAGGTCAACCATGTGGCTCAAGTCTCAGATGGTGTGGCCTGAGAAACATGCTAGGCACATGTGCATGTGTGCCCAAAATCCGGAAAAGAGGGAAAGATAAAAGAAGAAAAGATTGCAACATGACCATTCCCCATGGAGGGAGGATTTCTCCTCTCCCTCCTTTTCTGTCTCCGTCTCTCTGGCAAGGGCACATGCCCTCTAGCAAAAAAAAAAAAAAAAAGTTTATTTGTAATAATTTTTTGTACTGTAAAATAACAGTTAATAGCTTAGCATCCAGACTGTTGAAAGAGCTGCCATGATGCTATAAAAGCCAAGAACCCAAGTGTTCATTTGGTAGCTGAAAAGCGCTGCTGCTTGATGTAGCTCTGTAACTGCTAGTGATTCAGCAGTGCTGGTTTCCTTCCATCACCCCTTATCTGGCTGCCAGGTTCAGGCCTACCTGACATGTTGCAAGCTGCGTTCTGCCTACCTGATTGCCGTGAAGCAAGAACACTCAAGGGCTGCAGCCCTCGTCCAGCAGGTGCAACAGGCCGCCAAGAGCAGCGGAGACGCAGTAGTTCAAGACATCTGTGCCCAGTGGCTTCTGACAAGCCACCCCCGGGGTGCCCATGGCTCAGGCTCCAGGAAGTGACCCTCGGCAGCAGGGCCAAGAAAACGTGGCCTGAGAACCATAGCAACAGGAGTGACGACGATGCCCTCCACCTCTTTCTTTCTGTGGAGTGGGACTTCTCTGGCTCGGTCCGGGTCGGAAAGAGCTGGATCAGGCCCTACTTGCCTTCTCTGGCAAGAACAGGATCTTTCACGCAAGTGCCATGTTCTGTAAAAGTGTGGAATCAGTGTGTGTTTGTCTGGAGATGGCCAGTTCTTTCTACCTCAGAGTGAGTGTGTGTGTGTGTGCACGTGCACATGTGTGCATGCTCCTATGCACTTATGTTTACGCCCAAGCATTTCCGAACAAATGAAACTCCTCCATTCAAAAGAGGCACGTTCCCTTAGACTTTGCCAGTCTAGAAACCTCCCCTGCGTTTTGGTTCTTACCCCGGGTCATCCTGTTTGTACACAGTCCCCTCCAAGTGGAGGCACTTTCGTAGCTCCTGTTAACTAGAGGGGTTTACAGAGAATTACAGAGCACCACAAGAAGGGTTGCCTCCTTTCCCCTCCTTCCTTCCCAGAATGCAGAGATGGATTCTGGGCAAGTGCTACATGGAGGATACAGCTGTTTTCCGGACATCTCTTACAAGCCCATGGAGCTAACGTGAGTCTTCGGAAGGTCATCTGAGTAGAAGGGTTTTCAGGTCCTGCCATCTGAAAGCTGTGGCTGCATATATAACCCATCCAGTCTAGGAGGCCAACGCAGGCTGGAGGGACCTGATCTCACCAGGCCAGACGAGAGAGAAAGGTGAACCTCTCCAAACAGTGCAGGCGAGTTGCTCACAAGCACAGAGCTGCAGGGCTGATGGGTGAGAGAATGTGGCTCCTTTTCTGAAAATCTGGGGAGAGAAATGGTCCTAGCATCCAGAACTGAATGGCTAGACTCTCCCTATTTGTGTTACGGTCCTGTGTGTGCCACTCAGATTGGTCAGGAAGAGCTTGTTCTTCGCTCCTATGTCCCTTCAGCCTCTTCAGGGCAGCGGGATAGACCTGCAGACACCTGAGGTCATGGAGAAGGCAGTGCACTTTAACAGAGAGAGGTAGGATTCGACTTCAGAGTAAGGCCTGTGGACAGAGTCAAAACAGCGGGATAATATTGGGTTATTGGAAAAGCCATGATGTATTTTTTCTATGCAAAAATGTGTCATGACGTTTCTGACAACCCGATACATAGGTCACATACAGTTGGCAGAAAAGTAGAGGAGGTGCTGTTTTAATCAGCACTGGCTTGTCTTCCCACCCAGGATATGACAGTGTTTGAGAATGGGGGCCCCATACTCAGTCACTTAGATCTGCACATAAAAGGCATAAAGGAAAGCTCTGCATTTCTGAGCCCTCCCACCAGTCTGAGCTCTCAGCCTGTTCAACTTTTATGCTGAGACAAGCAGGAACTGGAAGCTGCAGTCAGCTTCTGGTGCTAAGAAACCCTGTGGATTTGCCTCCGAACCAAGATTCTTAATAGTAAGGTTAATGACTATTATGGAAATCAATCAGTTAAACGTTTTAGTCCTATTAGAGAAGAGAAAGACCTTAAGGAAAATACTAGATCCTTTGGAGTAAAGCTTGACAAGTAACTTTCCCTTCCTTACGTCAGAGAACACACCTAGTCCAAGACACGTCATTCAATAGCATCAGCTTGCCCATCTGAGTCTGCCCTTTTTGCACTGAATGTAAGCACTTTATACGAATGGGTTGGAAATCTTGCAGCCCTTAATTTGGGATGTTAAGACCAGATTTTCCTGACTTTTCCTTCTAACTAGTTGAACTATAAAAATAAGCAACCTTTGAGTATACTGACATAAAGTGAGGCTGAAGGCCTTTGAGCATCGCACTGTGGTCTCCTGCAAAACAAAACAACATCCAAACAAACAAATGTACACATTGAAAGGTTGAATGTTTTACTACAAGCAAGCCACAATAAAATGTCCATCTGGCAAGTTTTGGCCTTCGACACTTCTTTGTGCTGCCTTGTTCTTAACCTTTCCCATCCTTTCATCTTGTTTTTTCTGTATATGGCCTTCAACTCTTCTTTTTTTTTTAATTTTTAAATTTTATTTATTCATTCATTTTAATTTGACCAGAGAGAGAGAGAGAAAGTGAGAAAGCAAGCCACCAGTTCTGGAATTCGAACCTTGGTTGACCATGTGGGAATGTCCACGCCACCTGCTGGTCCCAATGCCCTTCAACTCTTAAACTTTCTCAGATTGATTTCCATAATGGCTAACACTCTTTGATTAGGATTAGTTTCAAGATTCCTATGTGTCCTATGTGTTCAAAACTATTAGTGTACTCTTTATCAGCAAAAAGCTTTATTTTTCATTTCAGTTGAGGTAGTGGGTAGAGATAGATAATAAATGTGTAAGTCTTAGAAAGTAAGTGAAAAATCCCTCCTATCCATGTCTTCTCCCGAGGCCACCAGTGTTACCAGTTTCTAGTGTATGGTTCCACAGCTACTTTACACATTAAAAACTAAAGTAGGGCCCACCAGTGCATGGTGGCCAAAGAAGCTGGATCCCACATGGCCAACTCTGTGGTTTGAGTCCTGGACTCAGTGGCTTGAGAAACATGCCAGGCACATGAGCATGTGTACCCAAAACCAGAAGAGAATGGAGAAGAGATTGCCATATCACGGTCCCCAGTAGAGGTGATTTCTTTCTTTTTTTTTTTTTTTTTTTCTTTCAAGAAATTTTTGCTAAGGAACCAGCAGTTAGCGTAATGGCTGTGTCGCTGGACTCCCACGTAGTCGACCGCGGTTCGCGTCCTGGACCCGGTGGCTTAAAACTCACGCCAGGCGCCTGTGCGTACGTGCCCACGATCCCGAGAGGAGAATGGAGGAGAAGGGATTGCGGCGTGACCATCCCCCCTGGGGGGGTGATTTCTCGCTTTCTGTCTCTATGTCTCTCTCTGTCTGTCTGGCGAGCGCACGCGCCCTATAGCAAAAATCTCTCCAAAAAAAAGAAAAAAAGAAAAAGAAAAAAGGAATTTTTGCTATAGAGCATGTGAGCTCACTAGAAAGACAGACAGAAAGCCAGAAATCACCCCACCCCGCATGGGGGATGACCATGCTGCAATCCCGTCTCCTCCATTCTCTCGGGCTCTTGGGCACGCATGCACACGCACCCAGTATGAGTTTAAGCCACCGGGACTTGAACCATGGTCGACTATATGGGACTCCAGCAATGTAGCCATTACGTCATCTGCTTGTCCCCTGGAGGTGATTTTTTTCTCACTTTCCCTCTCTCACTCTGTCTCTCTCTGGCCAGAACATGCACCCTGTAGCAAAAAGGAAAGGAAAGGAAGGGAAAGAAAAGGAAAGGGAAAAGAAAGGAAAGGAAAGAGAAAGAAAAGGAAGAAGGGAAGGGAAAGAAGCAGGAAGGAAGTGTTGCCAGTTATCTTCGGATGAGGTTGTATCAGTGAACTCTCCTGCCAGTAGTGTAGAGATTACCTGCTTCTCCATAACTTTGCCCCAACTGTTACCAAACTTTCTAGTTCTATGCCAGTCTGATGGGTGGAAAACTGTACTCTGAAACTTTTAAAAGCTCTTTGTCATTTTTTTAAATTATTTTATTTAGTTTTATTGATTCATTCATTTTAATTTGACCAGAGAGAGCCACACAGAGAGAGAGAGAAAGGGAAAGTGAGAAACCAAGACACTAGGCCCGGGACTTGAACCAAGATCTGCCATGTGGGAGTATCCAGCGCTTCAACCACCACGCCACCTGCTGGTCCCTCTTCGTCATTTTTTAAACTCTAAATGTCTCTTCAAATTATCCAAATCATCAGTCTTTGAAACCAGGCTTAGGGTCTTTGGGGAAAACAGAACTCAAACTTAGCTTAAACTGTTTTCTTGCCACCCTCTAAGGGCATGTGTTTGCAGTATGATATGTGAACCCTGGACAGTAAGTAGCATTGCTGTAATCATCTTCTTTCCCCAGAAACATGATCCCATCTGATTTCTCATTAAAAATGCAGCTTTGACCTACCCAAGGGGGTTCAGGCAGTAGGGCACTGCTGTGCAATACTGAAACCCTATGGGAAGGCTGTTCATGTCCTGGGTCTGCCTGAACGTGCCTGTTATGCCCATGATCCTGTCTGGCTGCAGGGCTTGGGGGAGAATTGCAGCGTGAAGACCCTGTGGAGGGTGGTTCTCCCTCTTCTCTCCTCTGTCTCCCAGGAAATAAACAAACTTTAAAAACAACAACAACAAAAAGAAGGAGGAAGTCTCTTCAACTCTTAAAAAAAAAAAAATGACACAACTTTTTAAAAAAATAGCAATGATGAAAGTAGAACTGAAAACACCTGGTGTGGACATGTTACAAAGATGTGTCACAACATAGAAAATTGGAACAACTAATCCAAAGCTAGAGTAGATGATTGCTGACTGTGTTTAGAAACCTGAGAGACACTCCAAAGTTACCAGATATCTTTGGCTGGAGCTTAAGCAGAGTAGATCAGAGGATATTAAACCCCTAATACATAAGCAACCAAATATCAATAGTCACAGTAACCAGGTATTATCCATTGAAGACAATTTTAATTTTATAGTTTTATCAACTGGACTAGGGAGAAATGTTCACATATTGTAAGCTAGATAACGTGATTGAATGCATAAAAGAAAATGGAATTTAAAATATTTTTTAAAATGAATGAATAAAATTTAATTTTTTTTTTGAGAGGTTTTTCACTATAGGGCACGTGCGCTCGCCAGACAGAGAGAGACATAGAGACAGAAAGCGAGACATCACCCCCCAGGGGGATGGCCATGCCACAATCCCTTCTCCTCCATTCTCCTCTTGGGATCTTGGGCACGCATGCACACGCGCCCGGCGTGAGTTTTAAGCCACTGGGTCTGGGATGCTAACTGCGGTCAACTACATGGGAGTCCAGCAACATAGCCATTACGCTAACTGCTGGTTCCCAAATTTAATTTTTTTTTTTTTGAGAGGTTTTTGGCCATGAGCTCATGTGCTCACCCGAAAGACAGAGTCAGAGAGATACAAAACGAGAAATCACCCCCCAGGGGGGATGGCCATGCCACAATCCCTTCTCCTCCATTCTCCTCTTGGGATCTTGGGCACACACACACATGCACCTGGTGTGAGTTTAAGCCACTGGGCCCAGGACTCAAACCACGGTCGACTACATGAGAGTCTAGTGACATAGCCATTATGCTAACTGCTGTTCCCCATTCCTTGAATTCTGAAGAATATCATTACTTCCTATTTTGAAAGTGTTTTGAGAAAGTTAATCCAAGAAAAACCATCCTGAAAGACGTTTCTCTTCAGAGAATCATTCTCCACCACAACAATGCTCCTGCCTATTCTTTTCATCAAACAAAGTCAATTTTGTGTGAGTTTCAATAGGCCCATTAGGCTTTCACCTGACAGCTCTAACTGGACTCTTTCAGACTTCTTTTTGTTTCCTAATCAAAAACAAGCTTCCATTTTTCTTCAATTAATATAAAAATACTGCATTGACATGGTTAAGTTCCCAGGACTCTAAGTTATTTAGGGATAAAGTGAATGTCTGGTATCTGCTTGCAAAAGTATCTTGAACTTAATGGAGTGTATGTGGAGAAATAAAATTTATATTTTTATTTTTAATCTTTTAACTCCATTTTTTCATGAACTTTCATATATGTATATATACCCTCACCAAAAAGAGCCATTTTGACCATGTCATGCTCCCTCCCTGAAACTGCCAGCACACATGCACATGTGCCTGGCATGTTTTTCAAGCTACCAGGTCCAGGATTTGAACCACAGAGTAGGCCATGTGGGATCCAGTACCTTAACCATCACATCACTTAGTAGCCCTATACCCTAATTTTAACTTTAAGTATGTTTTATAAATGTATATCTCTTTTCAAGTATATTTTTTGCTCTTCACATCTTATAAAGCCCCCCTGCCACAGTGGCACAGGCTGTACGGTGCTTGTTGCACAATACTGGAGCCATATGGGAAGGTGTAGGGTTCATTTCCCAGGTTGACATGAACATTCTTGGGCATGCCCACAGGCACACCTGTGTTCTTGGAAGATTATGGGGTACAGGGGTCCCTGTCTCTCTATTTTAAAAAGTATCTTTTTTGTCTAAGGACTTGAAGTTATTTTCCTATATTATCTTTTTAATAATTTTACTATTTTTAAACTCCATCAAATAGTACTTTTTTTAAACTCCATCAAATAGTACTTTTTTTTTTTTTTTAAGAGAGCGATTTTTGCTAGAGGGTACGTGCGCTCCCCAGAGACAGAAAGGCAGAGAGAGAAATCATCCCCTGGGGTGAGGACCACGCTGCAATTCCTTCTCCTAAATTCTCTTAGGACCCTGGGCATGCATACACATGTGCTAGGCGTGACTTTCAACCCACTGGGTCCAGACTCGAGCCATGATAGGATTCCAGCACCTGAACCTCTATGCCAACTGCTAGCCCTATAGTACTTGTTTTTTATTGAGTGGTATGAATTGGGAATCTAACTTTATGTTTTCTTTAGATAGCTATTTCTCCAACATCATCTGTTGAATTATCTATGTTTTTCTCATGGATTTGAAATATCACCTCTGTGGCTACCCTTTACATGGCTTTTCCCTCCTTTCCACAGCTAAGTACTTCACAATGAGCATCTGACCAAAAATAAACTTGAGGTTTTGGGGGTTTTTTAGAGAGATTTTTGCTTAGGGCCTGTGCACTCACCAGAGACAGAGAGACAGAAAGCGAGAAATCACCCCCCAGGGGGGATGGCCATGCCACAATCCCTTCTCCTCCATCCTCCTCTCAGGATCTTGGGCACACATGCACATGTGCTGGTGTGAATTTGAAGCCACCAGGTCCGCTGGGACTTGAACCACGAGTCCAGAGACATAACCATTAACCATCTGCTGGTCCCAATGGGAGGTTTTTTAAAATTCAAAGCACAGAAAAAGCTGCAGTGCCTCTTCAATGGTAGAAACCATAGGGTATGAAGTCTTGGGGTTGTCAACAGCCAAATCTCCTGCCACTTTTTCTGAAGTGTGAAGTCTACATTCAGAGAAAGGCAAATGAGAGAGGGAGAGGAGCCTGGAGATGCTTGGCACTTGAGTTCTAGTTATTTCTGAAGTGCATTCCTGTCCTTTCCTGCTCAATTTCAACCCTTCCTTGAGTTTGTACGCAAAATATTCTGTTTTTTGGCCTAAGCTTTGGCTCAGTATGTCCCTATCTTGTAACTACAAGAGGTCAAATACACAAGATTGATCCTCTAGGGTTTGAAATACACCGTACTACATACAAGGTTGAATTGGACAAAGCCCAAGTACCAGCCAAGGTCATCCGGCAGCTAGTCACCACTTAGGTAATATGTGCTTTGAAACTGCTTCTTCATTTTTATATGCTGCTTTGATTTCCTTTCCCTTTAGTTTTTCAGGCAAGTGATTTTATTTAGTTAGTTTTAATTTTGCCTGAGGGCGTGTATACTCACCAAAGAGAGACAGAGATAGAGAGGGAAAGTGAGAAAGCAGTCCTTCCTATCCCTCCTGGGGAATGGCCATGCTGCAATTCATTCTCCATCTCTCTACTCTGTGATTTGGGGCAGGCACACACATGCACTTGGCATGTTTCTCAAGATGCTGAATCCAGGGCTCAAACCATGCAGTTAGCCATGTGGGATCTGGCTACTTTAACTACCTTGGCACAAGCTAACTTACAAAAGATATTTTAAGAAATGTAGGACAGTCTTGGGAAAGGGAAAGAAAATTGTCCACCCCTGGGCTAGACTTGCTAAGGGTCTCAGAGACTAAGAGAAGCCAGCAATGATGAAAGCAATGGAAGCAGGGCAGTTAGAGAAGCACCTCGGAGAGAAGTCTGGGACAACTGTAATCCTTGAGCCCTTCTCATCCAGGGTCTTGTTTCCTGTATTTAAGGAACACCATATCAAGCACAAGAAGATGGATGATAGTCTCTGTGTCACAGGAGACTCTAGGGAGCCAAGATAGAAAGACCCAAGGTAGATACACACATTCCCAGTGTTGCTTGTAGAGGGTCAACGCCTTTTCATTGCTTAGTTGTAAACTTGAGACAAGTCTTTTTTGGAAACACAAAAGGCCAAAGCTGGTACATATTCCTTATCCAGGCCATGCACACTGGACAATATTTCTGGTGTAGGGCGGGAAACTGTAGGGAGGTGAGATGTGGCAGCTTGAGCACATTCTGTAGTGCCAAGGAGACTGTGTCTGGGAACCTGAACACCATGAGAAACGATGGTGTCTAGAATCTAAACAATGGAAACAACTTTGTTATCTTCCCTGCCCAAATAACATTCACAAAACTTCCTTAGGACCAACCACTTTGCTGCAGGCAGTAGCTTACTGATCTGCAATACTGGAAGCCACTTGGCTGACCATGAGTTTGGACCCTGAGTTGACCTGAACACACTTGGCATGCATGCACACAAGATCCAGACTAGCTGGAGGGCTAGAAGAAGGGGATAGTGGCATGACAAGACTCTAACAAGAATGCCCATCCCCTTCTCTCTCTCCCCTCTCTCAGATGCATGCCCTCTTTCACAAAAGAAATAAACAAACTTAAAAACAAACAAACAAAAAAAACCTCTTTAAATAAAAAGTAGGATAGTACTGTGGTTAGAAGTAAGCACCCCTAGCCCGTACTGCTGTGAGCTGGCCAAGCTGGGGCCCTTGCCAAGGATGGCAATAAATGCTACAAGCAGAGTTATACTTCGGGAAGAAGGGAGATGGGGATAATATAGCAACCAACACCCCCCCAAACCCAAGGGGAAGGGCTTTTTATTAAATACCATGACCTTAATTAAGGTCAATCCTTCAACCCTCAAAGTCCCTTAGGCCATTAGACTATGGAGGAGCAAAGTCCTTCCCTCTTGAGTGCCAGATTCTCACTCAGACTGCTTTCATCTGTCTCCTCAGCTTAAGTAAATTTCCCCTAGCATTTACAGACCCTAATGATGCAACATCCCAGCTGCTGTCTCTGCCCTGAATTCTAGGCCTGCTGCCTAGCTCTGTATCCCAGTCTTAGGTTACCAACCATTCACCCCAGAAATTGTTCCCAAAGTCTCTGAATATCTTAGAGACTATACAAAGAGGACTTTCAGATGTTTGACACAAATTGAGACTAGGATGACCTTAACTAAGCCAATCACACTAGCAGGTAGTCTAGTAAACTTATCATAGTCACAACATTTTATAAAAGCCCAAAGGATTCCAAACAGATAAACACATAATACAAGGATTCCATATGTAATATGGAATGCTCTTTAGAAGGTGTTAGAATTCCTTTTCCCTCTGAAAAAGATGTTCTTTTCTTTTTTTTTTTTTTTTTTTGAGAGGTTTTTGCTATGGTGCGTGCAATCGCTAGACAGAAGAGACAAAGAGACAGAAAGCGAGAAATCACCCCCTGGGGGGATGGCCACACTGTATTCCGTTCTCCATTCTCCTCTCGGGATCTTGGGCACGCACGCACATGCGCCCAGTGTGAGTTTTAAGCCACCAGGTCTGTGACTCAAACCGTGGTCGACTACGTGGGAGTCCAGGGACATAGCCATTACGCTAACTGCTTGTCCCTGAAAAAGATGTTCTACAAAAAGAAGATTCTAATTTAATAAAAATGGCTGTATCTGAATGTGTGAAAGTGAAGAATCCAGCCTTATGAGAATTACTCACAAATCCTGTGCCACCAATACCAAGGCCAGCATGATGCTGCATGCATGAATGGGCAGCCAGAGCCAACTCCTTGCAGCCCACATGTTTCTGCTTCAACCTGCCCCTCGGACAGGCATAAAGAAAGACCCTGCCTGCCCTCCTGTGTCACTAGCTGCTCTGTTTATCACCTGGAAAGGCACCATGCCTGGTACATGTGTGCATCCTCGCTCTCACATTGCGCTTGCTGCACAGAGAGTAGCCGGACAGGCTGCCTTCCACATTCCAGGCTCCTAATTTTCTGTTTGTCCAGCCTGGAGGAGGGAAGCATCTGGGATCATCACCAATGCCTTGTCTCCTACTCTTGCATTGCCTTTTCTTATTTTCTTTCCCCCTCTTCTTTCTTCTCTTCGTTCTTCACTAGCCTTTTCACTGGACCCAACAGCCTGTAAGCCAAAGCTAGCAAATCTGTTCCCAGTAATGAACAGATTTGGTTGCTTCTTCTGTTCTGCTTCCCCTCTGCCTGGTCTAGTTCCTGGATTTTCCCTTGTTAGAATTCTCCACTTCCTGGGGCCGGCAAGTGGCATGGTGGTTAAAGGCGCTGGACTCCCACATGGCCAACCATGGTTCAAGTCCCAGACCTGGTGGCTTGCTTTCTCACTTCCTCTCTCTCTCTCTGTCTCTCTCTGATCAAATTTCCACTTCCTCCATAGGGAGGAGCAGTAGGGCATGCAGATTCCTAAGAGTGCAGGGTACCTAATGAGGATATCTAATCCTAATTAACATCAGTGCTTTATATTAGCTGCTCTCCTTCCCCACTGGGTTAGGAGGGTGGGAGGGACCCCAGCTCTTGGTGGGACAGCCATTGGCTTAAGTCCCTTAACAGAGTCCATATTAACCACAGAGATCGCCTCAGGAGGCAGCTCTGTTGTCAGCTCAGGCTAATGCACTCCAGGGGATTTGCTGGGGCCTCAGGAACGAAAGTCTTCTCTCTTCTCAGAAGGACCATTCCTCTTTCC
>NW_006160128.1:2443815-2463912 GCF_000334495.1 Tupaia belangeri chinensis
GGCAAGTGGCATGGTGGTTAAAGGCGCTGGACTCCCACATGGCCAACCATGGTTCAAGTCCCAGACCTGGTGGCTTGCTTTCTCACTTCCTCTCTCTCTCTCTGTCTCTCTCTGATCAAATTTCCACTTCCTCCATAGGGAGGAGCAGTAGGGCATGCAGATTCCTAAGAGTGCAGGGTACCTAATGAGGATATCTAATCCTAATTAACATCAGTGCTTTATATTAGCTGCTCTCCTTCCCCACTGGGTTAGGAGGGTGGGAGGGACCCCAGCTCTTGGTGGGACAGCCATTGGCTTAAGTCCCTTAACAGAGTCCATATTAACCACAGAGATCGCCTCAGGAGGCAGCTCTGTTGTCAGCTCAGGCTAATGCACTCCAGGGGATTTGCTGGGGCCTCAGGAACGAAAGTCTTCTCTCTTCTCAGAAGGACCATTCCTCTTTCCCTGACTTGAGCAACCATCAATATTTGTGATTCTGGATGGGAAATCACATACTGTATACTGTGATGTTCAGTGAATCAATGTAAAATAAATAAACTAAAACTTTAAAAAAAGGTATTTGTGAGACAAACAGGGAAACTCCAAGTATTAAATGATATTCAGAAATTATTAATGCTGTTGGGTGTGATCATGGTGTTATGATTTTGTAAAAATCAATAGCTCTTGTGAGAAATATGTGTTAAAACATACATTTGTAAGTGAAGGTATGATATCTACAATGTGCATTAAAATATCTTCTCCTACTCCCCCAAAACCTGTCATGGGAGAAATAAACAAAATAAGGTTGACAATATGTTAATAAAATACTGAAGCTAGGGGCCAGCTGGTAGCATGGTTGTTAAGGCAGCTGGATCCCACATAGCCAACTGTGTGATCAAGTTCAAGACTCAATGGCTTGAAAAGCACACTGAGTGCGTGTGGGTATATGCCCAAAAGGAGGAAGAGGTGAAGAAGAGGGATTGCAGCGTGACTATCCACCATGGGTAGGGGCTGCTCTTTCTCACTCCCCACTCCTACCACCCCCCATTCCAACAAGTGCATACACCCTCTAGCAAATTTTAAAAATTAAGTATGAGTTTAATTTTAAAATAATAATAATAAAATAATAATATTGGGGGCCAGCATGTGGCATGGTGGGTAAGGTGTTGAACTCCCACATGGCTAACCATGGTTCAAGCCCCAGACCTGGTGGCTTGTTTTCTCACTTTCTCTTTCTTTCTCTCTGTCTCTTTCTGGTCAAATTTTAAAATAAACAATGGAAATTAAGTAAATAAGTCTTTTAAAAATAATAATATCAAAGCTAGATGATAGGTACACAAGAGTTCATAATTCTATTTGCTCTACTTTTATTTATTTGAAAATTCCCTTGTAGACTGAGCACAACAAACTGGACCACCAGGTTGGGCACTTGTTATTAAATTGAATTGACAAATAATAATTGTACAAATATGTGGGGTACAGTGTGATGCTTTGATACATGTATGTAATATGTAAATATTTGTAATTCAAGCCACTCTTATCACTTGTGAGATAATACAATTTTTTGGTTTTTTGTTTGTTTTTTCATTTGTTTGGGTTTTTTTAAGGGAGATTTTTGCTATAGGGCACATATGCTCACCAAAGAGACAGAAAGTGAGAAATCACCCCCCAAGGGGATGGCCGTGCCACAATCCCTTCTTCTCCACTATCCTCTCGGGATTTGGGGCTTGCATGCACACTCACTCAGTGTGAGTTTCAAACCTCCAGGTCCAGGACTTGAACTGTGGTTGGCCATGTGGGAGTCCAGCAACATAACCATTATGCCATCTGCTGGTCCTAGATAATACAATGTTAACAGTGGGAGAAACTTTAGCAAACACACAGTTGGTCCATCTTATTTTGCACCCAGATGCAATATTCTAAGAAGGTTATAGTGGATGGGTAGGATATTGTTCACTGGTAGATTGGCTTCCCCTCTTGGCACCATTTCTCCTTTGCTTCCCTAAGAAAATAAATAAGGCATTAGGATGAATGCACAGTCTTTATTTCTCTAAAAATTGAAGTAAAGGGAACTCCTTAGGGGGGAAAAATCTGCATGATGGGAAGGTCCATCTTCATACAGTGGCTCCAGGGTGTTCAGAGGAAGGAATCAAATTCAGCCAAAATTAGCAACACCTTCCTGAATTGATCCAGACTCCAGGGTTGTGCCTAGTACTTGAAGTAGGAAAAGAGGTCAATCTAGAATTTGAGTCTACAGTTCTTGGAAATACATAATGCTGATGCTCCTGTCACCTCAGCTGAGCATACAGGCTGGTGTTTCTGATGCTGGTGACAAAACTGACCCAATATCCCAGGCTCCTCTGCCTGCTACCCCACGCCCAGCCGGGGATCTGCCCAGTCCTCCTGCCCCCAGCAGTTGGCCAACTCTCCAAGTCTTAGAGAAGAATTCTCTGTATCTGTCAATGTCTCCAAGCTGAGTCAGCCTCACAGAAGGATTGGGTGTGCAAAGGATTCCAGTTTGATCAGGAGAATCAGGGCAGGCAGGATTTGCAGCAGCAGTCAGCCAGGAGGACAGTCCTCAGACTTGGCCTTCTCCTTGGTCCCCTTTCACTATGGTATGGATCGGGCCTGATAATGCTATGCCTCTTCCACCAGCTACTCCCACTGAATTCCTAGAAGATCACAGCTGACGTTCCACAGGCGCTCGGCTGTTTTGTTATTTCGGGCCCTTGGAGACACCCAGGCTCTCTTGCAGTCACTGGAGGACACAGAAAGAGGGTGAATACCAGGGGTGAGAACTGGCAGTCTGGCAGCACGTGCAGTCTCTTTCTCAGAATATATTTTTAAGTGTTTAAATATAATATGTCTAAATAGAATAAATGTAAAATAAATTTAAGGAAACTAAGTACATTGAAATGCAGTTTTAAAGTATTCTTAAAACAAATTTGAAATATGGCCTTACATAAGTGACTTTATCAATGGATTCTATAACGAGGTCTAGCACCAGATCTAAAAACCAGCAGATTTCAAAGTAGTAGTGAGCAGAAGTGACATTCTGAGATATTTATAACAACTGCCATATGATGTGAAAATATTTACGACGTTGTTGGTGACAAAGTCACAGGTGGGGCCAGTGGGTGGTGTGGTAGTTCAGGTGGCTGGACTCCCACATGGCTGACTGTGGTTCGAGTCCCAGACCTGGCGACTTGCTTTCTCACTTTCCTTCTCTCTCTTTGTCTCTCTCTGGTCAACTTTAAAAAAATAATAAAGAAAGAAATAATGGGACCAGCACTTAGCGTAATGGCTATGTCATAATAGACTCAGGGCCAGCTCTATAAATGTTTTTACAGCATTTGAAAAACATAGTACTGCAAAGTATTGGAAGGCATAAAGGTATGGAGAACAACTCTAGATAGTAGAGACAGTGTGGGAGGAGAGTGGACAACGTGGTGGTGGGGTGGGAGGGAGAGAATCAAGGGGAAAAAAGCAAAACATATAATGAACACAAAAATGGAAAGCTATCTATCTGTTGATAATTTATATGGTAATATCTTTTTTTAAGAAGTATTTATTATTTAATTTTATTTATTCTTTCATTCATCGTAATTTGACCAGAAAAAGACAGACACAGAGAAAGAAGGAAAGTGAGAAAGGAAGCCACCAGATCCAGGATTTGAACCATGGTCGGCCATGTGGGAATGTCTAGCACCTTAACCACCATGCCACCTGCTAGCCCCATATATGGTAATATCTTTGACTGGACTGATACACAGTGTATTCATGCCGAAAAAAAGAAAAAGAAAAACATAGCACTGATAAAAGAAGAAAGTCTAACATTTAGTTGCTTTTTCCTTAAGTTTTGTTTGTTCACTCATATATAAGCAGATGTAGTCTTTCTCTTTTTCTTCCTTTTATACAAACCTGATATTAAATTTGAGAAGAATATCTTTCTCTTGTTAAAAATAATTTTTTTGGTCCATGACAAGTGGTAAAGGGAGTCAGATCTAATATGGCTGATAGCATGGTTCAAATCCCAGTCCTAGCAGTGTTAAAAACACACTGAGGGGAGGCTAGCAGGTGGTGTGGTGGATAAGGGCGCTGGACTCCCACATAGTTTTTTAAATTATTTATTTAACTTTATTTTATATATTTATTTTAATTTGACCAGAGAAGGACAGAGTAAGAGAGAGAGAGGGAAAGTGAGAAAGTAAGCCACTAGGTTTGGGACTCAAACCACTGTCATCCACGTGGGAGTCCAGTGCCTTTAACCACCACACCTCCTGCCAGCCTCAATAAATAATTTTTTTAAAAAAGGCACAGTGAGGGACCAGCAGTTAGAGTAATGGCTATGTCGCTGGACCGCGGTTCAAGTCCCAGACCCAGTGGCTTAAACTCATGCTGGGCGCATGTACATGCATGCCCAAGATCCCAAGAAGAGAATGGAGGAGAAGGGATTGCGGTGTGACCATCCCTCCTGGGGGGTGATTTCTCGCTTTCTGTCTCTCTGTCTCTCTCTGTCTTTCTGGCGAGTCCACGTGCCCTATAGCAAAAACTCTCCAAAAAAAAAAAAAGGCACACTGAAGAAACCAGCACACGGCCTAATGGTGTAATGGTTACTTATGTCACTGGATTCTCACATAGTCATCCGTGGTTTGAGTCCTGGATCCAGCAGCTTAAAACTCACACCAAGTGCATGTGTGCCCAAAATTCCAAGAAGAGAATGGAGGAGAAAGGATTGTGACATGGCCACCGCCCCCCCCCACGGGGTGATTTATCACTTTCTGTCTCTCTCTAGCAAGTGCACATGCCCTATAGCAAAAAAAATCTCTAAAAATTAAGCACACTGAGGACATTTGCATGTGTGCCTAGAATCTCAACAGAATGGAGAAACGGAGGAGAAAGGATTGTGGCATCCACTGGCGGTACTTTATCTCTCTCGCTCGCTCGCTCGCTCTCTCTCTCTTGCGCACACGTGAGGGCATGTGCTCTCTAGCAAAATTTTAAAATTTTTTTCTATATTATTATTATGGCAAAGGGCCTGGGCATGTACATAAGAGAAAGAGAAGACAGAGAAAGAAAGTGCCCTCCCCCCCCCATGGGACTGGTCTTGCCATAATCGTTTTGCCTCCAATTCTCCATTCCATTGAGATCCTGGGCATGTGTGTGCACACACAGTGCAAAATCCACCAGGACAGAACTCACGTACTGGTCCACCATGTGAGAGCTGGCTTCCACTGCACAGCACTTAACCATTGTGCTATGGGGCTGGCCCAAAATATATTTTTTAATTATACAGATAATAAATAAATAGATGAACTTCTAAAATTTTTTAAATAATAAATACTTTGAATGAAATGTAGAATCCCCCTACACAGTCAGCCTGACTCTGAGAACCCTTTCCCATTAATTAATTATTTGAAAATGATGCATATAATGACTGTGTAACATTTGATCACACATTTAAGGCAGTAACATTAAACACTCAGACTCAAGAGTTGCATCGTCCAATAGAAATATGACATGAGAGCCAGCCAATGACATGGTGGCTAATGTGGCTAGATCCCACATGGCCCTGAGATCAGCATCAAGTACCAGAACTGATGGCTTGAGAAACACGTCAGGCACATGTATGTGCACACCCAAAATCCCAAAAGGAGAGAGAGATGGAGAGGGGATTGCAGTGTGATCATTCCCTGTGGGAGGTGCTTTCTTATTCTGTCTCTCTCTGGTGAGTACATGCATCCTCTAACAAATAAAAAAAAAGAAAGAAAGAAAGAAAAGAAAGGTACGAATCACGAACATGAACCTCATATAAAAATTTAAATTTTCTAGGGACCAGCAGTTAGCGTAATGGCTATGTCTCTGAACTCCCATGTAGTCAACCACGGTTCGAGTCCCAGATCTGGTGGCTTAAACTCACGCCGGGCATGTGTGCATGTGTGCCCAAGATCCCAAAAGGAGAATGGAGAAGGGATTGAAGCAGGACCATCCCTGTATGTCTGTCTGTCTTTCTGGCGAGCACACGTGCCCTATAGCAAAAACCTTGCCAAAAAGAAAAAAAAAATTAAATTTTCTAGTAGTCACATTTAAAAAGTAAGAAGAAATCGGGGGGAGGTCAGTAGGTGGCATAGTGATTAAGGCGCTGGACACTCTCACATGGCCAATCATGGTTCATGTCCCAGACCTGGTGGCTTGCTTTCTCACTTTCTCTCTCTCTCTCATCTTTTTCTCTCTCTGGTCAAATTTAAAAATAAATGAATGAATAAATAAAATTAAATACTTTTTTTTGAGGAGAGGTTTTTTTCTATAGGGTGCATATGATGACCAGAAAGACAGAGAGAGACAGAGAGACAGAAAGTGAGAAATCACCACCCGGGGAGATGGCAACTCCACAACCCCTTCTCCTCCATTTCCTCTCTGGATCTTAGGCACGCACGCACGCACGCCCAGCGTGAGTTTAAGCCACCAGATCCGGGACTCAAACTGCTGTTGACTACATGCGAGTCCAGCGACATAGCCATTATGCCAACTGCTAGTTCCCAAATAAATAATTTTTTTAAAAGAGAGAGATTAAAAAAAAAAAAAGAAGTGGATACATTTAATCTTATTAGGTCATCAGGAAAGTCGTGATGCATTTTTGCATAGAAAAATACGTCATAACTTTCCCAATGACCTGATAGTAATAAATTCTATTTAACCCAGTATGGACAAGTTATTTCAGCATGTAATCAGTATCACAACTAATAAAATATTTTACACTTCTTTTCTAATCCTATGTCTTCAAAATCGGGTGTGCTTACACACCAGCACATACAGATTTAGACTAGCTAAAAGTGCTCAAAAGTCACCACGGGGCTAGTGGCAACCATATTGAACAGCACAGTTTTACAGCCAGACTGCCTGGGTTTACATCCCACTTGCAAGTTATATGACCCTGAGCCAGTTGTGAGATTATCCTGTGCCTCAATTTCATCTAAAAGAGGGGGATAATATTACCTCCCTCTCAGAGTTGTGATGATTCGATGAGCTAATACACACAAAACACATAAGACTGCAAATACATTTCAAGGAACATTAGCTGTTATCATTTATCCATTCCCCCACTGTTGGACGCTGAGGTAAATGGGAAGGAAATTTAATCCTCGGCTTTCTTTTATTCCCAAACTCCGGCTGCCCACTGAGTTTGTGTTAAAACTGCGCATAGAGGGGACCAGCAATTAGCGTAATGGCCATGTCGCTGGACTCCCACGTAGTTGACCACGGTTCGCATCCCAGACCGGGTGGCTTAAAACTCACGCCGGGCACGTGTGCGTGCGTGCCCAAGATCCCGAGAGGAGAATGGAGGAGAAGGGATTGCGGCGTGGCCATCTCCCCCTGGGGGGTGATTTCTCGCTTTCTGTCTGTATGTCTTTGTCTGGCGAGCGCATGCAGCCTATAGCCAAAACTTCTCAAAAAAAAAAAAAAAAACTGCGCATAGAAATTTCTATTGGGTCATTGGAAAAGTCACGATGTCTTTTTCTACATTTTTATATGCAAAAATGCATCATGACATTTCAGACGACCCAGTATTTCTCTGTTCCAACGAATAGTGCTGATCTTGGTGACACTGGGAGAGAGTTCACCCTGGAGAGAATGACCTTCCTCCAGCACTTTGTGCTAAGTGGTATTAAACAATTCATGAATCGGATGAGCCAAACGCTTAGATGAGAAAAAGGATCCAGAGGGCCTGGTAACTCTTTCCACAGCATAACGAGCGGGGACAGTTTTCTCTCACTGCTTTCCGAAAGCTACAAAGTACATAGAAATGTGGTACCCAGGCGTAAAACAGCCATTCTCAGCGCTGTGGTGGCAACACACTGCTCAGAGAGGCTGGACCCCACGTGATAACTGTGGTTTAAGTCCCTGACCTGAAACAAGCCAGGCAACCCACAGGAGTGCTCAGAATAGGCTAGAGGACTGGAAGAAGGGGTCATAGTATAGCCGGGGCCTGTGGCATGAATGGAGTCCTGTATCTCTCAGTCACTTTCTCTCATGCCTATATCAAGAATAAAGAAGAAAATGTTCAATTAAAATTTAAAAATAAAATAGAGCTATAAAAAACAACTCTTTCTAACATAAGTTCCTAATGTAAGTTTCCTTGGAAAATTAACAGCACTTGATTTGCAGTCCCAGCCCAAACCTGATTCCACCATCAGGCACAGACTCAGCTGCTTGGAGACCTGGGCTTCACACGCAACGCAGGTGGAGGAGAGAACCTGCAGCTGTCACGTACCTGAAGTACTTTCCGCTCAAGGGCTCCAGACCCTCAGCCAGGGCGCAGTGAAGGCTGGTCTGTGCCCCGTCCCGTGCTGACTTCACAAAGGGGGAGAAGATCCGCCAGAGCAGGCACAGCAGGTAGGAGTGCCGGACCAGCTCAGAGCGGACAACACCTGGGTGCACTGCATAGGTGGTGACTCCCGTGCCTAGGGCAAAGAGGGCACAGTGAGACCAGGAATACCCTCTGAGGCCAGGGAAACTCTTTCTTGTAGCAAAATACATAGATGAAAAGGGATTTGGCAACACAGCTCCTGGGTTTAGAAGGTACCACTCCTAAACTGGCAGAATCTGATTAGTAGTTTATTGATCTTACCCAGAAAGATCTAAAGCCGTCTCAACCTTTCATGCTCTAAAGAGGCGGCCTCGTTCAAGGCCCTTCTATTTCAATGTCACATTGATACTACGGCTTAAGTAATACAAAACAACAAGCAGAATGATCAATTATTGACAGTGGTATCTTTACCATTTATTTTAGAAGGGGCTTAGGGCTAACAGCTTCATTGGAAGGTGAATGGGCTAGGACCTTTTTTACATTTGCCTGAGAAATGCATTTTATGAGGGGCAGAGTGAAGGGTGATGGAGACTGTGGAGGGTTGATGAACGTGACACCTGGTGCCACCACTTTTATTTAGTACTGATTAAGTGCAACAGCTGTGTTACGTGCTTTACAACCATGATCTGGTTTAAGTCTCTTTTTTAAAGAATTATGTATTTATTTCATTCCATTTGTCATTGTTATTTTTTAATTTGACTAGAGAGAGACAGAAAAGGAAAATGAGAAAGCAAGTCACCAGGTCCAAGACTCAAACTGCAGGCAGCCATGTGAAAGTCCAGCACCTTAACCACCACACTACCTGCTGGATCCTCATTTACTTCTTAAAGAGGCTTGTGAGGCAGATAATATTAAGATGCCCTAGGGTCAGCAGGTGATGTGGAATTTAAGGCAGCTGGATCTTACACGGCCAACTCTGCAGTTTGAGTTTTGGATCCCGTAGTTTAAAAACCATGTCAGGTGCATATGCATGCGTGCCCCAAATCCTGAGAGGAGCATGGAGGAGAAGGGACTGTGGTGTGTCATCTCCCTTGTTACAGTGATTTCTCTCTTTCTCTCTCTCTCCCTCTGGTAAGCACACATGCTTTATAGAAAAAATAATTATTAAGATGCCATTTATAGCGGAGGAAACTAAGTCACAGAGAGGTTAAATGAACTGGTATCTCCTGAGACTAGAGGGTTCTTTCTTATTTTAAGAGAGAGATTTTTGCTATAGAGTGTGTGCACACACCAGAGAGATAGACTGAGAAATCACCCCCTGGTTGGGGGGGGGGGCGGGGGCCATGCCTCAATCCCTTCTCTTCCATTCTCTTGTTGGGATTTTGGGCACGCACGCACACACACCAGGCATGAGTTTCAGGCCCCCCAGGTCTGGGACTCAAACTGAAGTCAGCCATGCTGGAATCCAGCAATGTAACCATTATGCCCATTATGCCATCTGCTGGTCTCAATTTGGGGCTTCTTAAAGGTATGAGTAGAAGGATCTCACTTTTTCAAATGGTCAAGAAAGGTATAGTGAACAACAAGGTCATACCTAAAGACTACAGAGCTGGGAACCAGCAGTTAGCATAATGGCTATGTCGCTGGATTCCCATGTAGTTGACCGCGGTTCATGTCCCGGCCCCGGTGGCTTAGAACTCACACCAGGCGCGTGTGCGTGTGTGCCCAAGATCCCAAGAGGAGAATGGAGGAGAAGGGATTGCGGTGTGACCATCCCCCCTGGGGGGTGATTTCTCGCTTTCTGTCTCTATGTCTCTCTCTGTCTGTCTGGCGAGCACACGCGCCCTATGGCGGAAACCTCTCAAAAAAAAAAAAGACTATAGAGCTAAGATCTGAACCCTGACTTAGTGTGAATTCTGGGGATCAGTAGACAGTGTAATGGTTACGTTGCCGGACTCTCATGTAGTCAACCATGATTCTAGTCCTGAACCCAGCGGCTTAAAACTCACACAGGGCATGTGTACATGCTGAGCCCAAAATTCCTGAGAGGGATTAGAGAAGGGACTGTGGTGGTGGCCATCCCCCATGAGGGGGGTGAGTTCTTGCCTTCTGTCTTTTTGTCTCTTTCTGTCTCTTCTGTGAGCACACACACCCTATAACAAAAATCTCTAAAAGAAAAAAATTTAAAAAGTGCAAATTCTGGGGCTAGCCAGGTGGCGTGATGGTTGAAGCGGCTAGATCCTACATGGCTGACTGTGCGGCTTGAGTCTTGAATCCAGCAATTTGAGAAACATGCCAGGTACATGTGCATGTGTGCCCAAAATCCCAAGAGGAGAATGGAGAAGAAGGGACTGCAGTGTAGCTATATTCCCTTGGGGTGCTTTCTCTCTATCTCTCTCCCTCTCTGTCTCTCTCCACTGAGTACATACACCCTATAGAGAATTAAAAAAAAAAAAAGAAAGTATGAATTCTGAAGTTAGACTAGATTTGAATCCTGGCTCAGCTAGGAAACTTATTTGGGCAAATCTTTTAATATATCTGTGCTGTGTCTTCATTTGTAGCGGGGGAGGGGGGGCGGATAACAGCACCTACCTCACAGAAATGTTGTATTACGTGAGTTAAGACATATAGTTGCATGGCACACATAAAACTCCCAATTCTCATTGTTATTACTAAGATCTATTTTTATGATTACCCTATTCTTCCACCTTTGGCATTCTGACATCAACACCATTGTTCCCAAATTCTGCATTCTTCACTGTAACAAATGACCTTCCAGATTCTCAGATATCAGAGCCACAGGAGCCGCAGCTCAACCCAAAACTCCAGGGAAGCGCATGGTCATGGATTCAGAGTCAGCCTCACCTCCTTTTACGGCTGAGAGGGTGAAGCCAGGGAGGTGAAAGGAACATGTCCACATACACACGAGACCAGTCTGTGGCAGACCAAAAACCTGGACCCAGAGTTCTGAAATCCAGCCCCAGCACCCTGACTCCCAGTGGTCCTCTCATCAGTGTATGGAGCTCTGCAAAGCCCACATGAAGGAAGCACCCTGGATTTAAAGCAGAGCACCCACATTCCATTTCTCTTTCCTTTGCCATATAGCCTTGAGCTGGCCTGTTCCTTGGTCCTTAGTTCTGACCAATAATAGGAATAATAATATCTGTCTATTACAGAGGGTTCCTGTGAAAATCCAGTGAGATAATAGATTTCAAATAAAACGTGCCATAAATATAAGGTAACTGTGAGATTCCTAACCCTATTCAACTTTAAGCATCCCTGGGGCACTGACTTTATTTTTATTCTCTTTATAACCTCATTCTCAGTAAACTGAGATACTACTTAAATGTGGATGTTTGACCGCCTGACTTCAGAGGTTTCTGTGAACCTCTAATCTGGACTGAGGACCCTGTTTTTACTATTTTAATCCTAGCACTTTCTCTAGACTTACCTTGAAGCCTCTTGGCCAATTCACGGGTAAAAAGCACATTGGCCAGCTTGCTGTGGCAATAGGCAAACCCCCTGCTGTAGTGCTTCTCACTTTGGAGGTCATGGAAGCGAATCTTGCCAATGTGGTGAACCACTGATGACAGGTTCACCACCCGTGCAGGAGCAGATTCCTTCAGCCTGTCCAGGAGCAGGTAGGTGAGAAGAAAGTGACCTACAAGGAGAACCAGCAGGAAAGATGGAAGAGTGAAATGGCAGTCCAGGCTCTGGTTGTGGAAGCGAGTAACAGGACTTCAGCTTTAGCTCACTATCTTCTGGGTGTAAACAAATTCTTTTTTTTTTTTTTTCTTTTTTTGGAGAGGTTTTTGCTATAGGGCACGTGTGCTTCCCAGAATGACAGAGAGAGACAGAGAGACAGAAAGCGAGAAATCACCCCCCAGGAGGGATGGCCACACCGCAATCCCTTCTCCTCCATTCTCCTCTTGGGATCTTGGGCATGCACACACACATGCCCAGCATGAGTTTAAGCCACTGGGTCCAGGACTGGAACTGTGGTCGACTACATGGGAGTCCAGCAACATAGCCATTATGCTAACTGCTGATCCCTGGGTGTGAACAAATTGTGATGCTATGAGTAACTCAGTGCTAATAGTAAGTTGGCCTGCGTTAGAGGATTCCTCAAAGAAAGGGCCAGAACTAGACTGAAGGTAAGGTAATTATACTTAATCTATAATCTATATTTCTGTTCTTTCCCCCAGTCATGAGAAATACTTACCCACTGGCTTTCATCTCACCCTTTGACCATGATTGCATAACTGCAGACCCAGGTACACTCATGTACAGAGGGAATGATGAGATAGTCAGGAAAAATGGCATACGCTTAGGATCAGAAAACATGTTTCATGCATGTTTTCCTCTCTAGACCCACCACCCTGCTTTTTTTGGAGAGGTTTTTGCTATAGGGCACGTGTGCTTCCCAGAATGACAGAGAGAGACAGAGAGACAGAAAGCGAGAAATCACCCCCCAGGAGGGATGGCCACACCGCAATCCCTTCTCCTCCATTCTCCTCTTGGGATCTTGGGCATGCACACACACATGCCCAGCATGAGTTTAAGCCACTGGGTCCAGGACTGGAACTGTGGTCGACTACATGGGAGTCCAGCAACATAGCCATTATGCTAACTGCTGATCCCTGGGTGTGAACAAATTGTGATGCTATGAGTAACTCAGTGCTAATAGTAAGTTGGCCTGCGTTAGAGGATTCCTCAAAGAAAGGGCCAGAACTAGACTGAAGGTAAGGTAATTATACTTAATCTATAATCTATATTTCTGTTCTTTCTCCCAGTCATGAGAAATACTTACCCACTGGCTTTCATCTCACCCTTTGACCATGATTGCATAACTGCAGACCCAGGTACACTCATGTACAGAGGGAATGATGAGATAGTCAGGAAAAATGGCATACGCTTAGGATCAGAAAACATGTTTCATGCATGTTTTCCTCTCTAGACCCACCACCCTGAACTCAGAATCCTAGCCTGCCACATACCTCAGATTTTCAAGTTTGTCTGTCTCCATGGATCAACCCTTGACTTGACTGGCCCTCATTTGGATGCAACCCCTCTAGGCAAACAATGATTCCTATACCACCAGAACTTTAGGCCTGCACTACCACTGCCTCTCCAAGAATTATGTTCTTCTCTCTAGTATCTCCTGACATTTGGGGGTTCTTAAAGGTATGAGTAGGAGGGTCTCCCTTTTTTTGAATTGGTCAAGAGAGGAACAGTGAATAGCAAGCCAATGTGCCCAGTCTGTTGGAACCTAAGCTCTATGAGGACCACTGGGGAATCTCAGCACTGGTATAGGGCCATCTTGCTATGGAGAACAAAGTAGAGTATGCCTCACTTTTCAGTCACCCAAACTTACTTACCCAAGTGGTTGACTCCCAGGTGGGTTTCAAATCCATCAGCTGTCTTGGAATATGGACACATCATCACTCCCGCATTGTTGATCAGAATATGGAGCTGCTTTTCTTCTATAGACCACAAACAAGGAGACCCAGTAGTTAGCAAGGAGCCCACTAGCTGCCTACCACAGTCCTCTCCTTTGTGAGTTCTGTTTGTTGGGGCAAGGTTTTGTATTTTTTCTTAAATTTTCTTTTTTAAACATTTACTTATTTGTTGTGTTTTTTAAGCCACTGGGCCCAGGACTTGAACCATACTCAGCCATGTGGGAATCCAGTGTCTTAATCACTGTACTACCTGCTGGCCCAACAGGCAAAGTTTTGATAGGAGCTATTCACTCTGCTCCATTCTTTTTTTTTTTTTTTTTTGGAGAGATTTTCACTGTAGGGCGCGTGCGCTCGCCAGACAGACAGAGAGAGACAGAGAGACAGAAAGAGAGAAATCACCCCCAAGGGGGGATGGTCACGCCACAATCCCTTCTCCTCCATTCTCCTCTCGAGATCTTGGGCACGCAAGCACACGCCCCCGGCGTGAGTTTTAAGCCACCAGGTCCGAGACACGAACCGCGGTCGACTACGTGGGAGTCCAGCGACATAGCCATTACGCTAACTGCTGGTTCCCCTCTGCTCCATTCTTTGAAGACAAGATACTGCCCAGCAGTCAGTAACTATCCCTATTGGGACCTATCTCAGTGATACTCAACCATTGGCATTGAGTTTTTTATTTTAGTGATCGTACTTTCTAGACACTGTTCACATCCATTTAGTCAACAAATGTGTACTGACTACCGGTTCTGGGCTGGCCCAACCCACTGGGAACCCAGTGGTAAAACACAGCAGACATGGTCCCTGTCCCTCATGGATTATGTAGACCTTGATAGAAGATGGTCATTTCTAAGACCCAGCAGAATTTTAGCAGCATCACAGCCTCATCTAGTGCCAATGGCCACAGAAGGTTGATTCTCGGGATGAAAGAAGAATGGCATTATGGCCACGCCTTGATGCCAAGGTACAAGCCCAGACAGGAAGATGACACCTCCAACGTTCCCATTGCTGAGGCAAAAAGATGATAAGGATCCTGCCCAGCTTGTCCACCCACCATCCTTTTCCCAGTCCCCAGTCCTGCTAGTTCATGTGGCAGAACCTGTCCAGTAGGATCAATGAAGGTTCTGATGTAAGGGCCGTAGATGGTCCAGGGTGGAGCAGTCACTCCTTTACCCAGTTTCCTGCTTTTCTAGTTACCTACTCGGTCCTCACCTGCCAGAAAGTCCTCAGCAAAGGCTCGGATGGATTTGGTGTCAGATAGGTCCAGTTTCCGAACCAGTACCTGGGAATTCTTAGTATCCGCTCGGATTTCACTAGCTGCAGACTCCCCCTTCAGTACATCTCGGCAGGCAATATATACCCGGGCTCCTGGAGCCAAAACAAAGAGGGGAATATGTGTAGAGGCTGGGCTGAAAAGAAGTATAGTAAGTGAGCTTGGCACTGGTGGATGGAGCATTTTCCCAGCTAGCCCTGAACAGTGCAGTGACCATATCGCCACTTCAGGAGTCTTACAGTAGTACTTGGTGTCAGGTAATTTCCTTGCTGGTCAGCTTAGCTCCAGACTGGCAACTCTGACTTATACTAATACTTAATGTTGCTTTAGTATCTCTTTCAAAATAACTGACCTGATCAATATTATGCATGGTCATCATTGTTTTTCTGACTTATGTAACGCGGAAGGAGGGGAGAGGAAGGAAGATTTGTTGAAGTTGTCATCACAGCTGGATGTGAACCCTAGGTTTCTTGAAATCAGAGCTTCCAAGCACAGGAATAAAGTCAAGGAAACATGGGCAGAGCTCCCAGTGAGAAGGGCAGGAGGCACGGCCTGTGGAGACCTTCAGGGAAAGACTTGCCTCTGCGAGCGAGCTCCCTGGCCGTCTCTTTGCCAATGCCTGTGTTGGCGCCGGTGATCACAACGACCTTCCCTGGAAGCTGCACGTTTGTTCTACAAACTCCGCCAGCAAAGAACTTCCTGTCAGCAAGGGAAACAAGAGCATCACCACCATTCTTTCCAACCACACTGAGATTCATGAAGTAAAAGCCATCCAGTCTCAAAGAGGGATATCTCTAACTTGTAGTCAGGAGACCCAAAGAAGCTTGTCTTCATGGGATAACATTTTTTCCACTAGACAAGGTCCCTGCTCATCAGCATAGGTTGGTAGATCATGTGCCCAGAAGCTACAAATCATCAGGAAAGAGTAAGTGCTCTTGAGCCAGAGCCAATGAGGGCCTTCTTTGTTATTCAATCGATAACAGAGATAGAGATACCCAGTACTTATCTCTAGAGGTTCCTGGGAGTCAGCTTCCTCCTCTAACCTGCATGGAAACACACCTGTGATGAATGTTAGTGGGATCAGTGATCCTGTGCCCTAGGACTTCACTGTGAATGATGACCAGCATTCTGGCAGGCAGCAAACACAAACACCTCTCTTGGGCTGTCTCTCTAGTTTGAGAGATCAAGGCATCTTCAGAGACTTTCTGCCATCCTATTAGGATTTCATTCTGGCCATTGGTGCACAGAGAGAAACCCTCTCTTATTCAGACCTCTGTACAGACAACATGAAGTTGACTACATAAGTTCCAAAAACGAAGGCCAAAGGGGTAGAGAACTAACATTCCTGAGCATCATCTGACTACCAGGCACTGGGCTAGGCACGTTTACACAAATACACTTTAATCCTCTCGACCACTCCAGTATTATTTGCACATTATACTGGAGAAAACTGAGGCTTAACAACATTCTATCTAGGTCTAGTGGTGCAGAACTGGAATGTGAATCTAAGTCTCTATACCTGGACCTAGAATACACCATCTCTGTTATATCCACTTAGTCCTTTTCTTAAAATCATTGGCAATCTAAACATTGTCCACTCAGAATACACATTTCTTTGACACCTCCAGAAATCCCACAGCAAAAAAGCATCTCAAAATATTAGTTGAGGGGCCAGCAGATGACATGGTGGTTGTGATGCTGGACTCCGACATGACTGAAAGTGGTTCAAGTCTTGGACCTGATGGCTTGCTTTCTCACTTTCCCTTTCTCTCTCTCTTTGTCTCTCTCTGGTCAATTTAAAATAAAGATAAATAATAACAAATAAAGTTAAATTTAAATGTAGAAAAAAAAAAAAACATTAGTTGCAGAGAGACTTGAAGAGAAGAGACCTTGTTTATTCACAAAATGCCTGGTACTCACAATGAGTCACTCAACAAGGACCACCCACAACAGCCCAGCTGGGTTACTTTGACTAGGGACAGAGAAGAAAGGGAGATCTTCAGAGAAACCTAAGGGAATGGAGTGAAAGAGCAAGGACTCCCTCCCACCTAAGCTGTCTGTTGAGCTACTTAACAGAGTCATCCACTCAGCCCTGCATAGGCATCAGAGCTCAAATCCGCCCCACCTTCACCCAGCCCTAGGTGCTTCCTTTTCAGTTTCCACCATGCTACCCATAACCCCTCCTCTTTTCCTGCCTGCTCTGCCCTAACTTTCTCTTCCTCGGCCTCCTTCTTTTTCTCTTTTTTTTCAGCAGCCGAGAACCTGCTCCCAAGGCAGGAATTTGTAAACTATTGTTAGAAGTTGTTGAATTAAGACAAACCTGATGGATGGAGCTATCACGTACAAGAAAGAAATGAAGGAGGTGAACAATCCCAAGGTAACCAGCATGTTTTCAACCTCTTTCGGTCCTGCTGCTTTTGCTGTTTCTCCACCTTCAGCCTCAACTATGGCCTGGGCTCCTGGTCTGGCTCCAACTCTTAGCTGCTTCTCGCTCCTCTTGCTCCTGGGTGCTCAGCAACAGCCTGGCTCTCGGCACAGCCCAGAATCCTGTTTAAATCCAAGAGCTGTCAGAGCACAGCCTGCTGGGAGATGTAGTCCTGGGGGAAGTGGATGAAGGAAAGATCGGAGCCTTACTCACACTTACTGGAAAAGAGTATGTGGGGAAACTGGAGTAACTGCCCCCTAAATCTACCACCTTCAATTGCTTCTCTTATCTAGGGAATGTGGTCTTCCAACCACCCCCACGTCTACTCCTACAATATGGAATATTTTAGCTTTAGGAACAGAGCCCCCATAATGCTTGAAATATATGCGCCATTAAAATAGAAAAATAGGAACCATCAGTTAGCATAATGGCTATGTTGCTGAACTCCCATGTAGCCGACCACGGTTTGAGTCCCGGACCTGGTGGCTTAAACTCACACCGGGCACATGTGCATGTGTGCCCAAGATCCCAAGAGGAGAATGGAGGAGAAGGGATTGTGGTGTGGTCACACCCCTGGGGGTGATTTCTCGCTTTCTATCTCTCTGTCTCTCTCTGTCTTTCTGGCGAGTGCACATGCCCTATAGCAAAAAACTCTTAAAAAAAAAAAAGAAAGAAAGAAAAGAAAAGAAAAATAAAGACAAAACTTCCAGAAGACTGTGGTAAAAGTCAGAAGAGTGGTTGTGCTTAGTGAGGAAGAGTAGTGACTGGGAGGGGACATGGCAGAAGCTCCCACAGGGCTGATGTTCTGTTCTTTGATCTAGATACTAGTACACAAGTGCACTCGCTTAGTGAAACTGTGTTGCATCATATACTTTTTCTTTTCCCTTTAGGTGGTATCTCTTAAGGGAGATGCAGATCAAAACCGCAATGAGATACCACCTAATCCCTGTCAGAATGACTAAGATTTAAACACAGAAAATGATAAGTGTTGGTGGGATTGTGGTGAAAGGGGAACTCTCCTACACTGCTGGTGGGAATGTAAATTGGCCCAACCACTATGGAAAACTACATGGAGATACTTCAGAGACTACAGATAGAACTACCATGTGATTCAGCAATCCCACTCCAGGTATTTACCTAAAGGACAGGAGAATGCTCAGGCGGAAAAGTGCTTGCACTTCAATGTTTATTGTAGCATTATTTATAATTGCTAAGACATGGAACCAATCTAAATATCCACGAACAGATGAATGGATTGAAAAAGTGTGACACATATACTCTATGGAATACTATTCAGCCATAACAAACAAGACCCTGGTATTTGATAGAAAGTGGTCAAATATGGAAGATTTATTGCTGAGTGAAGCAAGCCAGGCTATGAAAGAAAGATATTGTATGTCTTCACTTAACGTACACTGTCTGCACTCTATGGTAGAGACTGAACGATTGGAGGACATAAAAGCACTGAAAATAATTATGGATGCTGGAGACAGTTTGGAAGGAGGGTGGGAGAAGGGAAAAGTATAGGGAAGGAAATCAGGGAGAAAAAATCAAGAGGCAAGGTATTTGTGGGACACAGAAATGGTTTATTACCTGCTGATGATAATGATAACATGTATAGTCTTCTCAACTGAGTTGGTCTGAGATGTTTTTCATTTTGGGTAAATTCTCTTTACAAGTCAAATGATATATAGTGATCAAATGTTTAAAAAAATAGTAACAATAAAAATTTAAAAATAAAATAAAAATTTTAAATGTACATGACAGGTCCAGGAGGCAGTGTGGTGGTTAAATTGCTGGATCCCACATGGCCAGCTCCACAGTTTGAATCCCAAACCTTCTGGCCTGAAAAACATGCCAAGAGTGTAATTATGCACGCCAAAAACCCCTAGAGAAGAATGGAGGAGAAAGGATTGTGGTGTGACCATCTCCTCCGGCAGGTGATTTCTCACTTTCCCTCTCTCTCTGTGTCTCTCCAACAAGTGAACACCCCTTTGGCAAAATAATAATGATAATAATAATGAAGTCTTCATGACAAAAAAAAACAACATACACATGGAGCAGCAGGTGGTGTGGAGGTTAAGGTGCTGGATCCCACATGGCCGACTGCACAGTCTGAGTCTCAGATCC
Source organism: Tupaia belangeri chinensis (assembly GCF_000334495.1). NCBI lineage: Eukaryota > Metazoa > Chordata > Mammalia > Scandentia > Tupaiidae > Tupaia > Tupaia belangeri. The sequence continues at coordinate 2,463,387 of NW_006160128.1, forward strand.
AGAGGCTTGAAAACTGTATGACATCCATGTGTATGCGTGCCCCCAATCCTGAGAGGAGACTGGAGGAGACTGCAGCATGGCCATCCCCCTGGGGGTGCTTTCCCACTTTCTCTCTCTCTCTCTTTCTCTCTCTTGTGAATGCATGTCCCTTATAACAACTTGTATCATACACAAGAGTCTAATTTATTTAGTATATCAAAGACTCTTACCAATCAAAAGACAAAAAAATAACAACCTAATTCAATAACAGTTTACTGTGGGACCAGCAGTTGGAGTAAATGGCTATGTTGCTGGCTCCCATGTAGTTGACTGTGGTTAGAGTCCCGGACCCGGTGGCTTAAACTCATGCTGGGTAAATCTGTGTGCATGCCTAAGATCCCAAGAGGAGAATGGAGGAGAAGGAATTGTGGTGTGGCCATCCCCCCAGGAGGTGATTTCTCGCTTTCTGTCCTCTATGTCTGCATGCGCCCTATAGCAAAAACCCCTCCAAAAAAAAAAAAAAAAAAAAAAAAAATCAAACACGGTG
>NW_006160128.1:2463964-2478508 GCF_000334495.1 Tupaia belangeri chinensis
CCAGGAGATGATTTCTCACTTTCCCTCTCTCTGTCTCTTTCTCTCTTTCTGGTGGGCACATGTACCCTATGACAAAAGAACTTAAAAAAAAAAAAAGTTAAAGTTTTCAGGGCCAGTTAAACTAAAAACGTTAAAGTTTTCGATGGCATAAAGGTTAAGGTGCTGGACGCCACATAGCCGACTGTGCAGTCTGAGTCCTGGAAAATCACACTGGGTGCATGTGCTTGTGTGCCCAGGATCCCAAGAGAAAAATGAAGAAGAAGGAATTGTGGCATGGCCATCTCTCCTGGGGGGTGGTTTCTTACTTTCTCTCTCTCTCTCTCTCTGGCGAGTGCATGCACCATACAGCAAAAATTTAAAAAAAGAAAGAAAAAGAAAAAGATTGGGGTAAAAAGGCCCTTATATCACCTTGAAATTAAACAATTAACCTTTTTTTTAATTAACACAGTATCAAAAATAAAGCTATTTCTCAGACCAATACTGAGTGGGTTTTTTTGTTTGTTTGTTTTGTTTTTTGTTTTTGTTTTTTTGAGAGATTTTTGCTGTAGAGAGATTTTTGCACTCACCATGAAGATGAGAGAGACAGAAAGTGAGAAATCACACCCTGGGGGATGGCCACACCACAACCCCTTCTCCTGGGATTTTGGGCACGCGTGCATGCACAAGCGTCCAGCATGAGTTTAAAGCCACCGGGTCCAGGACTCAAACTGCAGTCGACCATATGAGAGTCCAGCACCTTAACCACTATGCCACCTGCTGGCCCTTGAAACAGTCTTAAATTTGCTTTACCAAGTAAGCAAAGCCATTCATCATTGTATTAAACACCAAAGAGCCCATGGACCAAACCAATACCTTCATTTTTAGGGCTTTCCTTCTGAGACAGACATAGGTGTAAGTCATAGAAAAAAATGGAAGTCACACAGGAGCACATGCGCAGGAATGGACCTGAAATTGAGCAATGACAAAGCAGTCACTGCTTGCAACATCTCTGAGGGGATCCTCCTCTTGCCTCACCTCAGGTTAATCAGGAGTCAGCCTCCCAGGTCAGCATCCTCTCCGAGTTGAAGCAGGGCTCCATAGAGATCACATGCAATGAAGCAGAGCTTGGAAACTGCTGGCTGATTTGACCTTTGGTCAGAATTCATCAAGTGGAGTCACACTGCAGTGGCCGTTTGGTTACCCCTGTCCTGAGCGGGGAATACCCTCCTCAGGATGAAGCCTTTTAAGAATTAGGGCAGGAGGAAAAACTGTAAACTTCTCCTCTTCCTTCCTTCCTTTCTCCCTTCTTTTCCTGTCCACTAGTCTTTAAATCACAGACTCTGGAAGCCAGGTGAGCCGTGTGGAAAGTCACAAATTTAATCTTTCTGCTGCAACCCCTGGCCCACTTCCCTAAAGAAAAGCTTATACAGCACTACAACCTTATTCCCACTTCCAGCCAGGAAGAACTCGCTGCCTCTTCCCGTGTCCCTACCCCAAAAGGCACCATAATAGAAGCACATTTTTTTTTTGTATTTGTTTTGCCCAATAGTAATGATGTATTCCATTTTCTTGTTTTTTGATCGTTTGTTTCTATGTTTTTGCCATAGGGCACAGATGCTCACTGGAAAGAGACAGAGACACAAAGAGGGAAAGTGAGAAATCATCCCCCAGGGGGAATAGTCATGCCACAATCCCTTCTCCTCCATTCTCCTCTCAGGATTGTAGACATGTGCACACACACGTCCAGCATGATTTTCAAGCCTCCAAATCCAAGGCTTGAACTATTGAGTCAGCTATGTGGGGGTCCAGTGCCTTAACTGCCACATCACCTGCTGGTCCCTATTTTCATTTATGAAAGGGGAAATAAACACATTATCATTCTCAAAACAAGCAAAGAAGACTTTTGCGGCTCCTATGTAGCTTCCATTGATTTTCCCCCGTGGGTCAGTAACCTTTACCTTTAATCTACAGCAGCCACGGCTGACATTTGGCCTGGTTGTTTCTTTCTCGTGAAGGAGTGTTGTGCATCAGAGAAGGTTTCGGGGCACCCCTGGCCTTTACCCACCAAGACACCTGCGGCACTAGTACTTCCTTGAAATAACCAAAAATGTCCCCAGACATTACCAACTGTCCATTGTATTTCAAAATCACCCCCACTTGGGAGCCATTGCCCTCCAGCATGTAGGGCCTACAGGATAACCCTGTGTGTGTATTACTGAAAAGGATTAGAGCATGGTAATGTTTTACTTAGTATCCCATGCCTGTGACACAGCTCCGACCAAGCTAACCTGCTTACTGTCCACAGCAAGTTACTAATACCTTGTCAGGCTCTGGGATGCTGGCCATCTGCTAATCCTTTTGCCCTTCAAAACATTACCTTCTCCCAGTTCAATGCTGTCTCCCTATGATAACTCCATTAGGCTTCTATTGCTGGGATCTGTGCTCTCATATACTTAAAAACCTCTCGTCAATGACTTGCTGATGTGATGGGAATGTTGTATGTCTAGATAAGGGTCGGGTTACAGTGCTCTATGCGTTTGTCTGATCTGCAATGATGCATCAGGACTTGGGCATTTTATTCCATGGTTATTTTATATCAAAAGAAAAAAATCATAAATAAATACTGAATTCGTGGGACCAGCAGTTAGCACAATGGCTAAGTTGTTGGACTCCCACGTAGTTGACCGCGGTTCGAGTCCTGGACCCGGTGGCTTAAACTCACGCCAGGCACGTGTGCGTGCATGCCCAAGATCCCGAGAGGAGAATGGAGGAGAAGGGATTGCGGCGTGGCCATCCCCTCTGGGGGGTGATTTCTCGCTTTCTGTCTTTCTATCTCTCTGTCTCACTCTGTCTGTCTGGCGAGTGCACACACCCTATAGCAAAAACCTCTCCAAAAAAACCACTTTCACACAACCTGCTGGCTCCATATTTACTTTCTATTTTTAAATAACTATTTATTTAATTCCACTTGATATTATTATTTTTTAAATTTTTGACCAGAGAGAGACAGACAGGGAAAGTGAGAAAGCAAGCTGCCAGGTCCGCGATTTGAACTGTTGACCATTTGGGAATCCAGTGTCTTTAACTACCACACCACCTGCTGGCATGGAAGCACACCACCACATTTATTAAAATTTATTTTGCCCAATAATAATGATGTATTCCATTTTCTTGCTTTCTGATTGTTTGTTTCTATGTTTTTGCCATAGAGCATAGATGCTCACTGGAAAGAGACAGACAAAAAGAGGCAAAGTGAGAAATCATCCCCCAGGGGGAATAGCCATGCCACAGTCCCTTCTTCTCCATTCTCCTCAGGATTCAAGACACGCACACACACACATGCCCAGCATGATTTTCAAGCCACCAAGTCCAGGGCTTGAACCATTGAGTCAGCTATGTAGGGATCCAGTGCCTTAACCACCACACCACTTGCTGTTCTCCTATTTTCATTTATGAAAGGGGAAATAAACACATTATCATTCTCAAAACAAGCAAAGAGGCTGGCAGGTGGCATGGTGGTTAAGGATGCTGGACTCCGACATGGCCAACCACGGCTCGCGTCCTGGACCTGGTGACATGCTTTCTCACTTTCTCTCTCTCGCTCTCACTCAGTCCCTCTCTGATCAGAATTTTAAAAAATAAATAAATAAAGTTAAATAAACTAATTCTTTAAAAAAAAAAAAAAAGAGAGAGAGGGACCAGCAGTTGGCATAATGGCTATGTCACTGAACTCCCATGTAGTTGACTGCGGTTTGAGTCCCAGACCCAGTGGCTTAAACTCATGCCAGGTGCGTGTGTTTAAGTGCCCAAGATCCTGAGAGGAGAATGGAGGAGAAGGGATTGCAGCGTGGCCATCCCCTCAGGGGGTGATTTCTCACTTTCTGTCTCTCTATCTTGCTCTTTCTGGCGAGCGCATGCACCCTATAGCAAGAATTTCTCAAAAAAAATAAAGGACAGAGAGAGAGAGTTTTTTTTCCCCTCTCTCTCTGTGTCTCTCCCTGGTGAGTACATGTGCCCTTTAGCAAATTAAAAGTAATAATAATAATAATAATAAAAATAAAATAAAGTAATAATTCTTTAAAAATTCTCAAATAAATAATTCTTAAAAAAAAATTCTCGGGAACCAGCAGTTAGCATAATGGCTATGTCGCTGGACTCCCACGTAGTCGACCGCGGTTCGTGTCCCGGACCCGGTGGCTTGAAAATCATGCCAGACACATATGCATGTGTGCCCAAGATCCTGGGAAGACTGGAAACCACTTCTGGATCTTGTCCTGTTAAGACCTTATGTCCTTAGGGATGAGACTCTCCCTTTTAGTTTTCTCTCCTTCAACCACCATTTAAAAAAAAATTATTTATTTATTTATTTAATTCCATTTGTTATTATTATTATTTAAAATTTTACCAGAGAGAGACAGAGAGAGAGAGAAAGCAAGAAAGCAAGCCACCAGGTCCAGGACTCAAACTGCAGTTGGCCATGTGAGAATTCAGGGCCTTTAACCACCACACCACCTGCCTGCCCCCTCAACCACCATTTTTAAAAAGTAAAAAACATATTCTGGGGCCATCTGGTGGCGTAATGGTTAAGGCAACTGGATCCCACATGACTAACTGTGCAGTTAGAGTCCTGGACCTGACAGCTTGAAAACAGGCACAGGGTGTCATCCCCCGGGGGTAACTTCTCACTCTCTGTCTCTCTCCAGCAAGTACACATGCGCTAGTAAATTTTTTAAATTATATATATATATATACACACACACACACACACATACATACATAGATATGTATATATTTTAACTACGAGTTCCTTTTCAGATATATAATTTTCAAATATTTTAAAATATTTTCTCCTAGTCTGTGATTTCTTTCTGTTATCTTTCAGAACACAGAGTTCCTAATTCTGATAAAGTATAACTTCAATTTTTTTCTTCTATTAATTATGTTTTGAGTGTTGTAGGTGCCTTTTAAATTACTTATTATTGTGTGGTGTGTGTGTGTGTGTGTGTGTGTGTGTGTGGTGTGTGTGGTGTGTGTGGTGTGTGTGGTGTGTGGTGTGTGTGTGGCGTGTGTGTGTTGGGGTGTGTGTGTTTGTGTGTGGGGTGTGTGTGTGTGGCATGTATATGGCATGTATGTGCGTGTGTGTATATGTGTGTGTGGCATGTATATGGCCTATATGTGCGTGTGTGTATGTGTGTGTGTGTGGTGTGTGTGGCGTGTATGTGATGTGTGTGTGTGGTGTGTGGTGGGTGTGTGTGGGTGGGTGGTGGGGGGGCGTGTGTGTGTGGTGTGTGTGTGGCATGTGTGTGTGTGTGTGGCATGTGTGTGTGTGTGGCGTGTATATGGCCTGTGTGTGTGTGTGTGGTGTGTGTGGGTGTGTGTGGTGTGTGTGTGGTGTGTGTGTGGTGTGTGTGTGTGTGTGTGGTGTTTCAGACAAGGTCTTACAGTGCCATTATCCTGATGCCTCATCTGGAGAAGCCAAGACTACAGGAATGTTCCACTGTGCCTAGCTTTCTTGAAATACCTTTTTTTTTTCTTTTCCTTTTTTTGGAGAGGTTTTTGCTATAGGGCGCATGCGCTCACCAGACAGAGAGAGACAGAAAGCAAGAAATCATCCCCCAGGGGGGATGGCCAAGCTGCAATTCCTTCTCTTCCATTCTCCTCTCAGGATCTTGGGCACGCACGCACACGCGCCCGGCGTGAGTTTAAGCCACCAGGTCCGGGACACGAACCGTGGTCGACTGTGTGGGAGTCCAGCAACATAGCCATTACGCTAATTGCTGGTCCCATTGAAATACCTTTTTTTATTTTTTAAGATGTTTGCCATATGGCGCATGCAGTTAGAACAACAGAAAGAGACAGTGAGAGGGAAGGTGAGGAATCACTCCCCAGTGAGGATGTCCATACCACAATCTCTTCTCAATTCTCCTCCTGGGATTTTTGGGCATGTACATGTGCCCAGTGTGATTTTCAAGTCACCAGGTCGAGAACTCACACTGTGGTTGACCATGTGAGAGTTCAGTGCCTTAACCACTATGCCACTTGCTGGCTCCTCCTGAAATACTTTGAAAATGCAGTGTATTACATCACATTCTTTGGGTTCCTTCCAGTGCCAATTGTCAATTTATTGCCTCTGAGCTCCAATATGCCCTTTTATTTTAAAGAGATTTTCACCACAGGGCACGTGCACTCACCAGAAAACAGAGAGAAAGTGAGAAATCACCCCTCAAAGGGGGAAGCCACACCGCAACCCCTTCTCCTCCCAGGATTTTGGGCACACATGCACACATGCCTGGTGTGTTTCAAGCCTACTGGTCCAGGACTCGAAACACAGTGGACCATGTAGTAGTCCAGAGCCTTTACTACTTCACCACCTGCTAACTCCTAATTTACTAGTCTGTACTTGTCTGTAAAAATAGAGATAGATCTTTTTTTCTTTTTCTTAAGAGAGATTTTTGCTACAGGGCAAGTTCACTTGCTGGAAAACAGAGAGAGAAAGCAAGAAATCACCCCCAGAGGAGATAGCAATGCCACAATCCCTTCTCCATCCCCCTCTCAGGATGTTGGGTATACACACGCACATGCCTAGCATGAGGTTTTTTTTGGAAAGGTTTTTGCTATAGGGCGTGTGTGCTCACCAGACAGACAGAGAGAGACAGAGAGACAGAGCAAGAAATCACCCCCTGGGGGGATGGCCACGCCGCAATCCCTTCTCCTCCATTCTCCTCTCGGGATCTTGGGCACGCATGCACACGCGTCTGGCATGTTTTAAGCCAGTGGGTCCGGGACGTGAACTGCGGTCGACTACATGGGAGTCCAGCGACATAGCCATTATGCTAACTGCTGGTCCCGCCTAGGATGAGTTTTAAGCTGCCTGGTCTGGGCCTCAAATCACAGTCGACTATGTGGGAGTCAAGTGATGTAATCATTATGCCATCTGCTAGGCCTGATACTGACCTTTTCTTTATCTTTTTTTTTTTTTAGAATTATTTTTTTAAAGAATGATTTTATTTTAACTTCACTTATTTATTTATTTATTTTTAATTTGACCTGAGAAGGACAGAGTGAGAGAAAGAGAGAGAGAGGAAAGTGAGAAAGTAAGTCACCAGGTCGGGGAACTCAAACCGCAGTAGGACACGTGCGAGTCCAGCGCCCCAACCACCACGCCACCTACTGCCCTCCTTTTTTTTTTTTTTTAGAATTATTTTGTTTTAAAAGAATTATTTTATTTTATTGTATTTACTTATCTATTTTAATTTGACCTGAGAGGGATAGAATAAGAAAGAGCAAGAGCAAGAGGGAGAGAGAAAGGGAAAGTGAGAAAGCAAGCTGCCAGGTCCAGGACTCAAACCATGGTCAGCCATATGGGAGTCTAGCACCCCCAATTACCATGTCACCTGCCAGCCCCCCATATTGCCTTTTTTTTTTTTTTATCATAACCATATTGACTTTCTCAGTATTTTTCTTTGGCATCTGGCATGATGGTAAGCACCACCAATAGATGGCACTGGAGAGGTGTGGCAAGACCAGGGCCGGGCCCCACCCAGCACTGGTTCCCTGTCCAGTGGTTCTGCAGCAGAGTGACTCCATTGAGATGTATCCCTGTGAACTGCTTTCCCTGCTACCCTCAACAGTGGATTTCCAGCAAGTTGCACTGATGCCTCATCAAAATGACCTTTAGCATTTCGGCCCTGTGCCTTTTCCCCCAAGATCATGGCCTCAGCCCAGGAGTGGAAGGAGCTCTTCCTCGGGAGCTCTCTCAACTCTAGGTAGTGGTTATTAAATATTATTGGGTGGTCAGAAAAGTCTTGACACATTTTTTCTATGTAAAAATCTGTTATCCCTTTTGGCTCTCTGAGTAGCACTGTGGGGGTTGGCAAAAATAAATGCCTCGCGAAAGGCGGCAAAAAAAGAGCCAAGACGTGGTTGATCCATGCCATGTTCAACATAAGAAATAGTGGGAAACAGTAGTTACCACGACTCAAGGAACCAAAATTGCATCTGACAGCCTTAAGGCCCATGTGTTTGAAGTGAGCCTTGCAGATCTGCAGAATGATGAAGTTGCATTTAGGAAATTCAAGCTAATTTCTGAGGATGTTCAGGGCAAAACCTGCCTGACTAACTTCCGTGGCATGGCTCTCACCCGTGACAAAATGTGTCCCATGGTCAAAAAATGACAGACCATGATTGAAGCTCATGTTGATGTCAAGACCACTGATGGTTATTTGCTTCATCTTTTCTGTGTTGTGTTTGCTAAAAAACAACAATCAGATATGGAAGATCTCTTATGCCCAGCATCTGGAGGTTCTCTAAATCCGGAAGAAGATGATGATCATGACAAATGACTTGAAAGAAGTGGTCAATAAACTGATTCCAGACAGTATTGAAAGACATAGAAAGTGCTTGTCAGTCCATCTATCCTTCCATGATGTCTTGTCAAAAAAGTCAAAACGCAGAAGAAGCCCAAGTTCGAATTGGGAAAACTCATGGAGCTTCATGGTGAAGGTAGTAGCTCCGGGAAAGCTACTGGGGATGAGACAGGAGCCAAAGTTGAACAAGCTGATGGATGTGAACCACCAGTCCAAGAATCTGTTTAAAGTTCACTTTTAATAGTGACTAGTAGGGGCCAGCAGGTGGCATGGTGGTTAAGGCGCTGGACATTCCCACATGACTGACCACGGTTTGAGTCCCAGAGCTAGTGGCTTTGTTTTTTCCCCTTCCCTTCTCTCTCTCTCTCTCTCTCTCTCTCTCTGTCTCTCTCTGGTCAAATTAAAATAAATGAATGAATAAATAAAATTAAAATAAATAATTTTAAAAATAGTGACCAATAAAAAGTCCTATTTGTAAAACAAAAACAAAACTGTCATTACTTTTCTGACAACTCAATATAATAACTTTACATTAGCTGTTAGCTATTATATCTGCTTTTTAAAAATCTTCCTTAAATCTTTCTTTTTTCCTTTCTGGTCCACAGGTTGGTTCTCAGGTCAAACCTAACTCTGTATGTTTTTATAACAGAGTTTTGTTGAAACACAGTCATGCTCATTTGTTCACATATTATCTATGAGTGCTTTCATGCTACAGTGTGGAATAGCTGCAGGAGTGAGCACGTGGCCCCAAAGTCCAAGGTACTTATTTTCCTTACTGAAAAGTTTAACAACCCCCATTCTAGTCAGCCCCTCATTACTCCAAACCCATGTTATAGTTAATAATTTTTTTTATTACTAAAGGGCACACATGTACTTGCTATAGAGACAGAACAGGATGGAGGGAGAGGAAGAAAACATTTCCCAATGGCATGGTCACGCCACAACTTCTCTTCCGTTTCTCCATCCTGTCATGGACATACATGCCCAGCATGCTTTTCAAGCTGCTATGACTAAGATTTGAATTGCAGAGACAACCACAAGGCAGCTGACTCACTTAGCCACTAGGCCACAGGGTATGTGTGCTTGCTAGAGAGGGAGAAAGATTCAGAGACAGAAAAAATAAGACGGCACTCTCCATGGCAACATGGTCATGCTGCAATCCCTTCTCTTCCACCTCTATCTTGGAAATTTGGGGCATGCATATGCATGTGCATGGTATGCTTCTCAAGACCCTAGGTCCAAGACTCAAAACACAATTGGCCATGCGATAGCCACCCACCTTAACCACCATGCCGCTGGCCGACCATGGTAATTATTTATATAAACCTTTCCCTGTTCAAATTACTGTGTGGTCTCTCCTTCCTTAATGAAACCAGTCTGATCCATTTCCAATTTCTCTGGCCCCTTTTTCTCAATTTTCAGCATTCTATAACATTAGCGCTGCTCAAGGTTCTCCTCCTCTGGTTTCTGTAACAGGCTCTATAAGCAACTCACCTGCTTACCTACGTCAGTTATGAGGGTTTTTTGTTGTTGTTTTAGAGAGTTTTTCTGTAGGGCACATGCACTTGCGGGAGAGACAGAGAGAGAGAAAGCGAGAAATCACATTGCAGGGAGGCTGCATTCCTTTCTCTTCCAGTCTCCTCGGGATTTTGCACACACATGCGTGCACCTGGTGTGAGTTTTAAAGCCTGTGGGTCCAAGACTCGAACCTCAATTGACTATGTGGAAGTCCAGCAACATAACCATTATGCCATCTGCTGGTCCCTTCAGTTATGAGGTTTAACCAATTTTTTTTGTTTTGTTTGTTTGTTTATTTTTTAGGTTTTTGCCATAGGGCACATGTACTGGCCAGAGGACAGAGAGAAGGAAAGTGAGAAATCACCCCCTCAGGGGAGATGGCTATATTGCAATTCCTCCTCCTCCAGTCTCCTCTTGGGATTTTGGGCATGTGCAGACACACGCCCAGCATGATTTTCAAGCCCAGGTCCCAGACTCAAACCACTGTTGGCCCTGTGGGGATCCAGTGCCTTAACTACTACGCCACTCACTGGCTCACCAATGGTTTTTAATCTGAGCTCCATGGATGACTCCATATTTATAAACTACTTGAAATCCTATGCAAATTTTGTGTAGATATGCAAATGTGCCTACATATGGGGAGAAAGTTTCCTGCTTTATCTTCGGGCAATATGGCCCAGTAGTTAAGGGCATAAAGACTGGATATAACCTGGTTACGTGTTTTTTTGTTTTTTTTAACTTTATTTATTATTTTTTTTTTCTGACCAGAGAGGGACAGAGCGAGACAGCGAGAGAGCGGGAGGGTGGGAGGGAGGAGTGAGAAAGCAAGCCATTAGGTTTAGGACTTGAACTACAGCCGGCCATGTTGGAGTCCAGCGCCCTTAACCACCACACCATCTGCAGGCCCCCAACCTGGTCAAGTTTGAATCCCAGCTCAGCCACTATTGTGGTAGGCAGTTAGCCAGCCATGAGTGGGCAGCCCTAAGAGAAAAGCAAAAGGCTCTCCTAGCCCCGGGTGCCAGGAGGGCGAGATAATTTGCCATATTCCTTCCTTAAGGCTTAAGGGAAGCATACAGGGATAATTCATAGATTTTTCTTTTATCAAAAGGACCCAAGCAAGTATTTTGGTCATTAAGGCGATAGACTAATTGGGGAATCTAATTGGGGCAACCTGACTAGCACTGGACGTACGCAATTAGGTGATTGAATTCCTCACTTTACCTGTGAGGAACGTGCGCAGGTGCAGGAGAGAAAGTATGGATTCAAATTTAAAGAAAGGACATAGGCAGCGTAAGGGGCCTCCCACTAATGAATATTCATGACCTCTAGTAATAAAATAACGGTTAACTAGTACCAAGCGCGGTTGCCACTTGGCAATCCGCCCGCCCAACAACCTTTTTGGGTGTACTTTCTTTCTTTCCTTTCTTTCTATTAAACCTTCTTTTCTATCTACTTCATTCGTGGTTGCGGTTTCATTTTGCACCTAGGGACAGATCTCTAATTTTAGTGATCTGAACCCAAAGAACCAAGGATTTCACAACGCAGCTCAACACTTTCCCATCTGTTATCACTATGACCTAGTACAACGTATTTAACCTCATGTTGCCTCAATTTCCTTACCTGCAAATCAGGAAAAATTATAGCACTCACCTAATACTGTTGTTATGGGAGTTCATTAAGTTAATATATAAGAAGCAGTATGTGAATGTGACCAAAATCCCAACAGGATGGAGAAAGGGAGGAGAAAGGGCTTGCAACATGACCACTCCCTATTAGGGAGGGATTTCTCTCTCTCTTACTCACTCACTCACCTCCCCTCTGTCTCTCTCTGGCAAGTGCATGTGCCCTCTGGCAATTAAAAAAACATTGTCATTTCTGGCACTCCCTCTTGCCCCTGGGCCCAGACCAGACCAATTTCTGTTGCTCTAGGGCAGCCTATGCTCTCTGCGAGATTTAAGGTAGGCTCTTTCCTCTACTGGGGCAGTCTTGCCTGTGAGTTGCCTGCCAATATTATCTCTGGCCTCAGCTCTAATATTATTTTCCCAAAGAAGCCTTTCCTGATATCTAGACCAAGAAAGGCCTCCCTACTGTAAGCTCTGAAGTATTCTCTATTTCCCTTCATAACTCTCATCATAATTCACTTACTGTGATCTTACTTTTTATTTTTTATAGATTTTTGCTATAGGGCATGTGCACTTGCTGTAGAGACAGAGAAAACAAGAAATCATCCCCCAGGGGGATAGCCACACCTCAATCCCTTCTCCTCCATTTTCCTTTCAAGATTTAGGCATGCATGTACACATGCCCTGGCGTGAGATTCAAGCTGCCGGTTTCAAGACTCCAAACATGGCCAACCAGGTGGAGTCCAACACCTTAACTGCTACACCACTGGCTGGGCCCATGATCTTACTCATTTAAAATCTACCAGATAGTACAAAATAGCTCTGCGACGGCAGAGGTCAAGACTCCCTACCGGACCTTAGCACAGTGCCTGCTACATTGTAGGGAGACCATCAACATTTGCAAAAAATGAATGAGTGAATGAAGGAACAAAACATGTGAAAGACTTTTATGAAGTTCTAAAATCCTATATAAATAAGGCCAGCAGGTGGTGTGGTGGCTAAGGCAATGGATTCCCACATGACTAAGTGTAGTTTGAGTTCTAGGACCTGGCAGCTTGCTTTCTCACTTTCTTTTCTCTTTCTCTCTCTCTCCCTTTCTCTCTCATAAGCGCATGTGGCCTACAGGAAATTTTAAAAGAATAATAATAATTAAATAAATCTTTTTAAAAAAATCCTGTACAAGGCCAGCAGGTGGCATAGTGGTTAAGGGTGCTGGACTCCCACATGGCCAACCTTGGTTCAAGTCCCGGGCCTGGCAGCTTGCTTTGTCACTTTCCCTCTCTCTCTCGCTCTTGCTCCATCCTTCTCTAGTCAAATTAAAATAAATAAATAAATAAAGTGGGGTTTTTTTGAGAGTTATTTGCTATAGGGCACATGCACTCACCCGAAAAAGAGAGAAAGAGAGATAGAAAGTGAGAAATCTCCTGGGGGAATGGCCATGCTGCAATCCCTTCTCCTCTATTATCCTCTTGGGATCTTGGGCACGCACACACACATACCTGGCGTGAGTTTAAACCACCAGGTCTGGGACTTCGAACAGCGGTCAACTACATGGGAGTTCAGCAACATAGCCATTACCCTAACTGCTGGTCCCAATAAATAAAGTTTTTAAAAATCCTATACAAATAATAGGTAACATAATGACAATGTGACAAAATCTGATAAATATTAGATGATTGACAGTTAAACGAGGGGAGAGCAGCAGATGGCATAGCAGTTACATTGCTGGACTCCCTCATGGTCAACCATGATTTGAATCCCAGATTTGGTGGCTTGAATGGTCAGTTGAGAGTGTGCGCATGTGTGCCCAAGACCCAGGAAGGAGAATGGAGAAGAAGAGATTGTGGCATGGTCATCTTCCCCGGGGGGAGGGAGTGATTCTCACTTTCCCTCTCACTGTCTCTGTCTCTCCAGTGAGTGCGCATAACCTAAGGCAAAAACCTATTTAAAAAAAAAGATTTTATTTAACTTTATATAATTATTTATTTTGACCAAAGAGGGCCAGAGCAAGAGAGAGAAAGCAAGCCACCAAGTCCAGGACTTCAGCCATGTGGGTGTCTAGTGCCCTTAACCACCACACCATCTGCCGTTTCTGGCAAAAAACCTCTTTAAAAAGAGAGAGAGAGAGAGAGAAAGTTAAATTGGAAGGCCATCAGGAGGCAGGTTGGTTAAAGCGCTGAACTCCATCCAATATGGTGGATGCAGTTCAGGCCCTGGACCCAGTGGGTTGCTTTCTCACTTTCCCTCTCTTTCTCTTTCTCTCTCTCTGGTAAAATTAAAATAATATAAATAAATAAATAAATAATTCTTTAAAAATACTAAAATGTAAAATAAATTAAAAAAAAAAAAAGCTAATTGGTAGGAATTTGTATTGCTATAAAATATATTGATTCAAAGTGACCTTAGAACATGTGTCTTTCAGTCAAATGGAAATGATTTTGCAAAAACCCCAACCAGAAAATAATAGTGTGTGCCTTCAAGGAATCAGACAAATACTGACTTGATAAAACAACACACAGAATCACCCCCAGGAAGTAGACTTAGATGAAAGGAATGCTTGAACAGGGAAACCGTTATTCTCAAAGAACACGCTCATGGCCTTAATTTGAGACAGGGTTACATACTTTCATGAGTTGACAAAACCAACTACGTCCAAATTCATTGCCACCCTGGGAATGAATATGTAAGTAACCCAAGTCACCAGAAAAACTGTATTATCAATTAACACTCCGCACCACCCGAAAAACGAGGAGGGCTACCATCATAATTCAAAATAGCCCTAGTGCTTCCTCTTCATTGGACGAAGGAATACCTGCGGAGGAAGAGGTTCACACGCCCCCCACCGCCGCAACTGTCAGACGCCAACGGTTCCTCTGCTGTTATCGACCTTAGGTTTCCCAGAAGCCAGTATCTGATCTCCAGGAGACACAATGCGGTAATTGGCTAATTATGGCTGAGAACTGGACGTGGGCCGCGGGAGATTTCACAAGAGGCCACAGGCGCTGCAGGTAGAGGCTGTGAAGGCTGGCGGATCCCACGGCGCTGCGCGCTGGGCGGTG
>NW_006160128.1:2478532-2507707 GCF_000334495.1 Tupaia belangeri chinensis
CCCGCCTGTTCCCCGCCGCCGCGCCGTGGACTACGACTCCCAGAGGGCGCTGCTCCCGGGCTGTGGCAATTTGCGCTGGGGCGTGTCCAGGAGGAGAAGCCATAGTCCGCCAGCACCGCTGGGGCATCTGTGTGCGCCGCAGCTGCTGCCCGCGGAGATGGTGGGGCTCCTGCTCCTGCTGCTCCTCCTCCCCTTCCTCCTGTACCTGGCTGCACCCCAAATCAGGTCTGTGCAAATGAACTGCCTTCTCTTGCGAAGCCTTTTCGGGGAGACGTGAGTCCTCGCCGAAGCTTTTTCTCTTCATAAAAGGACAGAGGAAAACTCCCAGGGCGGTGGGGGTGGGCTCCAAGATGGCAGAGGCCCGGGGTTCTGTGGATTGGAGGCGAGGTTCGGGTGCCCTGGCTGCGGGGAGGGTGAGACCCAAGTTCCTGGGCCGTGGGAAGGGGCTGCAGTCCGGGGCAGCCTGCTGTGCTTCCCTTAGTCCTCTCTTTTTTCGCCTAATCACCCCCTCCTTCCAGCTCCAGAGAACCCCCAAAGGCCAGGCTTCTTCAAGAGCTTAAGTTTACAGCTTGGTGAGCTTGAGACCCTAGAATAGGATGTGCCCCCCAACATTAACTCCCGCGCCTTGAACCAGCCCTTACTAGCTGTTTGTTCCCAGCTTTTGAGTTAGGAAGGAGCGATCCCTCCCTTGCCCCTCAAACTGATGGGAACCCGGCCGCCGCGGGCTGTCCTGTGGCTGATAGGGTCACTTTTCTTCTGGGCAAATGTAAAGGAGAGAGTGAAGGGGACCAGAGTTGGGTGATGAACCTACCTTGCCTTTGGGGCCGGAGCTTGGGGGATCTGAGTACTGTGCTGGGGAATGGGGAGGGAAGAGGAGGACGGGGAGAATGGGGCTGGTGGTCCCGACCTTGTGACAGCAGCCGTGGCTGGCCCAGTGCCTCAGAGTCCGTAGGTGGTTTACAACAGCAGCCTGCTGATTGGTTCTGAGTTAAGTCACCAGGAGTGACGGTGGACCAGTGACTGAAGAGACCGATTCCTACAGGTTGGGCTGTTACTGTTTGATTTCGAGCTAAGTCACCCTCTGTCATGTCTTACCAAGCTCATCTGCCTCCCTTCCTCCCTTTCTTCTTTCCTTTATTCCTTTATTTTTATGTTCCCTTCCCTCCCTTGGTGCCTCTCTTCCAGTTGCATTTTGCCTTGTGAACACTCAGTGCTCCCACTTCTGGGTACACATCACTGCTTTTTATCTCTTTTCACCACACTGTCCTCTTATCCACGAGCAATCTCTGTGAAAAAACTGGAACTGAACTGCGAATGATATTTGTATGTCAGTGAGATTTTTCTGAGGAAGATTATACTCCAAGGGCTGTATCCCCAACTTGGCTAGATCAAGGGAGCCAGCCCAGAGTTGGATGTTTATAGTGTTTATATATATATAAACATTTTATTTAACTTTATTTATTTATTTATTTTTAATTTGACCAGAGAGGAACAGAGCAAGAGTGAGAGAGAGGGGGAAAGTGAGAAAGGAAGCCACCAGGTCTAGGATTTGAACCACAGTCGGCCATGTGGGAGTCCAGCATCCTTAATCATCATGCCACCTGCCAGCCCTGTGGATATTTATAAGTTGATTGTCTCTTTCTTTCAGGCTGGTTGTACTCAGTACAGGTCCCTGTAAGCTGGTGCTCCTGGAACTAATGCTGAAGAGAGATGGGAAACGGGGAAAAGAGGGTTATTTTCTGAGGGGGGAGGTAATGCCAAAAACCATGAGTTAGTTTGCCTCCTTATTGGCTTCTTTTCAGTAAGCAGGTGTCTTCAGTGGCTAGGATTATATACCTTACCATTCAATGGAAGTTAAATGAAAAAGGCCAAAATGATCCTTAAAAGTGCATCTCCTGGTCTACAGATTCTTTTAACCAGGGCCTCAAGATTGCAGAGAAGAGGAAAAAAAATAATAAAACCAAAAAAACAATCTGAGGAATGCTAATGCGTATTTGTGCATTCATTCATTTGGAAAGGCAAATGAATGAAAGGCTTAGGAACAAAGACTCTAATTAGACAAACTAGGACTTGAATCCCAGCTCCCCTCTCCCCTACTTTTTTGCATCTTTTCTTTGTCATTCGTGTGTATGTGTGTGTGTGTGTGTGTGTGTGTGTGTGTGGTGTTTTCTTGTTTGTTTTTTGTTTGTTTTGTCTCAGGTTCACAAGTTTTCATAATTCTAACTTTTCGTATTGGATTAGACTTCCTCAAGGCCATAAGTGGGCAGATTGACGTACAGAGACCAATTTTTTCTTCTTCTGGGCTGAGTCTTGTGATTTCCTAAGCCAAAAATACCTAGGAGAGCTCAAGCTGAAGTCAGGTGCCTGGCTAATCAATATCCATCCAGTTCTTGTACTGCAGGGACCAACTCTAAGCTTGCCCTTTGCCCAAAAGAATCACTTCTGTCTTTGAGCAAGAATAGGAAACTTTTGTCTTCTTTTCCCCAAACGTCCTTGTAAAAGGACAACAGTGGAAGGAACCAAAGCAAACCTCAGTCCTGGGATCCGAGAACAGGGAATTGTAGGAACCTCTAGCTGAGATGAGATGAAGAGTTGATGAACTCCCTTTCCTTGTGTGCAGGAAACTTCTGTCCAGTGGGGTGTGTACATCAACTGTCCAGCTTCCTGGGAAGGTAGTCGTGGTCACTGGAGCTAACACAGGCATCGGGAAGGAGACGGCAAAAGATTTGGCTAAAAGAGGCAAGTTCATCTGCTTCCGAGTCCCTCCAGTGATGATCAGTCTCATCGTCTTTTCCCAGTCTTAAATTCAAGAACATTCCAAGTGCCTCATTGACTATCTAGTCTGAACCTAGTATGATGCTCTGCATATAAAAGGCACTTAAATAATATTTTCTATTTATTTTTTTCTTGATTTTTTTCATCAGATACTTCTTATATTAATGAATAAATAAATAAATAAATAAATAAAACAAAAACTAGTAGAAAATAACATTCAGTATCAGTATTAGGCCTATAATGCCTACTGAAAAACACAGCTGACAGTGTCTCTCTTTTATGATGGTCGACAGGAGCCCGTGTGTATTTAGCATGCCGGGATGTGCAAAAGGGGGAATTGGTGGCCAGAGAGATCCAGACCGTGACAGGGAACCAGCAGGTGTTGGTACGGAAGCTGGACTTAGCTGATACCAAGTCTATTCGAGCCTTTGCAAAGGGCTTCTTAGCAGGTGAGTATAGGATCAAAATCTATGTTGTAAGTTAAGCTCAATATGGCAGATTTAGCTAAAAGGAAGAGATCCTTCTTTCCTAATACATAGAAATGGTGGATAAACTATAACCCAAACTTTCGGTACATAGCTGAACTCATGATTGTTGGGATGTGATTTATATCAAAAGGACCTTCTCAAGAAACAAAAGCAGAAAGATAATTCAAAAAGCCATAGCAGTGAGCAAGAGCTGATGACAAAAATGTCATGAAGTATCGGAATTCAGTATGGGCTTTTAGTATTTGGCTTGTAACCACCCATACAGGGCTAGGACATGAGGTGTGAGGCCCTTGAGAGGTGGAGTAATATCTCAGGTTCCACAAAGGTTGAGAATCCCACAAAGAGCCATCTGGTCCATGAATATAGGGGCTAAAAAAAAAAAACAAAAAACACTGGCCACCAACTTGCTGACCTGACAAAGAAGCTTACATCTTTTTAGGGCATGTATCTCTGCAAGAAATTAGAACCCCAGGGGCCAGAAGGTGGCGTGGTGGTTAAGGTATTGGATTCCCACATGGCTGACTATGCAGTTTGAGTCTCGGACCTGACAACTTGAAAAATATGCTGGTCATATGTGCATGTGTGTCCAAAATCCCAAGAGGAGAATGGAGAAGGGATTGTGGTATGGCCATCTACCCTCGGGAGTGATATCTCACTTTTCCTCTTTCTTTTCTCTCTGCCTCAGTGAGAGCACACACACATTATAGCAAAAACTAAAAGCAAAGCAAAACAAGTAACCAACACACAGAGTGTGTGTGTACATGCCATGCCCCAGATTCCAACAGGGTAGAAAAATGGAGGAGAGGTATTGTGGGATGGCCATACCCCATCGGGCATGCTGTCTCCTCTCCCTGCTTCCACCCTTGTCTTTCTTTCTCTCTCTTTGTCTCTGGCAAGCATACACACGCTTGTCCAGTGTTTTTTTTTTTTTTTTTTTGGAGAGGTTTTTGCTATAGGGCGCGTGTGCTCGCCAGAAAGACAGTGAGAGAGATAGAGACATAGAGACAGAAAGCGAGAAATCACTCCCCAGGGGGGATGGTCACGCCACAATCCCTTCTCCTCCATTCTCCTCTCGGGATCTTGGGCATGCATGCGCACACGCGCCTGGTGTGAATTTTAAGCCACCGGGTCCGGGACGCGAACCGCGGTTGACTACATGGGAGTCCAGCAACATAGCCATTATGCTAACTGCTGGTTCCCGTCCAGTGTGTTTTTAAAGTTGCTGGGGACAGGATTTGAACTGTGTAGTCGGCCATGTGGGATCCAGCTTCCTTAACCACCAGGCCATAGGATCAGTCCCAAAACATCCTCTTTTCTTATGCTTTGGAATCTTTTCAGTCAGCTTGAAAAGTCTTGTTAGGACAGGTAGAGGGAACACTTCTCAAAAGTAGTACGTAGCACCTGAACCAGAAAGACTAGAAAGGTCATTTGGTAGTGTAAAATGGAATTTTGCACTGGAGCTAAAAGCGAGTAGGATCAACTAAAGTAAAAAACAATACAAAATAAGTATGAAAGAAAATGGAGGAATGATCGACATCCTGCACAAAGCCTGGCTGTGAGTGAGGCAGGTTTCTTTTTTTTTTTAAGAATTATTTTATTTAACTTTATTATTTTTTTATTTATTTATCTATTTTTAATTGAGAAATACAGAGAGAGAGAGAGGAAGCAGGTGGCCAGATCTGAAACTTGAACCATGGTCAGCCATGTGGCAGTCCAGTGTCCTTAACCACTGTGCCACCTGCCAGCCCCCAAGGCAGGTTCCTAAGATGTAACAGCAACAGCTGGCCATGTGCATGCTCTGTCTTCTCTTCCCTGCAGAAGAAAAGCATATCCACATTTTGATCAACAATGCAGGAGTGATGATGTGCCCCTACTCTAAGACAGCAGATGGCTTTGAAATGCATATGGGAGTCAACCATTTAGGTAAGAAATCTATCCTATCACAAAGTTACAGGAATCCTTAGAAAACTTGGGAGTCAGATTGAACCTTCTTTGTAGTGTCATTGGAACTCAGGGCTGTTACAGACCCTGAGGTCTATTATGTGTGAATGAAAATGGTTTGGTTCTGCCTGAAAGGGGAGGGGTAAACCTGAGACCTGTTCTAGCTTTGCTCATTTTTTTTTTTTTTTTTTTTTGGAGCTATAGGGCGCATGTGCTCACCAGAAAGAGAAAGACAGAAGGTGAGAAATCACCCCCCGGGGGGGATGGCCACACCACAATCCCTTCTCCTCCATTCTCCTCTTGGGATCTTGGACACGCACATACACGTGCCTGGCGTGAGTTTAAGCCACCGGGTCCAGGACTTGAACCGCAGTTGACTACCTGGGAATCCAGCGACATAGCCATTATGCTAGCTGCTGGTCCCATTGCACACTTTTTTTTGGAGAGGTTTTTGCTATAGGGCGTGTGTGCTCGCCAGAAAGACAGAGAGACAGAAAGCAAGAAATTATCCCCCCAGGAGGAATGACCACTCCGCAATCCCTTCTCCTCCAATCTCCTCTCGGTATCTTGGGCACGCATGCACACGCGTCCGGTGTGTTTAAGCCACTGGGTCTGGGACTTGAACGGCGGTCGACTACATGGGAGTCCAGCGACATAGCCATTACGCTAATTGCTGGTTCCCCCCCCATTGCACACTTTTTTAAAAAAATTTTTTTAAAGAGGTTTTTGTCATAGGGTTCATGTGCTTGCCCAAGAGAGAGAAAGAGACAGACACAGTGAGAGGGAAAGTAAGAAATTACCCTTGGGGGAATGGCCACAACACAGTCCTTTCTCTTCCATCTTCCTCCTGGGATCTTGGGCATGCACACACATGCAGCTAGCGTGATTTTCAAGCCACCAAGTCTGGGATTAGAATTGCAGTTGGCCATGTGATATAACCATTATACAATCTGCTGGCCCCTTTTTTAAAAAAAAAACTTTGCCATAGAGTACATGCACTCACCTAAGAGAGATGGGGGAGGAGGTGGTGACAAAGCACCCCCTATGAGGGATGGTCACACCGCAATCTATTCTCCTTTTCTTCCTCCTTTCAAGATCTTGGGCATATATCCACATGTGCCTGCTGTGTTTTTCAAGCTACCAAGTGTGGGACTTGAACTATGTAGTTGACCATGTGGGATCCAGCTACCTTAACCACCACACCACAGGCTGGTCCAAGGCCATCTGCTCTTAAAGCATGTATTTTTGTTTGTTTATTCACTTTTTGCTTTTTTTATTTTTATTTTTTTTTAACCATAGGGCACATGCACTTGCCAGAGAAATAGGGAGAGGGAAAGTGAGAAATCACCCTCCCTGGGGTTGGCCACACCACAGTCTCTTCTCCTCTACCCTCCTCCTGGGATTTTAAAAATGCATGCACATGCACCCAGTGTGATCTTCAGGCTGCCAGGTCTGGGTCAACCACAGTTGGTCAGGTGGGAGTCCAACGCCTTAACCATCATGCTTGGCCCTTTTAAAGAGTGATTTTTAACCAAAGGTGGAGCGTAACAGAACTTCATATTCACTTGGTCCAGGCTTACCTTATGTGAGGATGTCTCAAGTCTTTGGCTGTTCTGATTTCCCTGAAACCTCATTGAACTCTTGTTGATAATTAAAAATTGAAGTACGATATTGCAAAAGACCTTATTCCTGAGTTCTCTTCATTGCCTTACTCACCACTACTCTGACCCCCATATTGGCCCTGAACTCCGTTAATTCTTGTTTTTGTTTTTCCAACAGGTCACTTCCTCCTAACCCATCTACTATTAGAAAAACTAAAGGAATCAGCCCCATCAAGGGTAGTGAATGTGTCTTCCTTAGCGCATCACCTGGGAAGGATCCACTTCCATAACCTGCAGGGCGAGAAGTTCTATAGCGCAGGTCTGGCCTACTGTCACAGCAAGTTGGCCAACATTCTCTTTACTCAGGAGCTGGCCCGGAGGCTAAAAGGTGGGTTTGGAAGAAATGAGTGTGGAAACGTGAGTTAGTGGTAGGTAGCTAAAAGCCACTGGGATGCAAACTGTTTTCCAGAACCTACCATGTTGACAGAATCTGCTTCTGTGACTATAACTGGGTCCAGTTTTAGTAAGCAGCCCACTGCTGAATATTGGAAATGGCTGGTCAGGGACAGGGAGGTTCTGGTTTGAGTCTGAAGTCCTGGCTTTATCACTTACTAATTGTGTGATCTGCAGCAAAGGACTTAACTTTTCAAGACTTAGTGCAAAATGGGACTACTCCATAGCTTATTGCCATAATTAATTCAGGCCTTGTGATCAAGTCAAGATGTTTTACTCAGAGTGAGACTGTGTAGAAGGGAGGGACTTGAACTGGCACTAGATATAGCCATTAGGATAAAACATACTGGAAATATGTGGGGGAGGGGCTCTCCCTAACAGCAAAGGATCAAGTAAGAGGGAAATGTATGCGCAAATGTATGATTTCATTAACAAACAGACTAAGGTCCTGAGCACTGCTGTCCTCTCTGAATTTCCAAGTAGGAAGTCTGGGATGGTCCATGCTTTGGAGTTGAGGCAGGCAGAATTGAAGCTCAGGGACTCGGGCGTAGGAGCCCTGTTGTTGGATGGAAGAGGACGGTTATACCACAGGAACAGCTGTGAGATGGGATGGAAGGAAGCTGGTGGTCAGCTCAGTCCATGTGCCCAGTCATGGATATTTATCAGCTCAGTATAAACGAGGGTAACTCAATGGTGAAAACTGTCCAAAGGTTTGGTCAGGGAGCTAGGGTGGCCTGGAGGTGGAGGGATGGGTTTAGTGGTGAGATTCAGATTAAAGCAAAGTATCCAGAAGGGAGGTAACCCTGATAATTTTGTGGAAGAACCCTGGTAGGATAGAGCTTTACTCATTCAACAGACACACATTCAGTGCCCATGCTATTCCATCCACTGGGGCATAGAATTCAGGCCTTGTGATCAAGTCAGGATGTTTTACTCAGAGCGAGACTGTGTAGAAGGGAGGGACTTGAGGTGAACAAGATAGGAGCAGTCTCTTTCTTGATTTAGCTTTTGTCTACTAGGGGAGAGAGATTAGCAAGTATATACAACTGTCATATGTGAAATCGGTCTAGTAGTACTTGAATAATTCTCATTGTTAAAAGTTCAAATAATATAAAAATATACAGAATAAAAGGTGAGAAACTTCTTTCCTTTATTCCTCTCTCTCCCTCTCACTTTTCTCCCTTCAAGTAACCTTTTTTTTTGGAGAGGTTTTTGCTATAGGGTGCATGCACTCGCCAGAAGGACAGAGAGAGACAGAGAGACAGAAAGCTAGAAATCACCCCCAGGGGGGATGGCCACACTACAATCCCTTCTCCTCCATTCTCCTCTCAGGATCTTGGGTTCGCACATACATGTACCCAGAGTGGGTTTAAGCTACTGGGTCAGGGACTCGAACCACAGTCGACTACATGGGAGTCCAGCGACATAGCCATTACGCCATCTGCTGGTCCCCAAGTAACCACTGTTAATGATTATTGTGCCCCTTTCTTGTGCATTTACGTATTATACACAAGAAACTAAAACTCTACCACAGTATCTTGGAGATTTTTTCATGTAGTAGAGGTAGATTTACCCCATTCCTTTTGTTGACTGTATCTTACTTCCTAATACAGATATGCCTTAGTTTATTCATTTTCTCAACATCTAGGTTGTTTCCTTTCTGCTATTGCTATCTGATTATAATTGTGATAAATCTCCCATTGTCTATCACAATCTCCAATTATAATGTCTCCTATTACTGTTGATTTTTTTTTGCAACAATGGATTATAAGAATTAATTCAAACATTAGTTAATGTTTTTCAAATAATAAATCATAAAATAAATTATATTGAGTTCTAACCATATTAAAAAAAAAGGTTATGGGGGCCGGTGGGTGGCATAGTGGTTAAAGGCACTGGGCTCCCACATGGCTGACCACGGTTCAAGTCCTGGACCTTGCGGCTTGCTTTCTCACTTCCCCTCTCTCTCTCCCTCTCTCTCTCTCTGTATGTGTGTGTGTGTGTGTGTGTGTGTGTGTGTGTGTGTGTTCCTTTCTGGTCACATTAAAAGAAAGAAAGTTAAAAATAATTATTAAAAAAAAAGCTTTTGAAAGAAAAGTGTAAGGACTTATAATGGATTTGAGTGGGATTAAGGACCTTATTCAGTCTCAGAGTTTAGGGGAAAACTTTTCTGAGAAAGGCAGTTGTAAGTTGAGCCTTGAAGAATTAGAAATTAAATGGGTCACAGGGTAAGGAGGCTGAAGAATATTCCAGAAAGAGAATGTGTGAAGATCTGTGCCCAGTTTGAGAAACAGAAAGCTGCCATGGTTAGAATGTAGAAAGCAAGAGGAATAGAAGCCTGACCTGAGACTGGTGGGGTAGGCAGAAGACAAATCCGTAGATATCACAGTAATGGTTTTGGTATTTATTCTTAGAGCATCAGGAAACCTTAAATGAGTGCCTGTGAAAGTGGGGACAGGAGTGGATACAGCAGGGAATTTCAGTAGTTGAGGCCAGAAATTAGGTTATCTTGTCCTAGAGTGGTGGAGACGGAGAGTAGTAGACATTCCTGAGAGATATTTAGAACGTGAAAACCACAGGCTGTAGATTGGATATGCATGGTGAGGTCGGGAACCATCAAGAACTGTTCTCATGTGCCTGATTAGACATGATGGGAGCAGTGAAGAATCATGTTGGGCCTGGGGGTCAGTTTAGGTCCTCTGAGTCTGTTAATGTGGGACATCTAGAGTAGATATTGAATAGGTAGCTGGAAATAACACGGGCTACCTCTGTGTGCAGTTGTGAACTACATAAAGGCCTGGAAATTGTGTGTTGTGTGGTTGGTTTTTTGTTTGTTTGTTTTGTTTGTTTGTTTGTTTGTTTGTTTTTTGTAAACTTGACACCCAAGATTCATTCTAGCAAAATCTCTCCTGTACTAGGGGGGATTAAGTAATAGAAAGTATAATCTATAGTATTTATATATTCACAGTATCTTTCCCTTTTTTTGAAGAATTATTTATTTAATTTTATTTATTCATTCACTTATTTTAATTTGACTAGAGAGAGACATAGAGAAAGAGGGAAAGTGAGAAAGCAAACCACCAGGTATGGGACTTGAACGTGGTCAGCCATGTAGGAATTTTCAGCACCTTAACCACCATGCCACCTTCTGGTCCCTTCACAGTATTTTTCTAAAATCAGAAAAAAATTTGGAACATTTCTGGTCTTAAAGTTTCCAGTAAAGGATTGGGGGCCTAAAATGGCATGTGCAAAAGCATCCTTGAACACATATGATGTACCAGGCTCCATTCTAAGCTCTTTTACATAGATGAACTCATTTAGAGAAATTCGCTTAGAGCAACCCTGTGAGATATAGATATTGTGACTATCTCTGTTTTAGAGATGGAGAGATCAATCACAAAAACAGGAGCTTGTCCAAGATTACACAGCTAGTGAGTGGAGCTGGGATCTGAAATGGGGCAGTCTGGCTACCCGTGCCTTTAGCTACCCCAGTATGCTGGCTCACCTAGCAGTCTGGAGTACAAAGAAGCAGTTTGACTGGTAGATTAAAATGTGACCGCCTTCAAATTATAGAGAAGAAATTTAGTGAGTTGTGAGAACTCTAACATTTTTAGTTTGTGTAGAAGATGATGAACTGGAGGCCAGCAGGTGGCACAGTGGTTGAAGTGCTGGGCTCCCATATAGCTTACTGTGGTTCAAGGCCTGGTCGCAGTGGCTTATTCCCTCACTTTCCTTCTCTCTCCATCTCTCTCTGGTGAGCACACGTGCCTATAGCAAATTTAAAAAATGATAATAAATAAAATTAAATTAATAAGTAACTTTTTGAAAAAGGTTAAGATGATGAACTGGTCCAGGAAACTAAGACAAAGTCACTGAAAAGGCTGGGAAAACCATAGGAGGTGTGGGATAATAGGAACCTAGTGAAAAAGACTTTAAGAAGAAGTTGGTCAGCAACGTGAAGTGCTGCTGAGAGGTTAAGTCCTGTTTCTGTGCTTTACAGCAGTTAACCTCTCTGAGCCTTAGCTTCCAATTTTTTTTTTTTTTTGGAGAGGTTTTTGTTATAAGTGCGCGTGTACTTGCCAGAGAGACCGAAAGCGAGGAATCACCGCCCCCCGCCAGGGGAGATGGCCATGCCACAATCCCTTCTCCTCCATTCTTCTCTTGGGATATTGGGCACACACACACGCGCGCGCCCGGCGTGAGTTTAAGCCACTGGGTCCAGGACTTGAACCACGGTCGACTACATGGAGTTCAGTGACATAGCCAGTACACTAACTGCTGGTCCCAGCTTCCAATTTTTGAATGGGAGGTTATAAATTATTATGATCAGTGCTTGTGCTGTTACCACAGGCAGGGAATCCCACATGTGAGGGTCATGTGTTTGTTTATGACCTTTATTCCCTTTGGCTGTTCAGCAAAATCAAGTCCTGTCTTTCTCTCTCCACATGGTACCCCCGACCAGGCTCTGGTGTTACAGCATATTCTGTACATCCTGGCACAGTCAAATCTGAACTGATTCGGCACTCTTCTTTCATGAAATGGATGTGGCAGCTTTTCTCCTTCTTCATCAAGACTCCTCAGCAGGGAGCCCAGACCAGTCTGTATTGTGCCTTAACAGAAGGTCTTGAGGTTCTAAGTGGGAAACATTTCAGGTATGAATGTATTTATTTACAAATACGTGATTTTATTGCCCAAAGGAAATAATTTGGGTTTTTCTGGTGTATCATACCCATTTTTAAAAGTACATTGTTGTGAACCAGCAGATGATGTGGTGGTTAAAGCACTGGATACTCCCACATGGCCAACTGTGGTTCGAGCCCTGGACCAGGTGCCTTGTTTTCTCACTTTCTCTCTCTCTCTCTATGGTCAATTTTTTTTTTTTTTTTTTAAAAAGAATGACTACAAAAAATTAAATAATTCTTAAAAAAAAAAAAAAGTACATTGGAGACCAGCAGTTGGCATAATAGCTAGGTTGCTGGACTCCCATGTAGTCGACCACAGTTTAAGTCCCAGACCCAGAGGCTTAAACTCACGCCAGGCCTGTGTGCATGTGTGACTAAGATCCCAAGAGGAGAATGGAGAAGGGATTGCGGCACGGCCATCCCCCCAGGGGTGATTTCTTGCTCTCTATCTCTCTGTCTGTCTCTGTCTTTCTGGCAAGCACATGCGCCCTATAGCAAAAACTTCTTCTTCTTCTTCAAAAAAGTACATTGTCAGGCCAACAGGTGGCGTGGTGGTTGAGGCATTGGGCTCCCACATGGCCAGCCACGGTTAGAGTCCTGGACCTGGCAGCTTGCTTTCTCACTTTCTCTCTCTCTATGTCTTTCGTAAGAGTAAATGCCTCATAGCAAATTAAAAACACAATAATAATAAATCAAATTTAGAAAAAAATACATTGTCAAATAGAGATTTGGTCTTTTGACTCTCTAGGTATTTTGCCCTTTAACAGAGGAATTTAGGGCCGGCCTGTGACATAGTGGTCAAGGTGGCTGCATCCCACATGGCTGAGTAAGTAGTTTGAGGTCCAGATCTGGTGACTTGAAAACATGACAAATGTGAATGTGTGATGCCCAAAATCCATTGTGGGGAATGGAGGAGAAGGGATTGTGGCATGGACACCTCCCTAGGGAGTGATTTCTCACTCTCTTTCTATCTATCTCTGTCTCTCTCTCTTATGAGTATAAGCACCTGATAACAAAAAAAAGAACTTAACCCATTTGCATTTTTAAAAAAATTTTATTTATTCATTCATTTATTTTAATTTGACCAGAGAAAGAGAGAGACACAGAGAGAGAGAGAAAGAGAGAGAGAGAGAGGGAAAATGAGAAAGCAAGCCACCAGGTCCAGAGCTCGAACCGTGGTTAGCCATGTGGGAGTGTCCAGCACCTTAACCACCATGCACCTACTGGTCCCCCCCATTTATATTTTTTGTGGGAATTGCTATGTTTTGTTTTACTCATGCTATCTTTTTTTTTAAGCAATATTTTCATTTCTAATTGGACACTGAAATAAATTTTTAAAAATTATTTAATTTTATTTATTCATTTATTTTAATTTGACCAGAGAGAGACACACAGAGAGAGAGAGAAAGTGAGAAAGCAAGCCACCAGGTCCAGGATTCGAACCGTGGTCAACCATATGGGAGTGTCCAGCACCCTAAACCACCATGCCATCTGCTAGTCCCCGAAATACATTTTTTAAAATAATAATTTTTAATTTAATTTTATTCATTGTCATTTTTTTATTTTTTAAATTTTTTTGAAGTTGACCAGAGAAAGAGAGAAGGAAAGTGAGAAAGCAAACTGCTAGTTTCGGGACTTGAATCGCAGTAAGCCACGTGGGAGTCCAACCATCTTAACCACCATGCCACCTGTCAGCCTCACTCTTGCTGTCTTTGTAATGATAATTATGCTGTTTGTTTCTCTTTTTCCTTTCTTTTACTATGTCAGTCTAATTTTTTTTAATGAAGTTTTAGACAGAATGTCTTTTTTTTCCCAATAATTGTTTTTTTATTTTATTCATTATTATTTTTTAAGTTGCTATAGGGCAAGTTAAAATTATATATAACATATATTATATATAATATATTGTATTAATATATATTTATACAACATTAAAACTAATTTGAGAAACCAGCAAGTGGCATGGAGGTTAAGGTGGCTGGATCCCAAATGGCCGATTATATAGTTTGAGTCCTGGACCTGGCAGCTTGCAAAACACCCTGGGCACATATGTGTGTGTGCCCAGGATCCCAAAAGGAGAATGGAGGAGAAGGGATTGTAGTGTGGCCACCTCCCCAGCAAGTGATTTCTCACTCCTCCCCAAACCCCAATTCTCTCTAGTGAGCACACACATTCCCTATACCAAATTAAAAATAGAAGGAAAAGAGGGACCAGCAGGTGGCGTGTTGGTTAGGGTGCTGGACACTCCCACATGGCTGACCACAATTTGAGTCCTGGATCTGGTGGCTTGCTTTCTCACTTTCCATCTCTCTCTCTCTCTGTGTCTCTCTCTGGCCAAAATATAATAAATGAATGAATAAATAAAATTCAATAAATAATTTAAAAAAAATAGAAGGAAAAGAAATCATTGCCTTACCCAATGTCACAAAGATTTACTACCATCTTTTCTTCTGTGTTATTGTTACGTTATATTTAGGTCTATGATCCAGTTTGAGAATATTTTTGTATATGACATGTGATTGGAAAACCAACTTTATTCTTTTGCATCTGGATAATCAGTTGTCTCAGCACCATTTGTTGAAAAGGCTATTCTTTAACTCATCTTGATAACTGTACAAGAAGTCCTTGAAAAGTTCATGCACAATGCAGATTATGAAAAAAACTATAGATCTCAATTTGTTTTGTACCAAAATATACTTTAATTCCATTTTTTTCCCACAAACTTTTTGAAGTACCCTCATATTATTCTGCTTGGTTTGCCATGCAGAATATTACAGACTAGATGACTTAAACAAGAGAAGTTATTTTTCTCACAATTTTGGAGGCTAGAAGTCCTAGATCAAGGTGTTGGCAGGACTGGTTTCTAGTGAGGCTTCTCTTCCTGGGTTGCAGATGGCTGCCTTCTCGCTGTGTCTTCACCTGGTCTTTTCTCTGTGCACACACTCCTGCTGTATCTTCTTACAAGGACACATGCTATGGAATTAGGGCCCCAACCTTATGACCTCATTTAACTTTACTTGTATCTCCAAATATCGTCACATTGGAGGTTAGGGTTTCAGCATATGGGTTTGGGGAGGATACAATTCAGTCTATAATAGTAGCCTTGTTGAAAATCAATTGACCATAAATCTAAGAGTTTACTTCTATACTTTTATTTCTGCTAATGCTCATTTATTTATGCTAGTACCACACTGTCTATTTTTTTTTCAGTTTTTTTTTCCCTTTCATGAGCAAGAGAGGAAGAGAGAGACAGAGAGAAAACACCCTAAGTAGGGTCCTGATGCCTCCAACCATCCCAGCCTCAGCCAGTCCCAGACCATGGCACCTGGGTATCAGTGTACTAAGGGGTCTCTGGATGTGAACCCAGAACCTTCCCATGTAGTTCAGTCTTGGAGAACTTTGAACTTGACCACAGTACAACTATTCCACCTTCGCATTGCCTTAATTACTATAGCTTTGCAGTGGTTTTGAAATCATTCAGTCCTTTACCTATACTATTGGGTTGTTGAAAAAGTCATGAAGCATTTTTGCATAGAAAAACAGAAAAATACATCATGGCTTTTCTGATGACCCAATGATTATTACTTACCCAAGTTCCACTGGGAATACCAGCACTGTGTCAATGCTGATGCCATAAGCACATTTAAGCTTTTACTATATAAGCTTTTACTATAGTGCTTGAATAATGTTTCTAGCAAGTCATAACTTAGAAGGCACTTTCCCATCCATCACGTTGTTCACTGTAACCTTATAGAGTGTAAGGCAGTGTGCAGTAAAGGGTGCAGAGACTTAACACAGGCCAGATCATTTCCAAAGAGGGACATAGAGCCTTTGGGTTCTTGGTAATGATCATTTCACTCAGAAATGGTAAGCTGCGTGGGTTGTGCTGGTGTTTTCTTAAACAGAAGTACTTGGGAACCAGCAGTTAATGTAATGGCAATGTCACTGGACTCCCATGTAGTTGACCACAGTTCGTGTCCCAGACCCGGTGGCTTAAAACTCACGCTGGGCACATGTGCGTGCGTGCCCAAGATCCCGAGAGGAGAATGGAGGAGAAGGGATTGCAGCGTGACCATCCCCTCTGGGGGGTGATTTCTCACTTTCTGTCTCTATGTCTCTCTCTGTCTGGTGAGCGCACACACCCTATAGTGAAAACCTCTCAAAAAAAAAACAAAAAACAAAACAGAAGTACTTGACTTTTGACTTTTAATGCTTATATTATAAATGTGAAGTTTTTTGTTTTTAGTTGTTTTTTTTTTTTTTTTGAGAGGTTTTTTTCTATAGGGCACGTGCACTCACTAGAAAGACAGAGAGAGACAGAAAGTGAGAGATCACTCCCTGAGGGGATGGCCAGGCCACACTCCCTTTTCCATTCTCTTCTCAGGATCTTGGACATGCATGCACACATGCCCAGCATGAGTTTAAGCCACCAGGTCCAGGACTCAACCGCGGTCCACTACATGGGAGTCCAGCGATGTAGCCACCATGCCACCTGCTGGTCCCAATGTGAAGATATTTTTAATTGGTATTTTTCAAACTTTCAGTGTGCCCAAGAATATTCTGGAAATCTAGAAACTAGATGAAAACAGATTTCTGGACTTTAACCCTAGAGATTTTGATTTAATTGTCTGAAGCAGGGCCTGAGGATTGGCTTTTTTTTTTTTTTAAATATGCTATAGGGTGTGTTAGGGTTGTGTGCACCTCACCAGAGTGAGACAGAGAGAGTAAAGTGAGAGAGCAGCCCTCAAGGTGGATAGTCATGCCATGTTCTGCCGGGGTCCAGCCTCGGCGGGGGTGGGTTGACTCGTCCGAGGCAGCGCAGGTGAACAGAAGACAAAGGCCTCAGTGCCTTTTTTATGCACATCCTTAGCCGGACACCCCCAGAGATCGCTCTCTGAGGAGTGACAACTGCTAGGAATTATTGTGCCTTTTTATTGAAAATGTGATACATGCAAGTAAATGGGTGAGGGGCTACGTGTTTTAATTATCAGCTCATAAAGTTTTAACAATAGGGTATAAAAGTTCCATTCAGGGTTGGATTAAAGGTGGGTCTAGTGCAGTTCCGCAATTGTTCGTTTGATGTAGGCATCTTTATGGAATGCAGGTTTTGGAAAGTGGCTCTAGCAAGCAGAGATGATTATCAGCTGATGTGGCGCAGCAGCCATCTTGTGATTACCAGGAATGGTGCTGAGAAAAGAAAATCTCAAGTATAGATATTAGTTCTTATGGATCTTAATAAAGAATGATACTTATATAGTTTTATAGGGATCTAAAACCTAATTTAAGGAATCCTAATATATTTATCTATTTCACTTGGTGAGGGTGGGGGGTGTCCTGGGCCAGTTTCGGCCTAATCCTATTTTATGTAAAGAAAAGATTATCTTTAAGTTTATGTTAAATGTATCTTTTTTTTTTTTTTTTGAGAGGTTTTCGCTATAGGGCGCGTGCGCTCACCAGACAGACAGAGAGAGACATAGAGACAGAAAGCGAGAAATCACCCCCCAGGGGTGATGGCCACGCCACAATCCCTTCTCCTCCAGGGATCTTGGGCACGCATGCACACATGCCCAGCGTGAGTTTTAAGCCACCGGGTCCGGGATGCGAACCATGGTCGACTACTTGGGAGTCCAGTGACATAGCCATTACGCTAACTGCTGGTTCCCTGTTAAATGTATCTTGAAGGGCCTTCCAGAGGTCAAGATTATTTATGCCTGGGTAGAACTTCAGCCCACCCTCTATTGTGACCACAGAGATAAAGCATTGTAATTAACAGTAGGTGATCAGCGCTGAGGGGACTGGTTGGGGGACTTTTGGGAAAATCTCATCACATACTCAAGAGAGCTATGTAATTTTTTATAGTATATCAGGGAGTCAGAGGGGGCTTGCTTCCCAGCAAGGCTACCACAATTTTCTAAAGCAAATAGCAAGCAGCCCTGTCGGCATGCTAATACGACCTAAGTTTTTTTCCTAGGTCAGCAGGGCACACAGCAGCGGCCTTGCCAACGTGCTGGCCCAACCTAAGAGGTAAAGGTCAAAAGCTCAAAACAGATCCTGGGGCCCTACCTGGTCAGACTCCTCCAATGGTCCCTTCTCCATTCTCCTCTCAGGTTTTTGAGCATGCATACACACATGTTTTTTAAGCCTCTGGGTAAGGACTTGAACCATGCAGTCAGCCATGTGGAATCCAGACACCAAATCACCATGCCACCAGGTGACCCAAGAAATGGCATTTCTTTTTTCTTTTTTTTAGTTTCTGCTAAAGACACATGTACTCACTAGAGAGAGAGAGAAAGAGGGAAAATGGTAAATCACTCCCCAGGGGCTATAGCAACACTGTAATCCCTTCTCTTCCATTCTCCTCTCAAGATTTTGGGCCTGGGACCAGCAGTTAGCGTAATGGCTATGTCGCTGGACTCCCATGTAGTTGACCACGGTTCAAGTCCCGGACCCGGTGGCTTAAAACTCATGCCAGGGGCGTGTGCGTGTGTGGCCAAGATCCGGAGAGGATAATGGAGGAGAAGGGATTGTAGCATGGCCATCCCCCATGGGGGGTGATTTCTCACTTTCCTGTCTGTCTCTCCAGCAAAGGCACCCACCCTGTAGCAAAAATCTCTGTTTAAAAAAAATAATACACACACACACACACACACACACACACACACACATATATATAGTGCACTACTTCTTGGGCCAGCTCCATAGTCTAGAGGTTAAGAGAGTGGATCCTACATGGTTTATTACAGTTCAAATTCCAGCTCTCACAGGTTGAAAATACACAGGGAACGTGTGTGTGTGTGTGTGTCCTAAATCCTGTTGAGAAGGAGAAATAGATTGCAACATGATCGAATTCACCTGCAAGGTACTCTCTCCCTTTCTCTGTCTCTCTGTGGCAAGCACATACATCCTCTGGTAATTAAAAACAATTGTTTCTCGGGGCCAATAGGTGGTGTCGTGGTTGGGGGACTCCCACATGGTTGACCACAGATCGACCTGGCAGCTTGATTTGCTTTCTCGCTTCCTCTTTCTCGCTCTTTCTCTCTAGTCAAATTAAAATAAATAAATGAATGAAGTTGAATAAAATAATTCTTTTTTTTTTTGGAGAGGTTTTTGCTATAGGGCGTGTGGGCTTGCCAGACAGACAGAGAGAGACAGAGAGACAGAAAGTGAGAAATCACCCCTCCAGGGAGTATGGCCACACCGCAATCCCTTCTCCTCCATTCTCCTCTCAGGATCTTGGGCACGCACGCACACGCGCCCAGTGTGAGGTTTAAGCCACCGGGTCCGGGACTCGAACCGCGGTCGACTACGTGGGAGTCCGGCGCCATAGCCATTACACTAACTGCTGGTCCCCAATAAAATAATTCTTTAAAAAAAATCATTTCTCATTTTGCTACAAAGATTACAACTCAGGCCAGCCCTCTGGGCTAGTGGTTAAAGGAGTAGGATCCCACATGGCTGACCACATGGTTCAAATCCAAGACCCTAGGCTTGAAAAATATACCAGGCACATGTGTGTGCATGCCAAAAATCCTGACAGATGGAAAAGGGATTGCAGCGTAACCATATCCCATTAAGGGGTGCTTTTTCCCTCTTCCTTTCTCTCTGTCCCTCTCTGACAAGCGCATATGCCCTTTGACAAATTAAAGGAAAAAATCACTATCCACTCAATCACATATTAAAAAATACAAACAAACAAAAACAAAACATGGGGCTGTTAGGTGGCGAGGTGGTTGGCACACTGGACTCCCACATGGCCGACCATGGTTTGGGACCCAGACTTGGAGGCTTGCTTCCTCACTTTCCCTCTCTCTCTCTCTCTCTCTCTCTAGTCAAATTAAATAATAGTAATAATTATAATGAATAAAATTAAATAAATAATTTTTTAAAAAGTCCTGAATAATGTCCTGAAGATGCCTAAATTTTTTTTAAAAACCTTCATTGCATTTCTATTGTGTACTATACATGAGAATATAAAAATGACTGGGACCAGCAGTTAGTGCAATGGTTATGTCACTGAACTCCCATGTAGTCGACCACGGTTTGAGTCCTGGACCCAGTGGCTTAAACTCACGCCGGGCGCGTGTGCGTGCATGCCCAAGATCCTGAGAGGAGAATGGAGGAGAAGGGATTGTGGCGTGGCCATCCTCCCTGGGGGTTGATTTCTCGCTTTCTGTCTCTCTGTCTGTCTCTGTCTGTCTGGCGAGCGCACACACCCTATAGCAAAAACCTCTCCAAAAAAAAAAAGAGAATATAAAAATGACTAAGAGAACTTGTCCTAAGAGAACTGCCCTTTGAA
Source organism: Tupaia belangeri chinensis (assembly GCF_000334495.1). Lineage (NCBI taxonomy): Eukaryota > Metazoa > Chordata > Mammalia > Scandentia > Tupaiidae > Tupaia > Tupaia belangeri. The sequence goes on from NW_006160128.1 coordinate 2,498,769, forward strand.
AACTTTCCGGGTAGTGTAGAGTTAGGATACCTCTCCTGCATTTAGTAGGTACATAAACTACTTGAAATTACAGCAATGAGAAGGTATATAAAACACCTGGTACCTTATTGTTTCCTATCAGTTTTTTCTTTCTTTTTTGTTTTTGTTAGCACATGCATTTGCATTTGCAAGGGGGGCAGGAGAAAGCCTCCCCATGGTGACTAGTCGCACCACAGTTCCTTCTCAATTTCTCCCATCTTTCAGGATCTGAAGCATGAACGCAGAGGTGCCCTGTGAGTTTCTTGGTCTGCTGGGTCTAGGACTTGAACTGCACATTTGGCCATGTGGGATCCAGCTGCCCTAACCCACCAAGCTATGGAGCCGGCCCCATGTTTTATTTTTATATTATTCGTTCTATGAGTTTAGAAAGAGCTGTAACTGCAGGTAATCCAAAAGTACTTTTACCACTCTAAACATCTGTGACCAATGTGAACAGCAAGCGCTCAGCCCCATGTCCCTGTCTCAAAGGCCCTGTAGAAGAGACCTTGTGGACTTATTTGAAGAAGATGGATATAACACAGGTTCGGGCAAGCAGTGATGTTACTGTTGAATATATATCAGGTCATTGGGAAAGTCTTGACGTACTTTTTTTTTGTTTTTCTATGCAAAAATGTGCCATGACTTTCCCAACAACCCAGTACATAAGGGGGATTTAGAGACCAAATGATATGCATTATATATCAAACAAATAACACTTAAACTGGACTAATAAACAGTGTATTCATGCTGGGAAAATTCATTTTGTGTGTTCTAACAATTTATAGTAATTAAATGCAAAAAAAAAGATATCTTTTGGAAAGAAAAAGGATGAACAACAAATAATTTTTCAGTAAGAAAAATTGCTAATCAGAAGAGATCTACCAAGGAGATAAAAAGTGGTAATTATATTTTCTCTGGGTTACAGAGGAGAATATAGAGATAGAACAAACATTGGCCCTGTAAAGTGGCTGTGACCCCTGGGTTGTTTCCCTATCATAGTCCTTATCTCTGGCAGAGAGCAGACTGTTCTTAACCCTGTGTCAAGCCTCTCTCTTTCTCTTCCAGTGACTGCCATGTGGCATGGGTCTCTGCCCAGGCTCGTAATGAGACGGTAGCAAGGCGGCTGTGGGACGTCAGCTGTGACCTGCTGGGCCTCCCAGTGGACTGACAGGTGGTGGCAGGTGGACTCAGAGAAGACTGCAGACGGCACAGCGCTCCCTGCCAAAATCATTCACCTGCAAGGTGTCCAAATCCTTCCAGCCTTTCCTATCTGGAGTCCTGTTAAAACCCAGACTTCTACTAGATTCATCTCAGCGTCTTTTCATTTGTCCAGGTTTACTTGACTCCTCTTACTGCCAGAATTACTAGAGCTATCACAGGATCAAAAGGCCCTCATATGACTTGCACAGCTCATGTTTCCCTTCTGAGACCTTCTACCTAGGAGAATCTAAGCCACAGCAGAGCTCATCTGAGAGAATTTGGACTAGCTTTTACCTTCTTTGTTCACAATGTACTTCCTCCCAACCAACTAATCTCCACTTCAAGAAGGCCATACCAGCCTCAGGTGAATTCCATGAATCTCATTGGCTTGGCTTCAGAGCAAGTCTTGCCCCTCACCTCTTGGCATCCACATCTGGATTTTTTTCAGGAATTCTTAACTGAATCTAGATCATGGCATGGCCTTATCTCTGACAACCTGAAGCCACTGCTGTTAAGGCATGTTTTTATGTCTAGATTATAGAAGAGCTTTCTTTTCTAAGAAGTTTCTGGGAACTGGGGGGGGGGGGCGGAAATGTGGGGGAGAGCAGAAATAAAAGTCAAGTTTAAACTGTCATTTTCCTGATGTTTCTCAGATCAGCAAGGGGGAAAGGAGCACTGAGAAGACAGGCCACTCAACATCAGTTACTGACCCCAGATCCACAGAGTCCTCCTTTTTGTGCCTTAGTTTCTTTCAGGGTAACAAAAAGAGAAAAAAGGCTCTTCGGTCATTGTCATTATGTATATCTTTGCATGTCTTGTGTATTTATGCAGCCAGGAGTATTTTCTCAAAATTAAAAATAGTCACAAGGGAACGGTATTAAACCAGATCCTGGTACAGGTCAGTGATCAGAGAGAGGGCAAATCAGTCCAGGCTTTGATACAGATGAGTGGAGCTGCAAAGGGAAGCAGACTCTGCGTATGTTGGTAACTAGCCACCAAGAAGCACAGAGGTGCAGTCTAGCCATGGTGGCACATGGTACTCAGACACCGTGCTTGATAGTACTCAGACACCGTGGTGTTACTACATGGGAGGCCCCAGTGTGATTTTTGAGGCACCTGTAGGCCCAGCAACTTTAAAGCTGTGGTAGGAAGACAGCTTGCTCGAGGCAGGAATGAGTAACAGTAAGACCTCATCTAAAAATGAGCTAGGCTTGGGGGCATACACCTGTATTCCCAGCTGAGAGGCTGAGGCAGGAGGATTTCACAGTGTGGTGAGACTCTTTTCTTTTTTTTAAAAAAAAAAAAAAAGAAAGAAAACTGGAAGATAATACATGAAATGAAGGGACTTGTTCAGGATTTTAAAAAACAGCAATAACATACACAGCCATACAGCCATATTGTCTGTTGTACGAAGAATTGAGGGTGAGCACCTGAGTTAGCAAGACTGCTAAGGCAATATCTCAACAAACACCTATCAATGAGTGTAGCAGGAAAAATAAAATAAAAACCCCAAGTATTTTATTCAAAATAATTATCTTTTTTTTAAATGCAAAGTATTTTATTTTTAAACCTCTAAAGTTTTAAACCAAGGTGGTCTGGGTTAAATAATAGTTTTTTCCAAAGCCAAATTTGCTCCTTTGGAGCTCAGTTTTTCTGCTTGAAATACAAAAACAACTTCCTAAAACTCCTAGGTGGGAACACCACTGTTTTGATGATCTGTGACTAGATGAACTTGATCAATCTCATTTGGCAATATCCCTTGTTTTCCTTGGCAAGGGTTTTAAAATTTTAGAGCAGTTGCCTTTTTCTAGTCTTACACTGATGGTTTCATTCCAGATGTCTCCTGGGAGGCGTAGACAATATACAGGAATCCATCTTCATCCTTTTCACTTTCATATATTTCAGAGATGGGCGTGGACACGCTCACCATGCTGTGTCCATTCACCAGGAAGGCTTGATTAACATTGAGCTGTCAGCGCCTTCTAATTATCTTGGAGGTTACTCATGTTGATATGGTCAGGTACCAGGAACTTGGTCTTATCCAAGACGGGAAGCTGCTTCTCACCCTTGTACCACTCTGTTACCACCTGTATTTTGGTGGGATGTTGCTCTCAGATAAGTCGGACATCTTCTATTCTCTGTTCAAAGGTGTGACGCTGCTTGAGGGTCTCCAACAGCATGGCACAGGAGCTGGGTGGTGGCAGTGGGGCAGAGGGTCCCGAGGGCTCCGGGGATGGCAGCAGCTTTGACTCAGGTGACAGCAACTTCCCTCCCAAAATAATTATTTAAGGACTGAGATTACAGTCAATAATCTTTCAGGGTATTTTATTCTGTTATCTTGACAAGATTAGAATGTCTGCTAAAATTCTGTATTTGGAGAAATTTTTATCAAAACCAATGTTAAAGGAAGTCTTAGGAATTGGTAATGTTCCCATTACTTGTTTGGAGTATGTTATTCAAATAGAATTTATGATTTTTTTTGACTGACAATGATATCCTAACGTTGATGGAGAAAAGAGTAATAGGACCCCAGTCTTTTCATATTTGTAAATTAATCTGTTAAACTTATTCTGACCATTAAACTATATATATTCAGAAATGGTAATTTTATGGAAAATTGGAAAACTTTTGATAATACTGCAGTAAAACAAATGAATTACTATTTTACTTAATTTATATTTAACTGTCAATAACAAATAAAAAAATTCTCTTTGATTATTTATCATATTTTATTTACCAGAATAAAAATGGTAAGAATTAAAGGAAAGTTCAGTTATGGTTAAAAGGAAACAATTTTATTATTATGGGTATGCAATTTTTTCTAATCCTTTTTTTTAAAGAGTTATTTAATTTTATTTATTATTATTATTTAATTTGACCAGAGAGAGAAGAGAAAGAAAGGGAAAGTGAGAAAGCAAGCCACCAGATCCAGAACCCAAATTCTGGTCGACCATGTGGGAGTCCAGTGCCTTAGCCACCATGCCACCCGCCTGCCTCAATCCTTTTTCCTTAATTGCCAGGGGTTACATGCACTCCACAGAGAGCGAGCAAGAAACACACCCTAATGGGAAGGGGTCATGTTATTTTCCTTCACAATCATTTTTCTCCCATTTGTCCATCTGGTCAGGATTTGGGGCACGCATGCCCGTGTACCCAGCGTGTCTTTTAAGCCACTAGGGTCAGACTCTTACTGGGGTGGATTATATGGTGTCTGGTTTCCTATGCACAACACCTAACCACTGTACTATAGGACTGGCCAAATTATCATTACTATTTTTTTAGTTTTTGCTACAGGGCACATGTGCAAGACAGGAAAAGTAGAAATCACTCCCCGTGTGTGTGTGTGTGTGTGTGTGTGTGGCCATGCCACAGATGTTTCTCCAGCATCCTCTCAGGATTTTGGGCCTGCATACACACATGACTGGTGTGATTTTCAAGCCTTTGGTGACACAGGAATGCAGAAGTACAGGGGGATTGGGCCCAGGACCTGCAGTAGGACACAGGTTCTTGTCTCATGCTAAGGAATACTTAGAGATGGGACACAGAGAGGAGAAAGTGGAGAGTTTATTAAAGGAGAGGGAAAGGTTTTATCTTGGTCAGGAAGGCTTTAGGTGAGGCTTGAGCATGCATTTCCTCGTGGTGATGGTGTGCGGTGGGGCACGTGCTGGACAGGTTCAGGTATTCTAATTTTGGAGTGTGTAGAAAGGTCAAGAGATTCTTCATCTAGAAGCTTTGGGTGGGCCATAAAGATCATTTTCTTTTGGAACGTGGTGGGGCCTGGAAGAAAAGCCTTCGTTTTAGGTCTAGATAATGCTGTGTAAGTCCATCACTGAGCCACCGGAGCAAGCAGCCAAGCTGCTTTGTTTCCATTTTAAAACTTGGCCATTTTGTGATTCCATTTTGGGCCTATACCCTAACTATATTTTTAGAGGCCCTGTCACCTATCTCACTAGGTCCGGGACCCAACCACACAGTCGGTCATGTGAGCTCCAACACCTTAACCTCCATGCCACCTGCTAGTCCCTGGCCCAATTATTTCTAATTCTAAAGGAGAATTTGTCCATTGTCTAGGTACCTAATACAATCTCAATTTAAATGGATTTCATTGCATTGTGTGATAATTTGATTTATTCAGCTGCTTTCTACTTATCTATTTTAGCACTGTTCAGAGATCATTATTTATATTTTTTGGAGGATTTCTTACACAAAGACTTTTGTGTGTGTGTTTTAGGTTTTTGCTATTTATACACTACTCGATCATTCCAGGCTATTTGTTATTTCCTCTTTGTACCTATCTCTTCTTTCTCCAACTCAGTGTGTGACACTTAACATGGTACACCACCACCACCCTCAGATTCTGTCATCTTTTTTGTTTTTGTTACAGGGTGTGGAGAGCAACCATTCTGAACAAACACAGTGACCTTCAGACATATGCAGCAACGCTATTTTGAGCTTCATTTGCATACCTATGAAAGTATTAAAATACAAATATGCAGGACAGTAGGTGGCATGGTGGTTCAGGTACTGGACACTCCCACATGGCTGACCATGGTGTGAGTCCTGGACCTGGCGGCTTGTTTTCTCACTTTCTCTCTCTCTCTGGTTGAATTAAAATAAATGAATCAATAAAATTAATAAGTAATTTAAAAAAAAAACAAATATGCTAACTGCTGACACTGCAAAGCAGTCTAAGGATTCCACATGTGTTATTCAGATTTCCCCCAAGAGTCAGAAGATAGAGGGTGGTTCAAGGTCACAGCTTTCTCCATCAGCGAAGGCAAGCCCACCTGATCCTCACTTTTCTATACTTGTGTGTCTTTGTGTGCTTGTTGTTACATTTATTTCTAATCCAATTCCCGCTCCCACTCAGAAAAACCCGTTCAGCCGAGCGGGACTCGGCAATAGGGTGCACACGTTCACTGGCGACAGAGAGGCAAAGTGAGAAAGCACTCCCCACAAAGGATATACACACCAAAATCCTTTCTCCTCCATTCCCCTCAAGCACACGTGTCTGGAGAAGTTGGACTCTGCCCAGTTGGCCATGTGAGATCTAGCTGTCCTAACCTCTGTGATCTGTTGAGCCTGTCTCTGTCTTTCTAGGTTTAGAGCACACTAAGAGCTCAAATGTAATAGCTTGTTGAATCAAAGGTCAATGAACTCTGACTAATAATAATAAAACCCACCAGAACATCCTATACATCTTCAACATCCTATATCTATTTTTTTTTTAAGAGAGATTTTTGCTATAGGGCAGGTGCGCTTGCTGGAGAGACAGAAAGTGAGAAATCACTCTCAGGGAGGATGGCCACACCACAATCCCTTCTCCATTCTCTTCTCAGGATTTTGCCATACATGCGCACAAACCCTGCAAGAGTTTCAAACCTTGGGTTCTGGGGACTTGGAGTGCAGTCAACCATGGGAGTTCAGTGTCATAACCATTACCCGGTCTGCTGGTCCTCCTACACCTTTTAATAAGTGTGAGCAGTTTAAATACTGGGCTCTCAAGCAAACATTTGGGACCAGATTTTTTTTTTTCCTTTTTTCTATTTTTTGGAGAGTTTCTTTTGTTTGTTTGTTTGGTTTTGTTTTTGCTATAGGGCTCATGCGCTCACCACACAGAGACAGAGAGACAGAAAGGGAGAAATCACCCCCAAGGGGGGGTGGTCACACCGCAATCCCTTCTCCTCTATTCTCCCCTTGGGATCTTGGGCACGCATGCACACGCGCCCGGTATGAGTTTTAAATCACCGGGTCCATGACGCGAACCGCGGTAGACTCCGTAGGAGTCCAGCGACATAGCCATTACGCTAACTGCTGGTCCCGAGACCAGATAGATTTCTTAGGCAAATCAGGAGACCAGTAAAAATACTTATTTACATCCATGGAAGGCAAGAAATGACTTTGTAATTATTAACACGGTCCACTAGTAGCAGATGAGACCTGAAGTCAGGAGCTCCTACACCAGAATATAAATTACTCCAGGGAGAGGCCAGCAGGTGGAATGGTGGTTAAGGGGCTGGACTCCCACATGGCCAAAGGCAGCTGGAGTCCCAGACCTGGCAACTTGGTTTCTTACTTTCCTTCTCTCTCTGGTGAGCTAATTTTAATAATAATAATAAATAAATAAAAATTTAAAAATAAAATAATAAATCCCCTAGGGCAAAAGGTAATTGCTTTGGTCATCGACCTATTATGCCCAGATCCCTGCACAATGTGTACACTTAACACCTGTCCTAAACGAATGCACAAGGTGGCCTAGTGCACTAGGGCAGGCTCAGGTTCCAGGGGTTAGGAGTGCATATTTGGGGTTACACTCAATACCCGGGTTCCGCTTTTGAAAGCGTGTGACTCTGGGCACAGTAAAAGTGCTCTACAAAATATCAAGCGAGGCCCACTTTTTGAAAGCCGCGGTTAAACAGCAGGCGGACCGGAAGTCAGTATGGCATAGCAAAGTACGATGACAGGGAAGAAGACATCTAGGCGTTTAGAAATAACTACCACAGCGCAACAGGGACCACCCTAGGCGGGCCGCGGCGCAGGCGGAACCACTGTCCACCGCCACACGAGACAGCCGAGTGGGCCGCATCCTCTGCGCGGAACTACAAACCCCGGCATGCACTGCAATGCCCGCCCCTCAATGGCCGGCGGGGTCCGGGAGGGAGACGGCCACGCTGCCGGTCCGGTGGGTCTCCTCTGGCCTTTGCGCTGTGGCTCGTTTTCCAGTCCCGGACCGAGTTTTCGCAGGGCCTCGGGACGCCGCTCCTCCGGAAGTGGCGCTGCGCTCCCTGGAGTCGTCCGGGCAGCACAGCCCCCCGACTTTCCGTCAGGCTTTCGCGCCCGGCGTTCCCGCCGTGACAGGCTGGCGGGGGTTGGGCGTTGGGCTCGGGAGGACATCGTCGCGGCCCCGGAAACGCCTCGTCCTAGGCGGCGGACCGCGGCGGTGGCCGTGATGGCTGCTGGGCTGGGCGGCTGATAGCTGGGCTAGGAGCGGGCCGAGCGCCCGGAAAAAAAATCTCGGCGGCCGCTGCTCGAGCGCGGCCTGCGCCATGGCTTCCTCCACCGCCTCGTCGGAGCATTTCGAGAAGCTGCATGAGATCTTCCGCGGCCTTCATGAAGACCTGCAAAGGGTGCCCGAGCGGCTGCTGGGAACCGCAGGGACTGGTGAGGAGCGGGGTGGCCAAGCCGCGGGGAACTCGCCGCCGCACGCTTTGGAGGGAGTGCCTGCATCCTTCTCCCAGACCCGGTCCCTCTTCACGCCGCTGGGCCTGAGACACACCCCCTGGGGCTCGCTGGGGCTCGGCGTCCAAGGACTCCTTTCTGCCACTTAGAGTGGACAGGGACGTGCCAGGGACGTCGAGGTGTCGTCCCCCTAGGGTCCTCAGTATTTTTTCCCCACTGTGGCAAGAAGGGGTAGGGACTCTTTGAGTCTCCTGTCTGTTTTAGTGGAAGGGGTTTGTTTCGTAGCTCTCAGAATTTTGTTTTAAATACATTTTAAAACATTCTCAGAGGTCCGTAGTTTTTGCCAAAGATCTAGAACGCTAAATAATTACTTGTTAAAAAAGAAAAATGAATCATAACTTTTTTTTTTTTTGGAGAGGTTTTTGCTATAGGGTGCATGCGCTCGCTAGACAGACAGAGACAGAGAGACAGAAAGCGAGAAATCACCCCCCCCAGGGGGGATGGTCACGCTGCAATCCCTTCTCCTACATTCTCCTCTGGGG